>NC_047114.1:18038-336272 GCF_902500255.1 Thalassophryne amazonica | reverse complement strand
AGAGACAAACGGGACAAGAGAAACACAGAGAGACAAACGGGAAGAGTGAAAACACAGAGAGACAACCTGGACGAGAAAAGCACAAAGAGGCAAACAGGGCGAGAGTAAACACAGAGATGACAACTGGGACGAGAAAAACACAGAGACAACAAGGACGAGAAATACACAGATAGACAACCGGGATGAGAAATACTCAGAGAGACAAACTGGACGAGAAAAACACAGAGTTTACAGGGACGAGACAAACACAGAGAGACAACCGGGACAAGAAACACACAGAGAGACAACATGGATGAGAAATACACAGATAGACAAACAGGATGAGAAATACACAGAGAGACAAACAGGATGAGAAATACACAGAGAGACAACATGGACAAGAAATACACAGAGAGACAACATGGACAAGAAATACACAGAGAGACAACCGGGATGAGAAATACACAAAGAGACAACCGGGATGAGAAATACACAGAGAGACAACATGGACAAGAAATACACAGAGAGACAACCGGGACGAGAAAAACACAGAGAAACAAACAGGGGGACAGAAAACACAGAGACACAAACAGGAGGAGCAAAACACAGAGAGGCAAACAGGAGTAAAAAAGCACAGAGAGACAAACACGTCAATAAAACATAGACAACCAGGAGGAGAAAAACACGGAGAGACAAACAGTAGTAGAAAAACACAGAGAGACAACAGGAACGAGAAAAACACAGAGACAACAAGGACGAGAAATACACAGATAAACAACCGGGATGAGAAATACTCATAGAGACAAACTGGATGAGAAAAACATAGAGTTTACAGGGACGAGACAAACACAGAGAGACAACCGGGACAAGAAACACACAGAGAGACAACATGGATGAGAAATACACAGAGAGACAAACAGGATGAGAAATACACAGAGAGACAACCAGGATGAGAAATACACAGAGAGACAACATGGACAAGAAATACACAGAGAGACAACCGGGATGAGAAATACACAAAGAGACAACCGGGATGAGAAATACACAGAGAGACAACATGGACAAGAAATACACAGAGAGACAACCGGGACGAGAAAAACACAGAGAAACAAACAGGGGGACAGAAAACACAGAGACACAAACAGGAGGAGCAAAACACAGAGAGGCAAACAGGAGTAAAAAAGCACAGAGAGACAAACACGTCAATAAAACATAGACAACCAGGAGGAGAAAAACACGGAGAGACGAACAGTAGTAGAAAAACAGAGATACAACCAGGAGGAGAGAAACACAGAGAGACAAACGGGACAAGAGAAACACAGAGAGACAAACGGGAAGAGTGAAACACAGAGAGACAACCTGGACGAGAAAAACACAAAGAGGCAAACAGGGCGAGAGTAACACAGAGATGCAACTGGGACGAGAAAACTGCCGAGGCAACAGGGATGAGAAAAACAGACAGAGGCAACTGGGAGGAGAAAAACACAGGGAGGCAAATGGGACGAGAGAAACACAGAGAGACAAATGGGAGGAGAAAAACACAAAGAGACAACCAGGATGATAAAACACAGAGAGACAACCACCACGAGAAAATCATAGAGAGGCCAATAGGACGAGAGAAACACAGACAAGGAACTGGGACAAGAAAAACGCAGAGGCAACAGGGATGAGAAAACACAGAGAGACAACAGGGATGAGAAAAACACAGAGAGACAAGAAGGACAAGAAATACACAGAGACAACAGGGATGAGAAATACACAGAGAGACAACAGGGACGAGAAAAACACAGAGAGACAACTGGGATGAGAAAAACACAGAGAGACAACAGGAACGAGAAAACACAGAGACAACCGGGATGAGAAAAACACAGAGAGACAACTGGGATTAGAAAAACACAGAGAGACAACATGGACGAGAAAAACACAGAGACAACCGGGATGAGAAAAACACAGAGACAACAGGGACGAGAAAAACACAGAGAGACAAACGGAAGGAGAAAAACACAGAGAGACAAACAGGGGGACAAAAAACACAGAGAGGCAAACAAGAGGAAAAAAGCATAGAGAGACAAATATGACAGTAAAACATAGACAACCAGGAAGAGAAAAACACAGAGAGACAAACAGTAATAGAAAAACACAGAGAGACAAACAGGAGGAGAAAAACAGACATACAACCAGGAGGAGAGAAACACAGAGAGACAAACGGGACAAGAGAAACACAGAGAGACAAACAGGAAGAGTGAAACACAGAGAGACAACCGGGACGAGAAAAGCACAAAGAGGCAAACAGGGCGAGAGTAACACAGAGATGCAACCGGGACAAGAAAACTGCAGAGGCAACAGGGATGAGAAAAACAGACAGACACAACTGGGAGGAGAAAAACACAGGGAGGCAAATGGGACGAGAGAAACACAGAGAGACAAATGGGAGGACAAAAACATAGAGAGGCAAAGAGGAGGAGAAAATCACAGAGAGACAAACACAGAGAGGCAAACAGAATAGAAAATCACAGAGACACAAACAGCAGGAGAAAAACACAAAGAGACAAACAGGACGAGACAGAGAGACAACCACGACGATAAAGCACAGAGAGACAACCAAGAGGAGAAAAACACAGAGAGGCAATCAGGAGGAGAAAAACACAGAGAGACAACCAGGAAGAGAAAAGCACAGAGAGGCAACCAGGAGGAGAAAAACACAGAGAGGCAAACAGGAAGAGAAAAGCACAGAGAGACAACCACGACGATAAAGCACAGAGAGACAACCAGGAGGAGATAAACACAGAGAGACAACCAGGAGGAGAAAAATACAAAGAGACAAACAGGAGGAGAAAAACACAAAGAGACAAACAGGACGAGACAGAGAGACAACCACGACGATAAAGCACAGAGAGACAACCAAGAGGAGAAAAACACAGAGAGGCAACCAGGAGGAGAAAAACACAGAGAGACAACCAGGAAGAGAAAAGCACAGAGAGGCAACCAGGAGGAGAAAAACACAGAGAGGCAAACAGGAAGAGAAAAGCACAGAGAGACAACCACGACGATAAAGCACAGAGAGACAACCAGGAGGAGATAAACACAGAGAGACAACCAGGAGGAGAAAAATACAAAGAGACAAACAGGAGGAGAAAAACACAAAGAGACAAATAGGACAAGACAGAGAGACAACCAGGGCAATAAAACATTGAGAGACAACCAGGAGGAGAAAACCACAGAGAGACAACCAGGAGGAGAAAACCACGGAGAGACAACCAGGATAACAGAAACACAGAGAGACAAATGGGAGGAGAAAAACACAGAGAGGCAAACGGGAGGAGAAAAACACAGAGAGGCAAACGGGAGGAGAAAACCACAGAGAGATTAACAGGATGAGAAAAACACAGAGAGACAAGTCTTGAAGCCACGGCATAAAGGTCACAGACCTGGCGGGGAGGACATGGAAGGAAGATGCTAAAATGCAGGGTGTGATGAAGAGGTGATGAGGAACAGGTATGCAGGAGAGGTCCAAAGAGGGGTGTGGGAAACAGAAAGGGAACCGCCCACCACCAATCACCCAAGTGACAGACAAGAGAAAGCAGTGACACAAACCCCAAGCAGAAAAGAGAAAGACAAACACAATCCACATCCCATGAAACAAATTCCAAGACAGACAAATAAACAAAGTATATCCACAAAACACGAATAGTCTTCAAATCTGACAGAAACAGTAAATCAAACTACTTTCAAAAAGTGATTTGATCCTTCAAATCACAAAATGAACCATTTGGTTCAGAACAAAAACTTTTACTCTTTCAAAAAAGTCTAAATAACTGCCCCAGACACTGATTCAGGTTCTTCATGACAGCTACTTCTCTTGGAGAGTGTAAGACTTCCTGCTGCTCACCAACAAGAGCCACTACTGAAGTAAACAAATAAACAAATAAATAAATGCCTCTTTCACAAGCTACAAGGCAAGGTTTAACAGGATCAAAGTGAAACTGTCACAATCAAGATCCAGGAAGGTTGACCTGAGTGCAAGCAGTGGTTTAAAATGCAGAACAGTTTATTAACACTGACGATTTTGATGGTGGGCAGCGCGGTGGATCTGTGGTTAGCACTGTTGCCTCACAGCTAGAAGGTCAGGGGATTGATTCCCACCTGTGGCCTTTCTGTGTGGAGTTTGTGTGTTCTCCCCGTGTTTGTGTGGGTTCCCTCCTGCTGCTCCGGCTTCCTCCCACATCCAAAGACATGCAGGTTAGGTGGACTGGGAACTTGAAATTGTCCGTAGGTATGACTGTGTTTGTTTGTCTGTTTGTGTCCCTGTGACACCCTGTCCAGGGTGAACCCGCTTCACACACTACAACTGCTGGGATAGGCTCCAGCCCCCTGTGACCATTAATTGGAGTACATGGGTATAGAAAATTGATGGATGGATGGATTGTTGTTGTGGTTCAGGTCTGGTGGGGTCGTTTTTTGGGGGGGACTTCCTGTCCCTCTTCCTTTTAGGCCGTTTTTGCGCCCATCCTTTTCTGTTTTATTTCTTTGTTTCTTTGGTCAGGGCTCTCCACTTTCAGTCCCGGTATCCCTTTTAATTGTGCCACACCCTACTTTCTTTCCTGGTTTTCACCACTCCTTGTCTGTTTTGATCACAGCCTTCATTTCATTCTTATCTAGCCATGTTGTCTCTGGTCATCTTGTGTATGAGGTCTGATTCTGTATGTCTCTCTGGTGTTCATTTACCACATGAGCTACATGTTTTAGTCTTTGTTTTACCTCCCTCTTGTGCTCTTTTTTGTCCCTGCATGTCATTAGTCATGATTCCTTTCACCTTGGCTTGTCTGCAGCTGCACTCATGTGTTTGGCTGTTTCACCCTCTGGAGTCCAGGCTATAATTGGCTGTTTTTGACTACTTTTGGTTTTACCTTTATAATTTACCTTTAAAAAGTGTTTACCTGGCCTTGTTTGCTGTCATTTTTTTCAGCACAACCTCACCTGTGTGACTTTCCAGTTTTTCATCCATTCTGACCAACTGTATTAACACAGTGAACCTAAAATCACACAAAAAACATAAAATCCAAGTTTTTTTTACTGTGAAAACCACAAACCTGTTTAATGAACCATTTTCATAACTTAAAATGTAAATCTAAATTGTAAATTTCAAAAACATATGTACAAATGTAGCAAAAAAAAAAACAAAGTTAAATACATCTATTTACATAAATGCAGGAAATGCTTCAGGAGTTTTTGTACAATTATTTACAAAACAGTCAGATTTTACAATAAGATTTAGTATTTCAAAAACATGTACAAATATAGTGCAGGAAATGCTAATGATAAACTATTTAGAAAACAATCAGCTGTCAAAATAAGCTTTAGAATGTAAATATAAATGGTAAAGTTCAAAAACATATGTATAATATAGTGCAGGACATGCTAAACTATTTGTGCCACTCAAAAAAACAGTTCCTGTCCAACACCACACAGAGGGGCACTTCGCAGGCCTGACACTTCCACGGTGTGTCACTCCTCTTGTTGTCCACCTCAATCTGCCTTTTCTGGCTTTTTGGTGAGGATCTGTGCCTGTCACAACTGGAACAGGAACGTGGTTCTGGCTCCTGTTCTGTGGGACACCTGTTTTGTCTGTGCCACACAGTTGACACACCAGCTCCTCCATAAAGTCCTTGTGTGTCATGGGCTGTCAAGATTGACACTGCTGATCTCACGATGCAAGATGAATGCATTTGTGGTTACAATGTCAAAGAAGTGCAGCAACACTTTCCTGTACCAGCGTGCAGTTTTCCGATGGGTGGAGTAGTACTGGATGAGCTGGTCAGATAGGTCGACTCCACCCCTGTTTTTATTATAAGCCAACACTGGTAGGACAGGGAATGTCTTTCATTGTCCAGCATCCATCCTTCACCTTTCTCCACACTGTCTCACCTGAAAACGCATGATGGATGCTGTAGCACACAGACACCTCCCGTGTGTCCATCCACTTTACAAACACCAGAGGTCCCTCTCTTATTCATCTTATAGATCCTCTTTCAGTTTTTTTTTTTTTTTGTGAGAACATTTGCCCTCCCTCTGGGGCATCCTCGTCTGTTCTCCCTGTATGAGCCACGTGCCCCAAACTTCATGTTAGCCAGGTCCATGAACAGTTTGGGACTCGTGTAAAAATTGTCCATGTAAATGTGCGAGGATGACTGGATCAGGTTCATGACCACATCGTATACAACCCGTGTTTACTTGTGGTCACAGTCTTTCCAGTGTAAATGGTGAACTTGAGTGTGTAGCCATTAATTGAAACAGCCAACAGAAAAAGTTTCAGGCCCCATTTTGTTGGCTTGTCCTTCAAATACTGAGTCATTCCAGTTTTTACCTTCATCGCCACCATTGTTTCATCCACTGCCAGTTCCCTTCTCGGGTGGTAATAAGCCTGGCAGGCACTGAGGATGTCATCATAAAGAGGCCTGACTCGAAACAGTTTGTCATCCACCTGCTTTGGTTGCCTCTCCAGAACAGAAGAGGGATCATCTCTTTCAGCACCAGAATCCTCACTGTCTGTTTCAGACTCTGATGACGCGCTGCACACTCCGTCTTCCTCCAGTTCAAAAAATAACTGAAGCGTTTTCTCCATATTAATAAAATGCCTCATTTTTCCAAAAAAAACCCCCCAAATAACAACAAAACACTAACCACACACGCTTCGCACCAGAAAGAAAGAGAAAACACACACACAATCAGACCCACATGGGGTGGGTGGGCTGTGATCAAACACACGTTGGGTTAGTGAACACGTGGGGTTAGAGACTTCTGACTGGTGGAAAATTCATGAGCCAGCCAATGAGGAAGAAGTAGTAATATTTCTTCCTATCATTGTCGCTGCTGCAGTAGAGAAGGAAATGATCCTTTTGGCTGTGTGTGTGTACATAAACATACAGCAAAAAATGACAATAATATTCATGAAAACGCATGGTGTAAAAAATACTCATAAGTCAAGTTATACAAGGCCTATTAACAAAATTTAAAAAGTGATATGACAGTTGACATCTCCACAACGTTCAACACGCAATTAAAGGGAGCCTCAGAGTGCAGCAGACTGAGTGTTACATCTGCTTAATTAGGTCATGACTTTTTATGCAAGGGCGCGTCATTTGACTCCAAAGGGTTAAAGTGCTTGGTTTTCAGGTCCATTAGATGTTATTGGTGTTTTGACTTCTGAGTTTCCTGAAACCACTTCCAGTTGTGAGTACTCTGCTTGACTTTGCATTTTGATAATCTTTATTTGGACTGCTTTATTCCAGTGTGCTCTTCCCCTTTAAGGAAGAGATTGTTTTTCCCTCAGTTTTTTCCCAGCCTCCTTACTGTTTTGAGTTTTGCATTTATCTTCTAAATTTGTGGCTGAAGTTTTTCTTTTTGATAGTGGATTTTGTGCTCACCCTTTGTGAAGTAGATATTTCTCAGTTGCTCTCACCCTTTTTGTGAAGAAGATATTCCTGTGTTGAACTCACCTTTTATGAAAAAGACACCTGTGTCAGAGACAGAAGGACCAGGTGGAGGTCAGGACCAGAGTCAGCAGGACCAGGTGGAAGTCAGGAGCAGAGTTGCCAAGATGAGGTGAGGGTCAGGACCAGAATCGACAGGACCAGGTGGAGATTAGATTAGATTAGATTAGATAGAACTTTATTGATCCCTTGGGAAGACTCCCTCAGGAAAATTGAGGTTCCAGCAGCACTGTATAGTAGCACACAGGGTAAGAAGCACACAGACTACCAAAAGTGATAAAAGAAAAACAGTTTGCAAATATAAATATAAATACAAATACACAAATATAAATACCAGAAATACTGCTTGCTGCTGGTTTACTGGCTCCACCTGTTCCTCTCCTTCCTGTCCTCTGTCTTCCTGTTCCTCCTCCTCCCCCTGAGTGAGGAGTTGTACAGTCTGATGGTCTGAGGGTCAAAGGAGTTTCTCAGTCTGCTGGTCCTGCACTTGGGAAGGAGCAGTCTGTGTCTGAAGAGGCTCCTCTGGTTGTTGATGACGGTGTGCAGAGGCTGACTGGCATCGTCCAGAATGTCGAGCAGTTTGTCCAGTGTTCTCTTCTCTGCCACCGTCACCAGAGAGTCCAGCTTCATGCCAACCACAGAGCCAGCCCACCTGATCAGTTTGTCCAGCCTGAATGTGTCCTTCTTGCACGGTGTAAAAGAGGACACTGGCTACTACGGACTGGTAGAACATCCACAGGAGTTTCCTGCAGATGTTACACGACCGCAGCCTCCTCAGGAAGCCCGGCCTGCTCTGTTGATGTGAGTTGTCCAGTCCAGTTTGTTGTCCAGCCACAGCCTGAGGTACTTGTAGGAATAACTGGTCACGGAGTTGGTCTGGACTTCCCAAAGTCAATGACCAGCTCCTTTGTGTTCGAGGTGTTGAGCTGTAGATGGTTTGTGTGGCACCAGGCAGCAAAGTCCTTCACTGGGCTCCTGTGCTCCTCCTCTCTTGTCATCCCTGATGTATCCAACAATGACTGTGTCATGTGTGAACTTCTGGATGTGACACAGCTCAGAGTTGTAGCAGAAGTCAGAGGTGTACAGGGTGAGGAGAAGAGGGGCTGGCACTGTGCCCTGGGGTGCTCCAGTGCTGCTGATCACAGTGTCAGATGTGGTGTTCCTCAGCCTAACATACTGTGGCCTGTCAGTGAGGTACCTGGAGATCCAAGTGACCAGGCAGGGGTCCACTCACACCCTGTTCAGTTTGTCCTGAAGCACACGGGGCTAGATGGTGCTGAAGGCACTCGAGAAGTCCAGGAAGAAAATCATCACTGTGCTACTTCCCTTATCCAGGTGTGAGTGGACTCGGTGTAGCAGGTAGAGGATGACATCCTCCACACCAACACCTGGCCGATATGCAAACTGCAGACAGTCCTGTGCGTGTTGCCCCTGGGGTTTGAGGAAGCTGAGGAAGAGCTCCTGGTAGCATTGAAAAGTTAAAATTATCCATGGGATATGTATAAAGCACGCAATGTCTTCATGAGAAGAGCAGAAGGGTAAAAAAGGAAAGGAAAAAGGAGCTAAAAAGAGGTAAAACTGGAAACACACATCTTTTAATTTAATAATGCACTAATTCTGAAGTTTTGTAACATTAACACAGATTCCCAGTAGAGGGCAGTGTTATTTGGATTTTGACCCCAGTTATATCGGACAGATTTTAGTTTTTTACAAATGACTTTTTTTTTTTTTTTTTTTTTTACAAATGAAAAAAATGGTATATTTTACAAAAGCACACTTATTTGTAAACACCAACACACACCAAACCCTCTGAATAGTTGAAGGCCACACTAAGGTCCCAACAACAGTGTAATACTTGTTCATATCAGCACAAGGTATTTTGTTCAGGCATTTAAGGAGACATCTATGTTTACACACAGGACTAGGGGTCCTCAGAGGTGCTCATGTGTTGAAGCTTAGAAGCTCCAAGCTTAGATGTGTTTTTTGGGCAGCATCTTAATAAAAGTGAATACAGCAGACAGTATCATCTTGCTGTCCTTCCCCCTCATCATGGGAATAAGACAAACAGAAATATTATGAAATTCAAACAAATAATTACTTAAATCTGGAACTGAAGAGCAAATACCACTCCCAAATACACAATGTATCTTTATGGTAAAACAGGCCAAGAGCGGCGGAGTTTCACTCCAGCACAGAAGTAAACTGGCAGTGACGTGGCCGCGATCAAATCAGTATAAGATGTCTGAAATTTGTTTTGTATTTATTAAATTCCACGCAGATTAAATGGAGCAGACACGGATTATTTGGAATATTTGTTTTAGCAAGTTTGGCCAGTAGATGGCAGTGTTCATGGCATTATTCACCCTATTGATGAGATATCCCATAATCCTTTGCACAACAGAGAGCTGATGCAAGTTTTCAGGGTCTCATGCATGCAGCCTCTTATTAACATGATGAAAAACATAAAAATTGACATTTTGGTTGTATAACGTTCATTTACAATAGTCATCACAAGTGCTGAATTAAATAATAATAATTAAATAATTTTCAGTTTCAATTTGCCTTTTTCTTTACAAATTAAAAAAAATGACATATTTAAAAATACACATTTATTTGCAAAACCCACCACTCGACATGTTTCAGCAAGTTGTGTATGTGTGTGTTATACCGAGCAGCCAACCACTCATATCAGGGAAACTAATTTACCCATAATGCACCGTGGGCATTTGTCTAATGCTAAAACCTTCAAAATGAGTGCATTACTTTCAAACTAAAACATATAGCTGATATTTTCACTTTATGAAACATCAGACGTGACGTCAGTTTAAATAACTTGTCCAGAATTAATTTGTTTAAAATTTTAACCATAAGTCAAAACTGTGTGCCTGTAGATGACATGGGTGATATGCCAGTGAGTCTGTTTGGTGTAAAGAGAAATAATCCTCCCGCCTTCCTTTCTCTTCTCTCAATAGCTTGTTTCTGTCTACAGAGGATTGAGCTGTAGCTCTCATAGCTGTCTGTCTGTACAAAACATGTAGCAGACAGGCACTAAAATCTTTAATTTTAGACTTCACAAATGTTTTTAAACTGTTAAGCCATTCCTTCAAAAAAATGTTAGTGGTCTAAAAATTACCTGACCTAAACCTATCGAAAGATAATAGTCCGCTGAAGGTTTTCAAGGTTATCTGAAAAGCTAATCTGATAATGAAGATATTAGCTTCGATAGTTAGCAGGTTAGTGGAACTGTACCCACCACTGGACAAGGTCAGGTGGAGGTCAGGAGCAGAGTCGACAGGAGCAGGTGGCATCTGTGTCCAATAATCAGCTCCACTATAGAGAAACAAAGAGGGAAGGGACAGAGAGATCAGTCAGAACAGAAACCTGGTGAAGAAATGATTAAAGTTTAATCAGCAAAAGGGGCGGAGCCCTAACAGTGCATGAAGTAGCATTTTGGCCTTTTGAGGATGTGTACTCTAATGGTTATTTTATAGTTCAGGGACTTTACTACATCTCAGCCAGAGGAGAAAATCTTTTAATTAAAACATTATTCTTGTTCCACTTTATTGAATTAAGTAGCAAAGTTGCCTTTCATCTCTGCATCTCTTTAGTTTCCTTAATTAGACCTTTTGTTTGCAGTGATTTTTATTTTGAAGTTGTGACCTTGTGGTTTCACTTTTCCCCACCTCAGAGAACTTCTGGAAGGTGGTATTTTTTGACAAGAAGACGTCCTACCTTCACTTTCCAACCTTCCAAGCGGAGCTGAGCGCAGATATCTCCTTCTACTTTAAAACCAGTGCTTTCTCTGGAGTGTTTCTGGAAAACCTGGGTATCAGAGATTTTATCCGGATCGAGCTGAGCTGTGAGTAAAAACCTGCAGGATAAACACTTGTTTCAAATAAATCATTGCAGGGATGATGCATATCCTGTGGATGTGCCCTGTAAGACTATCTAAGGGGTGCCAGCAGCTTTTCCACTGCGGACTGCCTGCTCCACTCAACCTCCCCACAGTGGTCAAGCCTGATACCTATGATACCTAGTCCAGTTTTTGGCATCATCTCTGTCGTCACACTGAGCGAATTGAGATGACACAGAGCGATGTGAAAACACTGCAGATTTCCGATGATCAATGTTACTGTGTTATCACTGTGCAAGACATGAGACATAAGACATCCTGAAAAACCCGGCAGTTTTAAAATATCATTGGACATGTAGACACTGTTTGTTCTGTGATATGGTGTAAAACCCTAACAATTCACAGAATAGAGTGTCATTTTTTCTTTTGTGTGGAGAGTTGAGGTGCCTCATTGAATGGTATGTTCCATCTTTCACATTCATTGTTTGTTTTATATAACAGCTAAAATAGATCCTTGTCATTTGATATTTTATTAATTTATAAACAACAGAAAAGGGACTTACATTTTATTGTTTGTCACTGGTGCTTTCACGACAGTCCAACACAAAATTTAAATAGGAGTCCAAAACTGTTCTCAGTCAACTTGGAAAAACAGACGTAGTCTGTGATTATTAAAAAAAAAAAAGTAATTAATTAAAAAACACTTTGTGTAGTTTCTCAGTCCAGTGAAAAATCACGTCACAAATTTGTCCAGCTTTTGATCCAAACAACTCTTCATGCCTCCAGAAAGCTTATGGCATAGTGGATGTTTTGTGTGTGTGTGTTAGAAGAATTAGCACTGTCAATTAGCTCTTTTAAATCATCATCCATCAGCAAAACAAATCTGCCATGTTTAGCTAAATGTCGCACCCACTAGTGTGTGCGTGGGCAGGGTTTGTACTGTGGTGGGCACTGTTCAGCTAATCCGATAATTATCAAAGCTAATGTTTTTGTTAGCTGATTAGTTTTTCAGATAAGTTTTAAAACCATCAACCAACTATCTACTGCTAACTTTTTTTTTTTTTTTTTACATAGCTAGTAATAGTCTGGTTACCAGACTGCCACAAAAAAGCATCATTATTCCTTAACACCATACAGTGGTCCAGCCATGAGGCAGAGGTCTTGAAATGGGAAGCAGATTTGACTTATGGTTTTGATTTATAAATCAAATTATTCTGGATAGAATAACTACATTAGTAAATGTAATAAACTCTTAAAATGTACAACGTGGATATATAACGCATATCTGTTAATTTTAAAATAATGCACTAATTCTGAAGATTTGAACATTAACACACAGACGCCCAAAGGGATTATGGGTAAACTAAGCCTCCGCTCATGCTGATTGGTTGACTAATTCATTCTATGTAAAACCAACACATGTGAATCAATGTAACGTGTGTGTGTTGCTGTTTACAAATAAATGTGCTTTTGTAAAATATGTAATTTTTTTTCATTTGTGTTTAAAAAAAAAAGGCATTTGCGAAGCCGAAAAGTCTGTTAAATTGATTCAGGCCGTGTGATATAACCGGCGTCAAAATGCATAGAACACTGCTACCTACTGGCGATCCATTATATCACAGTGTTGTTGACCGCAGGATTTTAAAATTATCTATAGGTTTCCAAAACCTGAGAGACCACACACGTGGAGATAAAAAAAATCATAGATCTGACAGGTTTGGTCGTACAGTGTGTGGTGTGCAGCCACATGGTAAAAACAACACACACCACCACACACAAACAGATTTCACACACGAACATTCCCAGGTCAGACAGGAAATCTCTCGAGATTAAACATGACTTCAGAGTAAACAAACAGAGATACTTTGTGGACTATTTACAACAGAGGAAAAAAAGATACTAAAAGAAAAGGCGTTCTTTAAAGGAGTGGAGACAGCGTGACCACCAGACTTTCTGGTAAGCCGTTTTGATTTTAGATTTCGCTCCGTGCATCCATCACCTCGTTTCTGATTGGCTGCACATCAGATTCAGTGTCTCATGTCCTTCCGAGCAGATCAGAGTGCTCTTAACACACCAAACACGGCAGGAATATCTGATAAGATTATCTTTAGCATCATCACGATTGTCGGGTTGTCCTTAAGATTGTTGGAAGTGGAAGATCGGGTCCGATATCGGCCTAATTATCTTGCTGTGTAAACCAGGCTTAACAGATCCGTTGTTATGACGCCTCATGGAGCGATTGATTGATCCGTTGTGACATTGCACGGAGCTGCTAACCGATTGGATGTTATGACACCTCATGGAGTGACTGATTGATGTGTTATTATGACACTGCACTGCAAAGTTCAGTGACCAAAATACCAACATTCTGGGTGCAATGAACATGTTTTCACTATTATTTGATTTCTTTGTGCGACTAACATTGTTATTCAAGCATTCAAAAGGCTAATCCTATCGCCACACAACTCCAACCACACATGAGAAAGTTTTTTGACAGGTCTTGTTATTGAAATAAACCACGTCTCTAACTGGCTAGAGTTGTGACGTCATCACACATGTGCTTAGGTGCTGTCTAGCAGGATCTTGAAAATCCTCCATTACAATTTTTTTAACAAATGAAAAAATGACATTTTACAAAAGCACTTTTATTTGTAAACACCAACACAAATTGCATTGATTCACTTTTACATTTTTTTTTTACATAGAATGAATTAATCAATCAATCAGTATGAGCGGGTCTAAATTTACCCATAATCCCCTTGGGCATCTGTGTGTTAATGTTCAAATCTTCAGAATTAGTGCTTTATTTTAAAATTAACAGATATGTGTTATATATCACTTTGTACATTTTAAGTTTACATTAATGTAGTTATTCTATCCAGATTAATTTGATTTATAAATCAAAACCATAAGTCAAACCTGCTTTCCATTTCAAGACCTCCGCCTCATGGCTGGACCGCTGTATGCTGTTAAGGTAAATGATGCTTCCCTACAGCAGTTGGCAGGGTGCACAAAGACAGAAGCGCTGGCTTATTGGTGGTGTTTGGGTTTGTGAGCGCCTTTGGTTCTAAGCTTTGCTAGGGGTTTAAATTCAAAATTGGCTTCTTAGTAGTTGAAAGCAGGAGACAAAATTGAAAGTTATCAGTTGCTGTATCTTCAGATAAGTTTTTAGGCAGTTTATTAATTTAGCATTATAAAAGATAACCTTTCAGTTAGCTGATTACCAGTTATCAAAGCTAGCTTTTTGGTTAGCTGTGCCCACCACTGGGTTTGCAGTGTGCAATGGTGCAAAATGTATGGAACCAAATTTGCACATCAAATGGAACCATGTTTGCATGCTAAATGCAATGGAATACAAATGGGATGAATAATCCATGTCACATGACTTACAAAGCACCAATCAATTGACAAGAATCCGCTCATCCATTATATAATATCTATTACTGGTTGACAAAGTTTGATCTGGATCTGATCCAGAGTACAGATTTTGTGAACATTTGACTTTAACATTGAAAACCTCTTTTGATATATATTTTGTATTATAATTTTGCTTATGAAAACTCACATCAAACACGACTTTGACCTTGAACATTTTTCCGCCGTAAATATTTGTCGAATTGGAAGCTCGTGTTGCTAGCCGTTCCGCGCTCTTTGAGTGTGGTGCGCTAGTTTTTTTGTTTTGTTCTTGTTTTTATTTTTGTTGTTGTTATGATTTCCATGTAGGCAGTATTTTATTTTGCTTCAGGCTGCATGGTTCATTATTTACCACAGATAATATTACTAACAATAACCTCCATCTCTGGTGACAGAGCACCGTATTGTCCACACTCTCACACTTCCACTGGTGAGTTTACAGGGGAGTCAGAAAATCAACAATGAATAAAATAAACTGATGAAATCAATATAAAAGGGACTTATAATTATTTTTGTTTTTAATTTTGAAGTCCTTTTGCGAACTCTCGGCGGCTCCTTGTTCATTTCCATCTCTGGTGTCATCCACGTGTTTATGGGCCCCACATTGTTTGACATTATGACAGTAATGACCAGGAGGATGCTGTTTACTTTATGACTATGACAGAATGCGGCTGCACCTCAGATGCGTTTATAGCAGCGTGTGTGTCATTCAGACTATAGCTGCATTAGTGCACGAGGTGTCCTTGGTCTTACGGTGTTGACAGTAATCCAGGAAGGTTTGAGCTGCATGTTTATGGGCATCATATCAAAGGACCTGTGTGGATGCCTTCAGTTAATTATAATGTATCCACAGTTTCTGTTTAAATCTGCTTCACATTGTTTGGATTGGTTTGCCGTTTGTTCCTTTTTCTGTTGTATTTTAGATTAAGTTGACACTGGAACAGGATTTATTGAGAAGGGGTGCACAGAGAATTTAACAAATGCACCTACAGTCGCTGTCCTCAGGGAAATCACTGTCAGTGTGCTTGCTTTAGCTCCAGCATGCTGCTGTTCTCCTACCCGCTGCTCTTGAACGCTGCTGCTGCTGCTGCTAAATAAAGTTACTACAGGATGCTGCATTATTGTGCACCCCATAGTAGTCCATTCTCACCCTCCATCAGCACAAAGTGAAAGATGATGCTGTGTTCCGTCAGCACTCGTGTCCTGATAGTAGAGAGCTGAGAGAACGAAGCACAGCTGCTGTCCATGGTGCTGAAGCAGGGCAGCCACAGGGCCAAAGAGCTGGCTGTGGTGCTGAAATTGATGTTGAGGCTCACAGGCAGACTTCTGTGCTCTGTGTTAATAATTGCTTCTACCTGGTAGTTTCCCTGCAGCAGAGCCACTTTAACACAGAGTCCTGGGCTTCAGGGTAAATTGAGGTCTCCCAAAATCCAGATCTACAGAGTCACACTATCATGACTCGTCCGCAGTGCTATAGCTTTATCACAGAATGGACAAAAAATCTGGATGGGGGAAGAATTGATGTGTTCCAATCTGTTAGAGAAATTAAGCGCATATACTGTAGCTGCCAGGAAAATTTAATTAACTGGATTAAATTATTTTCATTGAATTGGAAACATTCATTCATTCATTTATTTTCTATACCTACTTTCTCCAATTAAGGGTCAAGGGGGCTGGAGCCTATTCCAGCACTGACAGTGTGAGAGGCGGGGTACAACCTGGATAGGACACCAGTCTGTCATAATGAGTTGTAAACAAAATCGTGTCATTCAAGTAACGCATGTTTACTGGATTGAGATATGTAGTGGTAATCCACAGGGATCCATACTGAGTTCACGTTTATTTGTGCTTTACATCAATGACTTTCCCTACACAATGGTACATGGCTCATCAGTATTTGTTTTTGTAGATGATACAAAACCTTTAAACCTATTTATAACATAAGTGATTGTGTTGCTCTTCAAAATAGTATTTTAAAAAGCAGAGGGGAGCCTGTGACTCCCCTTCTCATTCTAATCATAGAAATGACCCACTATTTAGCGTTGCTTTGAGTAAAGAGGTGAACTTAGTGGCTGAAGAAAATGATAAAAATTATGAAAATCTGCAGAAATGATGAAAGTGATGAAAATCTGCAGAGAGTTGCAGAGAGTTTGTGTCCTTCTGACATGCCAGAAGTTTGAAGCTGTTTACGATTTACTGCACACCTGCTTTTGATTGCTTAAACACACCTGTTCCATTATAATTAACTGCAGGTGGAACCTTCAGCAAGCCAAGGCTCTCCAGGACCACGATTAAGAAGCTGTGATTGAGTATTTTATTTATCATTCAGCAGCTAAAGCTGTTCTGTTTGGGCTCATGATGATTTTCTATGTTAGTGTGAAGAATTAAATCAGGACCTAATAAGTTTCAATCATTTAATTAATTAATCATTATGTCTTAATCCTGCTTGCTTTTCCACAGGATCTGAACCATGAAGGAAAATTAAGTAGTCATGAAAGGCTAAAGCCATTTCAGGGACTTAAATAAAAGATTGTTCTTATTTTGAAAAGGTCAGGTAAAACGAGAGACTCAGTCCATCAAAGACTCCATGTGTCCATCTATGAAACAGTGACAACCTGCTGTTGCATGTACAGAGCTTCTTTTAAGTATTCCCATCGCCTCACTTTTTGTTATGTTACAGCCTTTTTCCAAAATGGAGTAAATTCATATTTTTTTCCTCAAACATTTATGAGGTCTGTCCATAAAGTAAAGGTCCTTTTTATTTTTTTCAAAAACTATATGGATTTCATTCATATGTTTTTACATCAGACATGCTTGAACCCTTGTGCGCATGCGTGAGTTTTTCCACGCCTGTCGGTGACGTCATTCGCCTGTGAGCTTCACAGAGAATAAGGACTTTAACTACAGCTTTAAGGACCCCTTTAAGGACGGTCGGTGCGCCGCGCTCCAAGCTGTGACGTCGCAGCACAAACCACTGGATCATTTCTAAGCTGATGGCTCTGTGGATACGAGACCGTTGTGTGCTCTTTCTCTGGTTATCACAAGAGCTGGACATCAGCCATTTTACGGCAGATTTCACTTTTAACAAGAGATTTTGTCGTGGAAAGCCGTGCGGAGGCTTTGCACGTCATGACCGATTCGCTGATGAAGCAAGACAAAGGAACACCTCCGTTTCGGAGTGTTAGAGGACAGGTTTGGACATGCCTATCTCGGCTTTCAGTGCTTACCAGTCGAGTGAGTATAAGAGAACTTGTGGAGAGCTGGACATGTCCCAACTTGTCCTCTAACAAGGACAAGCGGTTTGTGCCGCAACGTCGCAGCTCGGAGTGCGGCGCACCGACCATCCTTAAAGGGGTCCTTAAAGCTGTAGTTAAAGTCCTTATTCTCAGTGAAGCCCGTAAAATTTTCACCGAAAGCCAGATAAATTTTTCGAATGGTTTCCAGGTGCCAGTCTCTAACAGCTTCTGAAAAATTCTGATGGAAAAAAAGTCCTTTTCATTCCGCCATTTCCAGACAATGAAAATCCGACGAGGGGGCGGGACCACTCCTTCTACAAGGCGTGCTCACAGGTGAATGACGTCACCGACAGGCGTGGAAAAACTCACGCATGCGCACGAGGGCTCAAGCATGTCTGACGTAAAAACATATGAATGAAATCCATATAGTTTAAAAAAAAATAAAAAGGACCGTTACTTTATGGACACACCACGTACTCACAATACAATGAAAACAAGACTTTTTTTGTAAATTTATTAAAGATATAAAACTAGTAAATCACATGTCCATAAGTATTCACAGTCTTTGCTCAATACTTTGTTGACGCACCTTTTGGCAGCAATTCCAGCCTCAAGTATTCTTGAATATGATGCCACAAGCTTGGTGCACCTATCTTTGGGCAGTTTGGTCCATTCCTCTTTGCAGCACCTCTCAAGCTCCATCAGGTTGAAAGGGGAGCGTCAGTGCACAGACATTTTCAGATCTCTCCAGAGATGTTCAGTCGGATTAAAGTCTGAGCTCTGGCTGGACCACTCAAGGACATTCACAGAGTTGTCCTGAAACCACTCCTTTGAAATTACATGGAGACATGCAGGGAGTTTATATGGTACACTGATAAGCTGATTAATCATGAAACTGGAAAAATGTTCCTGGGAGCTATGGAGCGTGTGTGTGTGAGGCCAACACACTGTGAGCTCAGAACAGCGCACACACACTGAAGATAAAACAATGAGATGCAAATCCGCTGATAGTGTGACATTCACAACTTACACATACATTTATTGACAAATACTGAACACAGGAAGCTTGTTAAGCTCTGCAGCTCACCATCAAGCGAAAATTTTAAAGACATTAATAATAATAAGCATAATTGCATGCGCACGTGCCCAAATGTGCCCACGCTGCTTTACATTTAGATCAATTACACAAATGCACTATTTTCACAGCAAGCAGCTGCCATCTGTCTGATCATTTCTTAATAACATTTACATTTACTCTGATGGACCACCCAGCAGTGGGGAATAAGTTTCATTACACTAGAAGTCTTTCAGAAAGCGCTGTAACTAGGTTTAAGGATATGATTCC
Source organism: Thalassophryne amazonica (assembly GCF_902500255.1). NCBI lineage: Eukaryota > Metazoa > Chordata > Actinopteri > Batrachoidiformes > Batrachoididae > Thalassophryne > Thalassophryne amazonica. Next base: position 316,955 of record NC_047114.1, on the reverse strand, counting down.
TTCTTTATGTTCTCTAATGCCATATACCAACACAGTGCAGAGTAGCTACCTAAACTCTGTAAGTGAGATAGAGTATCTCGTCAATAGTTTTACATCCTCATTGAAGACAACTTTGGATGCTGTAGCTCCTCTAAAAAAGAGAGCTTTAAATCAGAAGTGCCTGACTCCGTGGTATAACTCACAAACTCGTAGCTTAAAGCAGATAACCCGTAAGTTGGAGAGGAAATGGCGTCTCACTAACTTAGAAGATCTTCACTTAGCCTGGAAAAAGAGTCTGTTGCTCTATAAAAAAGCCCTCCGTAAAGCTAGGACATCTTTCTACTCATCACTAATTGAAGAAAATAAGAACAACCCCAGGTTTCTTTTCAGCACTGTAGCCAGGCTGACAAAGAGTCAGAGCTCTATTGAGCTGAGTATTCCATTAACTTTAACTAGTAATGACTTCATGACTTTCTTTGCTAACAAAATTTTAACTATTAGAGAAAAAATTACTCATAACCATCCCAAAGACGTATCGTTATCTTTGGCTGCTTTCAGTGATGCCGGTATTTGGTTAGACTCTTTCTCTCCGATTGTTCTGTCTGAGTTATTTTCATTAGTTACTTCATCCAAACCATCAACATGTTTATTAGACCCCATTCCTACCAGGCTGCTCAAGGAAGCCCTACCATTATTTAATGCTTCAATCTTAAATATGATCAATCTATCTTTGTTAGTTGGCTATGTACCACAGGCTTTTAAGGTGGCAGTAATTAAACCATTACTTAAAAAGCCATCACTTGACCCAGCTATCTTAGCTAATTATAGGCCAATCTCCAACCTTCCTTTTCTCTCAAAATTCTTGAAAGGGTAGTTGTAAAACAGCTAACTGATCATCTGCAGAGGAATGGTCTATTTGAAGAGTTTCAGTCAGGTTTTAGAATTCATCATAGTACAGAAACAGCATTAGTGAAGGTTACAAATGATCTTCTTATGGCCTCGGACAGTGGACTCATCTCTGTGCTTGTTCTGTTAGACCTCAGTGCTGCTTTTGATACTGTTGACCATAAATTTTATTACAGAAATTAGAGCATGCCATAGGTATTAAAGGCACTGCGCTGCTGGTGGTTTGAATCATATTTGTCTAATAGATTACAATTTGTTCATGTAAATGGGGAATCTTCTTCACAGACTAAAGTTAATTATGGAGTTCCACAAGGTTCTGTGCTAGGACCAATTTTATTTACTTTATACATGCTTCCCTTAGGCAGTATTATTAGACGGTATTGCTTAAATTTTCATTGTTACGCAGATGATACCCAGCTTTATCTATTCATGAAGCCAGAGGACACACACCAATTAGCTAAACTGCAGGATTGTCTTACAGACATAAAGACATGGATGACCTCTAATTTCCTGCTTTTAAACTCAGATAAAACTGAAGTTATTGTACTTGGCCCCACAAATCTTAGAAACATGGTGTCTAACCAGATCCTTACTGTGGATGGCATTACCCTGACCTCTAGTAATACTGTGAGAAATCTTGGAGTCATTTTTGATCAGGATATGTCATTCAAAGCGCATATTAAACAAATATGTAGGACTGCTTTTTTGCATTTACGCAATATCTCTAAAATCAGAAAGGTCTTGTCTCAGAGTGATGCTGAAAAACTAATTCATGCATTTATTTCCTCTAGGCTGGACTATTGTAATTCATTATTATCAGGTTGTCCTAAAAGTTCCCTAAAAAGCCTTCAGTTAATTCAAAATGCTGCAGCTAGAGTACTGACGGGGACTAGAAGGAGAGAGCATATCTCACCCATATTGGCCTCTCTTCATTGGCTTCCTGTTAATTCTAGAATAGAATTTAAAATTCTTCTTCTTACTTATAAGGTTTTGAATAATCAGGTCCCATCTTATCTTAGGGACCTCGTAGTACCATATCACCCCAATAGAGCGCTTCGCTCTCAGACTGCAGGCTTACTTGTAGTTCCTAGGGTTTGTAAGAGTAGAATGGGAGGCAGAGCCTTCAGCTTTCAGGCTCCTCTCCTGTGGAACCAGCTCCCAATTCAGATCAGGGAGACAGACACCCTCTCTACTTTTAAGATTAGGCTTAAAACTTTCCTTTTTGCTAAAGCTTATAGTTAGGGCTGGATCAGGTGACCCTGAACCATCCCTTAGTTATGCTGCTATAGACGTAGACTGCTGGGGGGTTCCCATGATGCACTGAGTGTTTCTTTCTCTTTTTGCTCTATATGCACCACTCTGCATTTAATCATTAGTGATCGATCTCTGCTCCCCTCCACAGCATGTCTTTTTCCTGGTTCTCTCCCTCAGCCCCAACCAGTCCCAGCAGAAGACTGCCCCTCCCTGAGCCTGGTTCTGCTAGAGGTTTCTTCCTGTTAAAAGGGAGTTTTTCCTTCCCACTGTAGCCAAGTGCTTGCTCACAGGGGGTCGTTTTGACCGTTGGGGTTTTACATAATTATTGTATGGCCTTGCCTTACAATATAAAGCGCCTTGGGGCAACTGTTTGTTGTGATTTGGCGCTATATAAAAAAATTGATTGATTGATTGATTGATTGATCGTGCACCGTGCCAGCCACCAGCCTGATGTGCATTTGTGCATCACATATGATGTGAACATGTGGGCAGTCAATAGCTACGCTCACATTCAGGAAAGCAGCTCTTGTTACAAATTGTGCTTTAATGTTGGAATGTGATGTATCTGGGTGACATTAAGATGATTGTGTTCCACACAGCTGGTATGGCTTGGCTCAAGGTTGACTGGCACACTGCTGACTGATCGGACAGCTCCTGCTGGAATGCCCCTGTTGCCAGGAAGCCCAGTGTGGTCAGCACCTGTGTGGGCACAAACAACCCCTGGCTCCTTGCCGTATTGCGCTCTGGGACGCGGTAGTTCTGCACACAGCTCCAGTAACTGTGGCCTTGGGAACTGAAGTTGGCTTATGAGACAATTATCGTCATTTGCAAGTAAATCCTCATGTTCCCTGAATACTCGCTTACCTCAGATTGCACCATTTGCAAAGTCCTCTAACAAGGCTAATGCAGCCACTGTTAGTGCCATTCTATGCATCACTTCGTGCATGTTTTTATATCCACATACATAACTGCAAACACGTGGGTGTGTTAATTGCTCATCAGTGTGTCTCTGACACACTCATAACTCTGATGACTTCTTGTTTTTTACACTATTAATGGTTCCCAGTGTCGGCAGGAACAATAGTTGTAGAAACATGCACACGCAGGCCAGGATTTTTGCGTGACGCACCACACAATTCCACAGTCATTTCACTTTTGATACATCTGAACATTATCGTGGAGGCAGACGTATGCCATGTTTTTGTGCATATGTAGACGTTTGAGGAAAAAATTTATTTCATACATTTTGGAATAAGGTTGTAACAGAAAACGTGTAAAAAAGTGAAGAGCTGTGAATACTACACAAATAGTGACTGGTTTGGATGGCAGCATAATGGCAACAATGATCCCTCGGGGTGACATTCCATTATACTGCCCGATAAGCCAGTCACCATTTGTTTTATTATACATCTGTGTATAGCTTTTTTTTTCTCAACATTTTTGAGTGGGATTGTGAATTTCTCCGCTCCTCTTTCCATTGCAAAAACTCCTGTAACAGTGGAATGTGCCGTTCATTTCCAAACTGAACGCTGTGTTGATCCGGGACATTGTCTGACTACCACAGAAATTGCAGAAGACGTGGACATCAGCACTTTTTCGGCAAATTGAGACAGACGTGTGGAGAAATTTGCGCGTCGGGACGGAGCCGCATGGCGCAAAGCAATGCCGTGATGAAGCCTCACAGGACATGTTCTGGCATGTCCAGCTCATCCACAATTTCTCGGATAGTCACACGACTGAAAAGCCACCGAAAGCCATTTGAAAGCCATCTGAAAGCCGTCCTGTGAGACCAACACGGAGGTGCTTTTGTCCGCGCCATGAGCGGGTCCATGGCACATCCTTCTGCTTCTCTTTCCATGACAAAACTCCTGTGACAGTGGAATGTGCCGAAAAAATACTGATGTCCATGTCTTCTGCCATTTCTGTGGAAGTCAGACGACGTCCCGGATCAACAAAGCCTTCACGTTGGAAATGATCTGGTTGTTTCAGCGGGGTTTCAGCCTGTCGATCGCGCCGCTCTCTCAGCCGCTGTGGGCGGTCTTTAAACTGGCTGGAGCACTCCTTAATCTGTGTAATCCCCATAAAATCGTCCCTGAAAGCCATCTGAATTTTCGAATGGTGTCCACCTGGAGGTCTCTCACAGTTTATGGAAAAATTTGATGCAGCAAAGCTCCAAATCATTCAGACATTTTATTCGCAATAAAAATCCAACGAGAGGGCCACCCCTCACACAAAGCCTGCTCACAGGCGAATGATGCAAACGACAGGTGTGAAGAAACTCACGCATGCGCACAAAGGTTCAAGCTTGGCTGATGCAATCACTTGTGATTTAAATCCATATGGTTTTTGAAAAAAATAAAAAGGTCGTATAGTTTTCTAACAGACCTCGTATAAAGTGAATAAAATCGGTCATAGCACAGAAAGTTGTGGAACACCATAATTAACCTTATTCCGTGAAGAAGACTCCTCATTTACATGAACAAATTGTAATCTAATAGATAAATATGATTCAAACCACTGCAGCGCAATGCCTTTAATACCTATGGCATGCTCTAATCTCTGTAATAAAATTTTATGGTCAACAGTATCAAAAGCAGCACTGAGGTCTAACAGAACAAGCACAGAGATGAGTCCACTGTCTGAGGCCATAAGAAGATCATTTGTAACCTTCACTAATGCTGTTTCTGTACTATGATGAATTCTAAAACCTGACTGAAACTCTTCAAATAGACCATTCCTCTGCAGATGATCAGTTAGCTGTTTTACAACTACCCTTTCAAGAATTTTTGAGAGAAAAGGAAGGTTGGAGATTGGCCTATAATTAGCTAAGATAGCTGGGTCAAGTGATGGCTTTTTAAGTAATGGTTTAATTACTGCCACCTTAAAAGCCTGTGGTACATAGCCAACTAATAAAGATAGATTGATCATATTTAAGATCGAAGCATTAATTAATGGTAGGGCTTCCTTGAGCAGCCTGGTAGGAATGGGGTCTAATAAACATGTTGATGGTTTGGAGGAAGTGACTAATGAAAATAACTCAGACAGAACAATCGGAGAGAAAGAGTCTAACCAAATACCAGCATTACTGAAAGCAGCCGAACATAAAGATGTGTCTTTGGGATGGTTCTGAATAATTTTTTTCTTTAATAGTTAAAATTTTATTAGCAAAGAAAGTCATGAAGTCATTACTAGTTAAAGTTAATGGAATACTCAGCTCAATAGAGCTCTGACTCTTTGTCAGCCTGGCTACAGTGCTGAAAAGAAACCTGGGATTGTTCTTATTTTCTTCAATTAGTGATGAATAGTAAGATGTCCTAGTTTTACGGAGGGCTTTTTTATAGAGCAACAGACTCTTTTTTCCAGGATAAATGAAGATCTTCTAAATTAGTGAGACGCCATTTCCTCTCCAGCTTATGGGTTATCTGCTTTAAGCTGCGAGTTTGTGGGTTAAACCACAGAGTCAGACACTTCTGATTTAAGGCTCTCTTTTTCAGAGGAGCTACAGCATCCAAAGTTGTGCTCAATGAGGATGTAAAGCTATTGACAAGATAATCTATCTCACTCACAGAGTTTAGGTAGCTACTCTGCACTGTCAATCAATCAATCAATCAATTTTTTTATATAGCGCCAAATCACAACAAACAGTTGCCCCAAGGCGCTTTATATTGTAAGGCAAGGCCATACAATAATTATGTAAAACCCCAACGGTCAAAACGACCCCCTGTGAGCAAGCACTTGGTTACAGTGGGAAGGAAAATCTCCCTTTTAACAGGAAGAAACCTCCAGCAGAACCAGGCTCAGGGAGGGGCAGTCTTCTGCTGGGACTGGTTGGGGCTGAGGGAGAGAACCAGGAAAAAGACATGCTGTGGAGGGGAGCAGAGATCGATCACTAATGATTAAATGCAGAGTGGTGCATACAGAGCAAAAAGAGAAAGAAACAGTGCATCATGGGAACCCCCCAGCAGTCTAAGTCTATAGCAGCATAACTAAGGGATGGTTCAGGGTCACCTGATCCAGTAAGATGTCCTAGCTTTACGGAGGGCTTTTTTATAGAGCAACAGACTCTTTTTCCAGGCTAAGTGAAGATCTTCTAAATTAGTGAGACGCCATTTCCTCTCCAACTTAGGGGTTATCTGCTTTAAGCTACGAGTTTGTGAGTTATACCACGGAGTCAGGCACTTCTGATTTAAAGCTCTCTTTTTTAGAGGAGCTACAGCATCCAAAGTTGTCTTTAATGAGGATGTAAAACTATTGACGAGATACTCTATCTCACTTACAGAGTTTAGGTAGCTACTCTGCACTGTGTTGGTATATGGCATTAGAGAACATAAAGAAGGAATCATATCCTTAAACCTAGTTACAGCGCTTTCTGAAAGACTTCTAGTGTAATGAAACTTATTCCCCACTGCTGGGTAGTCCATCAGAGTAAATGTAAATGTTATTAAGAAATGATCAGACAGAAGGGAGTTTTCAGGGAATACTGTTAAGTCTTCTATTTCCATACCATAAGTCAGAACAAGATCTAAGATATGATTAAAGTGGTGGGTGGACTCATTTACTTTTTGAGCAAAGCCAATAGAGTCTAATAATAGATTAAATGCAGTGTTGAGGCTGTCATTCTCAGCATCTGTGTGGATGTTAAAATCGCCCACTATAATTATCTTATCTGAGCTAAGCACTAAGTCAGACAAAAGGTCTGAAAATTCACAGAGAAACTCACAGTAACGACCAGGTGGACGATAGATAATAACAAATAAAACTGGTTTTTGGGACTTCCAATTTGGATGGACAAGACTAAGAGTCAAGCTTTCAAATGAATTAAAGCTCTGTCTGGGTTTTTGATTAATTAATAAGCTGGAATGGAAGATTGCTGCTAATCCTCCGCCCCGGCCCGTGCTACGAGCATTCTGACAGTTAGTGTGACTCGGGGGTGTTGACTCATTTAAACTAACATATTCATCCTGCTGTAACCAGGTTTCTGTAAGGCAGAATAAATCAATATGTTGATCAATTATTATATCATTTACCAACAGGGACTTAGAAGAGAGAGACCTAATGTTTAATAGACCACATTTAACTGTTTTAGTCTGTGGTGCAGATGAAGGTGCTATATTATTTTTTCTTTTTGAATTTTTATGCTTAAATAGATTTTTGCTGGTTATTGGTGGTCTGGGAGCAGGCACCGTCTCTACGGGGATGGGGTAATGAGGGGATGGCAGGGGGAGAGAAGCTGCAGAGAGGTGTGTAAGACTACAACTCTGCTTCCTGGTCCCAACCCTGGATAGTCACAGTTTGGAGGATTTAAGAAAATTGGCCAGATTTCTAGAAATGAGAGCTGCTCCATCCAAAGTGGGATGGATGCTGTCTCTCCTAACAAGACCAGGTTTTCCCCAGAAGCTTTGCCAATTATCTATGAAGCCCACCTCATTTTTTGGACACCACTCAGACAGCCAGCAATTCAAGGAGAACATGCGGCTAAACATGTCACTCCCGGTCTGATTGGGGAGGGGCCCAGAGAAAACTACAGAGTCCGACATTGTTTTTGCAAAGTTACACACCGATTTAATGTTAATTTTAGTGACCTCCGATTGGCGTAACCGGGTGTCATTACTGCCGACGTGAATTACAATCTTGCCAAATTTACGCTTAGCCTTAGCCAGCAGTTTCAAATTTCCTTCAATGTCGCCTGCTCTGGCCCCCGGAAGACAATTGACTATGGTTGCTGGTGTCGCTAACTTCACATTTCGCAAAACAGAGTCGCCAATAACCAGAGTTTGATCATCGGCGGGTGTGTCATCGAGTGGGGAAAAACGGTTAGAGATGTGAACGGGTTGGCGGTGTACACAGGGCTTCTGTTTAGGGCTACGCTTCCTCCTCACAGTCACCCAGTCAGCCTGCTTTCCCTGCTGCTCGGGATCTGCCAGGGGGTAACTAACGGCGGCTAAGCTACCTTGGTCCGCACCGACTACAGGGGCCTGGCTAGCTGTAGAATTTTCCACGGTGCGGAGCCGAGTCTCCAATTCGCCCAGCCTGGCCTCCAAAGCTACGAATAAGCTACACTTATTACAAGTACCGTTACTGCTAATAGAGGCCGAGGAATAACTAAACATTTCACACCCAGAGCAGAAAAGTGCGGGAGAGACAGGAGAAGCCGCCATGCTAAATCGGCTAAGAGCTAGTAGCTACGCTAAGCTAGCGGATTCCTAAAAACACACAAAGTGAATAATGTGTAAATAATTTAGAGGTGATTCAGCAGAAGGAGTGCTTTAGTTAAGGCACGTAAAGATTACACTGGGAAACAAATCGTAATCTAGATAACTAGATCAATCTAACTGCGCAGATTAAACAGCTAACAGATACAGAAAAACACCGCTGTGCTCCGGAACAGGAAGTGATACAATACCGCAGTGAGAGCCAACCACCAGTAGAGGCTGTGTTGGTATATGGCGTTGAAGAACATAACAAAGAAGGAATCATATCCTTAAACCGTGTTACAGTGCTTTCAGAAAGACTTCTAGTGTAATGAAACTTATTCCCCAATGCTGGGTAGTCCATTAAAGTAAATGTAAATGTTATTAAGAAATGATCAGACAACAGGGGGTTCTCAGGGAATACTCTTAATTCTTCAATTTCTATGCCATATGTCAGAACAAGATCTAAAGTGTGGTTAAAGTGGTGGGTGGGCTCATTTACATTTTGAGCGAAGCCAACTGAATCTAATAATAGATTAAATGCAGTGTTGAGGCTGTCATTCTCAGCATCTGTGTGGATGTTAAAATCACCCACTATAATTATCTTATAAGAGCTAAGCACTAAGTCAGACAAAAGGTCTGAAAAATCGGTGCAATCGTACAAATATCTTGGTGTCTGTATAGACAGTTCCCTTACATGGAACACTCATGTTGACTGGTTATGTTCCCGCTTGAATCAACGACTCTATTTTCTACGGCGTTTGCGTTTTCATGGAGTCGACCAAAAAAATTATGTTACTGTTTTATCAGGCAGTTCTTGAAAGCATTCTAAGATATGGCATAACCACTTGGTTTGGGAACCTTCCTGTGTCCCTAAGATCAAAATTAAACTACCTTGTTCTCACAGCAATGAAAATCATTGGTTTGAAACAGTATAACAATCCTCAGTCAATTTTTGATCAGTGCGTGATGAAGCAAGCGGACAGAATTCTTTCTGACTCCTCCCATGTTCTGCACACACAATACGAGTTGCTACCATCGGGCCGGCGTTTCAGAGTCCCCCATTGCAGACTGAATAGATATAGGAACTCTTTTGTTCCTATATCAATCATAGCCCTTAACAAATATCATAATAAACACCGCTAACAATCAGGCACATTAGGAGGTTTTAGTATTTGTATGTTTTTTTTTATTTATTTTTATTCTTTATTTATGTATTTATTTATTTATTGTTATGAACTGTTTATGTCTTGTTCTGTATTTTTGTATGGGTCATGATTTTTGAGAAGTCCAAGACAAATTTCCCCATGGGGACATTAAAAGTATCTATCTATCTATCTATCTATCTATCTATCTATCTATCTATCTATCTATCTATCTATCTATCTATCTATCTATCTATCTATCTATCTATCTATCTATCTATCTATCTATCTATCTATCTATCTATCTATCTATCTATCTATCTATCTATCTATCTATCTATCTATCTATCTATCTATCTATCTATCTATCTATCTATCTATCTATCTATCTATCTATCTATCTATCTATCTATCTATCTATCTATCTATCTATCTATCTATCTATCTATCTATCTATCTATCTATCTACAAAGAAACTCACAGTAACGACCAGGTGGACGATAGATAACAACAAATAAAACTGGTTTTTGGGACTTCCAATTTGGATGGACAAGACTAAGAGTCAAGCTTTCAAATGAATTAAAGCTCTGTCTGGGTTTTTGATTAATTCATAAGCTGGAGTGGAAGATTGCTGCTAATCCTCCTCCTCGGCCCGTGCTATGAGCATTCTGACAGTTAGTGTGACTCGGGGGTGTTGACTCATTTAAACATATTCATATAACATATTCATCCTGCTGTAACCAGGTTTCTGTAAGGCAGAATAAATCAATATGTTGATCAATTATTATATCATTTACTAACAGGGACTTAGAAGAGAGAGACCTAATGTTTAATAGACCACATTTAACTGTTTTAGTCTGTGGTGCAGTTGAAGGTGCTATATTATTTTTTCTTTTTGAATTTTTATGCTTAAATAGATTTTTACTGGTTGTTGGTGGTCTGGGAGCAGGCACCGTCTCTAAGGGGATGGGGTATTGGGGGGATGGCAGGGGGAGAGAAGCTGCAGAGAGGTGTGTAAGACTACAACTCTGCTTCCTGGTCCCAACCCTGGATAGTCACTGTTTGGAGGGTTTAATAAAATTGGCCAGATTTCTAGAGATGAGAGCTGCTCCATCCAAAGTGGGATGGATGCCGTCTCTCCTAACAAGACCAGGTTTTCCCCAGAAGCTTTGCCAATTATCTATGAAGCCCACCTCATTTTTTGGACACCACTCAGACAGCCAGCAATTCAAGGAGAACATGTGGCTAAACATGTCACTCCCGGTCTGATTGGGGAGGGGCCCAGAGAAAACTACAGAGTTTGACATTGTTTTTGCAAATTTACACACCGATTCAGTGTTAATTTTAGTGACCTCCGATTGGCGTAACCGGGTGTCATTACTGCCGACGTGAATTACAATCTTACCAAATTTACGCTTAGCCTTAGCCAGCAGTTTCAAATTTCCTTCAATGTCGCCTGCTCTGGCCCCCGGAAGACAATTGACTATGGTTGCTGGACTGTCGTTAACTTCACATTTCTCAAAACAGAGTCGCCAATAACCAGAGTTTGTTCCTCGGCGGGTGTGTCGCCGAGTGGGGAAAAGCGGTTAGAAATATCAACGGGTTGGTGGTGTACACGGGGCTTCTGTTTAGGACTACGCTTCCTCCTCACAGTCACCCAGCCGGCCTGCTTTCCTGGCTGCTCGGGATCTGTTGGGGGACAGCTAACGGCGGCTAAGCTACCTTGGTCCGCACCAACTACAGGGGCCTGGCTAGCTGTAGGATTTTCCAAGGTGTGGAGCCGAGTCTCCAATTCGCCCAGCCTGGCCTCCAAAGCTACGACAAGCTACACTTATTACAAGTACCATTACTGATAAAGGAGGCCGAGGAATAACTAAACATTTCACACCCAGAGCAGAAAAGTGCGGGAGAGACAGGAGAAGCCTCCATGCTAAACCGGCTAAGAGCTAGTAGCTGCACTAAAGTAGCGGATTCCTAAAAACACACAAAGTGAATAATGTGTAAATAATTTAGAGGTGATTCAGCAGAGGGAGTGCTTTAGTTAAGGCACATGAAGATTACACTGTGAAACAAATCGTAATCCAGTTATCTAGATCAATCTAACTGCGCAGATTAAACAGCTAACAGATACAGAAAAACACCGCTGTGCTCCAGAACAGGAAGTGATACAATACCGCAGTGAGAGCCAACCACCAGTAGAGGCAGTCAAGAATTTTTCACACTTTACTGTTTCACTGAGGCTGTGTGGTGAAGATGATCATTTATTAAAATTGCTTCACTGCTTTTTTACAGCGTGTAGCGTGTGCTGTTCACACTTTTCCTTCTCTCTCTCTCTCTCTCTCTCTCTCTCTCAGCTCTCTGTCAGCGGTGGAGGGGAAAGTGGGCAGTTCAGCACAAACAGCCTGGTTGGATTTTAGAAAACTACCTGAGAGCAGAGAACAATATAACGGCACTGTGATACTATAATGGCGCAGCACCATTGTTCCGTTGTCTGGGGAGAACCCTGTTGATACTTTTCGCAGTACTCTCAGTCTTTCGAGCATTTATCTCATCAGTATCCACGGACGCAAACCGTCTACTCTCTGCCATGATGTCGTCTGCGACGTATCACCCCTGCGCATGCGCGAAACATTGTTGCCTTGTTTTGACAAAATCGGTCCACAGTCACTCATAATGTTGCCCAAAACGGTGCAGAATCAGTCAATAATGTAGCTATTGTTAACTTTGGATGACTTATTGTGAAAAGTATTGCAATTATTATACGCGAATCAGCCAATCAGAACAAAGTATTTCAGTCAGATGTATAATAAACTGTAAATACGTAACCTCAGATAGAGGGTACACGGTGAGAGCATACCTCAACCAGTGCAAAGCAGTCTTCTTTAAATCCATCTTTAAAGCTGCATTATATTCTCCCTCAGCCCCAACCAGTCCCAGCAGAAGACTGCCCCTCCCTGAGCCTGGTTCTGCTGGAGGTTTCTTCCTGTTAAAAGGGAGTTTTTCCTTCCCACTGTAGCCAAGTGGTTGCTCACAGGGGGTCGTTTTGACCGTTGGGGTTTTACATAATTGTTGTATGGCCTTGCCTTACAATATAAAGCGCCTTGGGGCAACTGCTTGTTGTGATTTGGCGCTATATAAAAGAAGAATTGATTGATTGATTGATTGATTGATTATAGACTTTTCAGTGGCATGTAGTGGTAAAGTTTCAGATTTCAACCCATGCAACACCTTACGGCGCCGTCACACTTAGTAGAGCCATTCATGCTCATTTGTACAGCGGTCATACTGCTGTGTGACTGTTAGCTCAAACTGGCATATGAACTGGCATCCAAAATGGCGACCCACCAGCATTTGGAGCAGTCTGATCACATCCTGATTGTGCCTCCATGAGCCGGACTCCCCCCCACCCACCCACATCCTGTTTCGGGTGCACAAAGCAAATTTTGTAATGTGCAAAGTCTATGGCACGCAATTATCATGTGCACTATATGTGAACATTGCACAATTACACTGAATACACTGTGTGTTACAGCGACTCAGTGTGTCACCGTGATACGCCAATGCGCACTGTGGCCATCTGGATGGAGTCTAACAGCCATGATAACTTGATAATATAAATGAATCCTCTGACAGATGAGGTGGACTGACAATGGATGTGTGATTACACACTCATTCTGGATGTTTTACTGTGATCACAGGTGCTGCGTCAGTAAGTCAGTGCATCTCAGAGCCAGCTGACCGGGCTGTCACTGTGACGCTGTGCATCATGTGCCGTGTATGACTGTGACATAAAACAGGTTTATAAGACAAGAAAATGATGACAGGTTGAATCTGCTCTCACGCTGAGGAAGAGGAGACTGAGGGTGAAAAGGGGGCTGTAATTTCTACCCAGTTCTTCATGTAATTTACTGCCCCTTTCCAAGAACCAGACCATTGTATTCCTCATTTTGGATTTATTAAAGGTCACAATGAAAACCAGACTGGGCCCCTCACAGTGTCCATCTTGTGAAAGGCCTCCCGAAGTACTAGCTTGTACAACACTATTATACAATGTGGGTGTTAACAATGGGTATGGTTTAGTCTCACATTTCTAATGTTACTGGCTCTCACCAACAGGGGGAGCTCTCCCTGTGTCTGAAACTTGGACATATGATGAAGTAAAACTTAACTTCTATTTCTCAGAAGTTCCAAACAAATAACACAGATACTTGATAACTAACATACAGTGGCTTGCAAAAGTATACTGTACCCCCAGTTATGCAGCTTCATGATGAAGTGGTGTAGAGGAGGATTTTCTTAAAAAGATGACCTGAAAGTTCAGCTCCAATTTGCCAGAAGGTACATTGAGATGTAAGCCTAGATTTAATGTTTTGGTGAAAGAAAATCCTCTTCTGTCCCACTTCATCATGAAGCTGTATAACTGGAGATACAAAATACAAAACATGCACTGTACACAATTTCTCCAATCACAGCCACAGAAGCCTGTAACTTCTTCTGGGTTGTCTGAGTGTCTTGGTGGCTTTCCTCACTCTTCTCCTTCTTGCACAGTCACTCAGTTTTTGAGAACTGTCTCCTCCACACAAATTTATCACAGAGTGTCAAACTGTTTGTATTTCTTCATAACTGATGTAAATAAAGTTCAAGACATATTCAGTGACTTGGAAATGTTCATGTATCCATCCCCTGACATGTCTGAAGAAAATTGGCAATTAAACTGATTATTTACAGGTATTATACCAAAGGGGCTGATTACTTATGCAACCCATCATCTTGACTTTTATATTTTAAATTAATTCATATCACGTTGTAGAGGTTTACTTTCAGTTTGAGTCTAAGGAAGATAATTTTTATATTGAGAAACCTGATTTACTTTTTGTATTTGAAATGACATAAGTTAAATTGTGTGAAATACCAAGGGGCCGAATACTTTAGCAAGCCACTGTAGAATAAAGAATTAGCACAGATATTTTTATTACAGAGATTAGAGCATGCCATAGGTATTAAAGGCACTGCGCTGCGGTGGTTTGAATCATATTTATCTAATAGTTTACAATTTGTTCATGTAAATGGGGAATCTTCTTCACAGACTGTTAATTATGGAGTTCCACAAGGTTCTGTGCTAGGACCAATTTTATTCACTTTATACATGCTTCCCTTAGGCAGTATTATTAGACGGCATTGCTTAAATTTTCATTGTTACGCAGATGATACCCAGCTTTATCTATCCATGAAGCCAGAGGACACACACCAATTAGCTAAACTGCAGGATTGTCTTACAGACATAAAGACATGGATGACCTCTAATTTCCTGCTTTTAAACTCAGATAAAACTGAAGTTATTGTACTTGGCCCCACAAATCTTAGAAACATGGTGTCTAACCAGATCCTTACTGTGGATGGCATTACCCTGACCTCTAGTAATACTGTGAGAAATCTTGGAGTCATTTTTGATCAGGATATGTCATTCAAAGCGCATATTAAACAAATATGTAGGACTGCTTTTTTGCATTTACGCAATATCTCTATAATTAGAAAGGTCTTGTCTCAGAGTGATGCTGAAAAACTAATTCATGCATTTATTTCCTCTAGGCTGGATTATTGTAATTCATTATTATCAGGTTGTCCTAAAAGTTCCCTGAAAAGCCTTCAGTTAATTCAAAATGCTGCAGCTAGAGTACTGACGGGGACTAGAAGGAGAGAGCATATCTCACCCATATTGGCCTCTCTTCATTGGCTTCCTGTTAATTCTAGAATAGAATTTAAAATTCTTCTTCTTACTTATAAGGTTTTGAATAATCAGGTCCCATCTTATCTTAGGGACCTCATAGTACCATATCACCCCAATAGAGCGCTTCGCTCTCAGACTGCAGGCTTACTTGTAGTTCCTAGGGTTTGTAAGAGTAGAATGGGAGGCAGAGCCTTCAGCTTTCAGGCTCCTCTCCTGTGGAACCAGCTCCCAATTCAGATCAGGGAGACAGACACCCTCTCTACTTTTAAGATTAGGCTTAAAACTTTCCTTTTTGCTAAAGCTTATAGTTAGGGCTGGATCAGGTGACCCTGAACCATCCCTTAGTTATGCTGCTATAGACTTAGACTGCTGGGGGGTTCCCATGATGCACTGAGTGTTTCTTTCTCTTTTTGCTCTGTATGCACCACTCTGCATTTAATCATTAGTGATCGATCTCTGCTCCCCTCCACAGCATGTCTTTTTCCTGGTTCTCTCCCCTCAGCCCCAACCAGTCCCAGCAGAAGACTGCCCCTCCCTGAGCCTGGTTCTGCTGAAGAATCCTGTTAAAAGGGAGTTTTTCCTTCCCACTGTAGCCAAGTGCTTGCTCACAGGGGGTCGTTTTGACCGTTGGGGTTTTTACATAATTATTGTATGGCCTTGCCTTACAATATAAAGCGCCTTGGGGCAACTGTTTGTTGTGATTTGGCGCTATATAAATAAAATTGATTGAATTGATTGAGATATTATTTAACAGGGCTGTCTGCGCTCTGGCCTCCCAACGTGCACACACATATGGATTGGCTCCCGCTGGAGTGGAGCACATGATCAGTGTTAACACACACTTAAGGGTAAAACTTCAGTACTGACAAAACTGGCCAGTATTGCTGGTTCATTTTATTTATTTAATTTGAAATGCTCTCAGAGAAACACTGCATAAAAGCAGCGCAATGTTTTGGATTCAAGAGTGCAAAGGGCGCCACATTTGGTTGCTTTAGTCGTTGGTGGTGATGATTGTTGCAAAGTTGGGTTTTTATTCCCTTAAATCTGGCACAACTGTGTCGCTATAAATGACTGCTCTCCGCCTTTCCCTGTTGGCCAGTCAGATATCTGTGCAAAATGTCACCAGCAGCTTTACCAGCTCCAGGTTCCCGTTAATGACGGGTTGGTGGAGCACCGACTGTTCTTCTGGGCCAAAGGAGTTGCCGTTGAATTCGCAGTTTGTCATGTTCCACACCAACGAGTGCACCTCCTTGGTGCTGCCTTCCTGTACCATTTCTTGGAAAACCCTCTGCGGTGTGCAACATGTTGACACGTGCGGAGGGGTTGATGATTGCAGCTCACCTGAAAGGTGTTGGACAAAGTAATCCTGCCTGCGCCCTAAAGCTGATAATAATCATCTTCTACTGTCCAACGTCTCTGCTCAATGCCCAGCTGGGTTAAGTATCTGTAATATGATGCGAGCACGACACCCAGCAGTGTGACATGGCAGGTCTTCAAAAGAAGGAGGTGCCCCCCCACCCCTTCCCATGTGCTTTCCACCCAGACCTCAGCTGCCGGTGTCATCGAGTGAATGCCCCCCCACCCTAAAAATTGGGACCACAGCAGCTCGTCTGAGACTGACTCTCTGAGTCTGAGTCTCTTCACCCAAAGTGACCAAAGGGAATAATGTGATTATTAACCATCAGCTGACAAAGTAAAACCTCTTAAATCATTCTGAAGTGAGTTTTAAGCAGAAACAAGGCAGTTTTAAGCAGAAATGAGGCGATAATTGGTGAGTCGCTACTGATGCTCTGAAATGATGTAGGTGCAGCAGCACGTCAGACTCAGACATGCTGCTGTGGCGCTCTGATCGGTCCCCCATCTTTTATTATGAAATGCTGCTGAATTTATGTGGAAATGTTTGTTGTACAAAAGCTCCATACCTCCAACACACATACGCCAACTGAGGCCGAACTGCATCAAAATGACACATCCAGCCACAGATGGGAAATACTGACTTGTTGGCACATGTGGTGGAGTAAATATGTCCCTTTTGGGCAACTGTATCAACATGGTGGTGCAACATGGCGACCTCCATGAGGGGACCAGCTCTATGAAAGATATGAAGGATTCATTCTAACACCCTGTTGGAATATGTTGGTTATCTACATTAATCACCACCAGGAGTCAGTCATGCTGAAGTACAGACCTTCATCGCCGTACTTATATGAATTCAGTGTTTTTATGAATTCATTCTCAAACTGTTACACCATCAAATCCAAATACTTATCATCTACAAAACTGGACTATCAGAGGTGAAGCATCACAAATGTCAAGGAAATCTCCCACTCAGACATCGTCAGATAGCACTTTACATAATCCTGGGTATAAAAACAACCCTTTATCTTATTTGACTCGTCAGTCTCCCACCCACAGTCCACAGACATGCTGGTACAGGTGAGTCTGGATCGGTTGTGTTGTGGTCATCCTAAATCCTGCAGAAGTGATGGTCAAGTGGTTAAAGCTGAAAGTCCTCAGTTCAAATCCCCGCCAGACTGATTTAAAAACAAATACAAGAATCTTAAATTGAACCCTAAAAGGACAAATTCCGTTTAAATATGTCACTGTGTAGTTTTGAGAGGTATCTGGCGTAGTGTTCAGATCTTCATGATGTGGCTTCACCACATTCATTAATTTCTGCTGCTTATCTTGGTCGCTATGACCGAAAACCAAGCAGCTCCTCCCACATTTCGCTATCCACCTCCACGTCCTCCCAGTGTTCCAAGGGGATCCCAAGGTGTTGGCAAGCTGGCTGGGAAATATAATCCCTCCGAGTGTCCTGGGTCATCCCCAGGGCCTCCCCTCAGTGGGATGTGCCTGGACGTCCTCCCTCTGAGACAGTCAGGATGCTTCCACTGGACACAAATGATATTCTTCATGTTTTTGAATTCAGTTGTTTCTTTTGTTCATTTTCTGTCTAATTTCATTCCTCTTTTCTCTCCCTGTCAGCTTCAACTCGGGTGCTCTTTTCCTTCGATGTGGGTAACGGGCCGCTTGAGGTTCACGTGACGTCAAGCACCCCTCTGAATGACAACCGGTGGCACAGAGTCCGAGCCGAGCGGAACATCAAGGAGGCGTGGCTTCAGCTGGATGAGCTTCCTGCTGTCACACAGGAAGCTCCTGCTGACGGACACTTCCACCTGCAGCTCAACAGCCAGCTGTTCATCGGTCAGTAAGCACAGACACGTTTGTCTGCAGTCAAACGTTCCCTCATTAATCCTTCCAGGTTCGTTACCGATTCTCTTTGTGGGTGTCCTTCTACTTTATCCCATGAAAATCTGCAGCTCACAGTTGTTTTGTTTTTTCTTCTAATGCCTACAGACACTTTTCTTTCTTGAGCAGCCGAAAACTCTCAATGTCACATGTCAGGTCATGCTCACCACATACCGTGGGTCACGCTCACCGCGTACCGTGGGTCACGCTCACCGCGTGCCGTGTGTCACGCTCACCGCGTGCCGTGGGTCACGCTCACCCCGTACCATGGGTCACGCTCACCGCGTGCCGTGGGTCACGCTCACCGCGTGCCGTGGGTCACCGTGACCCCGTGCCGTGGGTCACGCTCACCGCATACCGTGGATCACGCTCACCGCATACCATGGGTCACCGTGACCCCGTGCCGTGGGTCACCTTGACCCCATGCCATGGGTCACTGTGACCCTGTGTCGTGGGTCATGCAGCAGGTGTTGTGTTTTTAGTGTGGATCTGATCATTGGACACATACTGTAATAGTTACAACTTAATAGCCTGATGTTGCCAAATTATCCCACAGTATTAACAGAATGCATTATTTGCCTTCTGTGTTTAACTTTTGGTTGATCAGTTGCTCCTGAGACGGTGGTAAAAGAGTTGGATTGCCATTTAAAAGGCTGAAGACCTGGAGGATTTTGAAGAAAATGATGTTTCACCAGAACTGTAATTCATAATGACCTTGGTGCCAAAAATTACAAAAATGAGTACAAGAAATGATCAGGTCCATAATGTTTGAGTAGGAAGTCCATGACTGACCAGTCAAAGTGCTTGTAAGTGTTATGCAACAAAATGGCAGCCATGGAGGCTGGACATCATGATGAGAATGAGGGTAACCCCAGAAACAGGCATGACAGAGGTTTAGAGAAACCCTGGAGACTGGGCGAGAACAAGAATAAAGGATTCCTTAAATAAGGGGTGGGAAAGATGTTGGTGTCCTCTGTTGTGAAAGTGTCCTCTGTTGTGAAAAGTGTAGGAACACGGACCCACAACAGGGGGCGTAAAAGAACGGGCAATGGATAAGCCAAACAGTAACAATTTAATGTTGTAAATTGTGCACAACGGAATACAGACAACAATCGGTTTGGGACTACAGTCAATTACACGTTGGGTGACGTGTGGGCAGGCTTGAGGATAGGAGACGCCCGTCCAGAACCGAGCCGGATCCCACACGGCCCTCACGGCCAACGGACCTGAAGAACACCGGAGCCGCCAAGTCCTGGGTCCCCAGGTGGTCACCGTCTTCAGCTGTCAGACCTGGTACTGCTGGCAGAGAACAGAAACAGCACAGGTGAGTGTGAGTATGCACACTCAGTAATCCCACAGTCTGTGTTCCGTAAGGAGGGAGCACCTCCACCTCCAATCACACACTCGTGCAGCTCCTGAGACAACCACTTATCTGGGTGGGGTGAGAGGCGAACCCGTTGCAGTCCACACCAAATGCCAACACAGCAGACAAGGAATCCGTCACAGGAAAACGGCTGCAAAAGAGATCAGACTATTGTTCGGTTTAGATTCAGCAGAGAAAATTACCTCCAAGGTAGCTGATTTCTTGGCGAGGAGGTGGAGTTGCAGTCCGGCCTTTATGGTGATGGTGATGAGTTGACTGAGTGACAACTGGTGCTGATGAAGAGTGACAGCTGTCACTCCCAGTGGCTCCGGCGCCCTCTCGTGCTTGAAGCCCGCACTCCAAGCAGGGCGCCATCTGGTGGTGGTGGGCCAGCAGTACCTCCTCTTCAGCGGTCCACACAACAGGACCCCCCCCTCAACGGGCGCCTCCTGGCGCCTGACCAGGCTTGTCCGGGTGCCGCCGGTAGAAGTCGGCCAGGAGGGCCGGGTCCAGGATGAAGCTCCTCTTCACCCAGGAGCATTCGTCGGGTCCATACCCCTCTCAGTCCACCAAATACTGGAACCCCCGGCCCTTTCGACGGACATCCAGGAGCCTGCGCACGGTCCAGGCAGGCTCTCCATCTATGATCCGGGCAGGAGGCGGCGCCGGTCCGGGGGTGCAGAGAGCGGCTGTGTGGTAGGGTTTGATCCGTGAAACATGGAACACTGGATGAATCCGCAGTGAAGCTGGTAGCTTCAGCTTCACTGCGGCCGGACTGAGGACTTTGAGTACGGTAAAGGGTCCTATGTACCTGTCCTTGAGCTTCTGGGATTCCACCTGCAAGGGGATGTCCTTTGTGGATAGCCAAACCTCCTGCAGGGGCCGGGGAATGCCGGCGATCTGCATGGGCCTTAGCCCTCATCTGGGCTCTGAGCAGGGCAGAGCGGGCAGTACGCCACACCCGACGGCACTTCCTCAGATGGGCCTGGACCGAGGGCACCCCGACCTCTCCCTCCACTAGCGGAAACAATGGGGGCTGGTACCCCAAACACACCTCAAACGGGGAGAGGCCGGTGGCAGATGAAACTTGGCTATTGTGAGCGTACTCGATCCAGGCCAGATGGTCACTCCAGGCCGTCAGGTGTGCAGAGGCCACGCAGTGGAGGGCCTGCTCCAGTTCCTGGTTCGTCCGCTCTGCCTGCCCGTTCGCCTGGGGGTGGTACCCGGACGAGAGACTTACGGTGGCCCCCAGTTCCCTGCAGAAACTCCTTCAGACCTGGGAGGAGAACTGAGGACCACGATCCGAGACAATGTCCGATGGAATCCCATGCAGACGCACAACATGGTGGACCAGGAGGTCTGCAGTCTCCTGGGCCGTCGGGAGCTTCGGGAGGGCCACGAAGTGGGCTGCCTTGGAGAACCGGTCCACTATCGTGAGGATGGTAGTCATGCCCTGGGACGGCGGGAGGCCCGTGACAAAGTCCAGGCCGATGTGAGACCAGGGGCGATGAGGCACGGGCAGAGGCTGGAGGAGGCCTTGGGCCTTGTGGTGGTCGGCTTTGCCCCTGGCACAGGTGGTGCAGGCCTGGACATACTCCCGGACGTCGGCTTCCATAGACGCCCATCAGAAGCACTGCCGGACCACTGCCACGGTCCTTCGCACCCCTGGATGACAGGAGAGCATGGAACCGTGACAGAAGTCGAGGACCGCAGCCCTGGCCTCTTGTGGGACGTACATTTTGTCCTTCGGACCTGTCCCCGGGTCCGGGCTCCGTGTCAGGGGCTCCCGGACGGTCTTCTCCATGTCCCAGGTGAGGGTGGCCACGACAGTGGACTCGGGGATGATGGTTTCCGTCGGGTCTGACAGCTCGGTCTTGACCTCCTATTTATGCACCCGGGACAGGGCGTCGGATCGTTGGTTTTTCGTCCCGGGGTGGTAGGTGATCCGGAAGTTAAAACGCCCGAAGAACAGTGACCAGCGGGCTTGCCTGGGGTTCAGACGCCTGGCGTTCCGAATGTACTCCAGGTTCCGATGGTCCGTGAAAACCGTAAATGGTACCGATGCTCCCTCCAACAGGTGTCTCCACTCCTCAAGAGCCTCCTTCACCGCAAGAAGTTCCCTATTGCCGACATCATAGTTCCTTTCAGCCGGGGTCAACCTGCGGGAAAAGAAGGCACATGGATGGAGAACCTTGTCGCACTCCCCGCTCTGGGATAGCACGGCTCCTATCCCTGAGTCAGAGGCGTCCACTTCAACTACAAACTGGCGATTGGGATCGGGCTGCACCAGAACCGGTGCAGTCGAGAACCGGTGTTTCAACTCCCTAAACGCGGCTTCGCACCGATCCGACCAGGTGAAGGGGACTTTTGTGGAGGTCAGGACTGTCAGGGGGCTAACTACCTGACTGTAGCCCTTGATGAACCTCCGGTAGAAATTTGTGAAACCAAGGAACTGTTGCAGTTTCCTACGGTTTGTTGGTTGGGGCCAATCTCTCACCGCCGCAACCTTGGCCGGATCAGGGGCGACGGAGTTGGAGGAGATTATGAACCCCAGGAAGGACAAAGAAGTGCGGTGGAACTCGCACTTCTCACCCTTCACAAACAGCCGGTTCTCCAACAACCGCTGTAGGTCCTGACGTACATGCTTGACGTGGGTCTCAGGATCCGGAGAAAAGATGAGTATATCGTCTAGATATATGAAGACAAACCGATGCAGGAAGTCCCGCAAGACATCATTAACCAACGCTTGGAACGTCGCGGGCGCATTGGTGAGGCCGAACGGCATGACCAGGTACTCAAAGTGACCTAACGGGGTGTTGAATGCCGTCTTCCACTCGTCTCCCTCCCGGATCTGAACCAGGTGATAAGCATTCCTAAGATCCAATTTTGTGAAAATTTGGGCTCCATGCAAGGGCGTGAACACTGAATCTAACAGAGGCAACGGGTATCGGTTGTGAACCGTGATCTCGTTCAGCCCTCTGTAATCAATGCATGGACGGAGTCCGCAGTCCTTCTTGCCCACAAAAAAGAAACCAGCACCCATCGGGGAGGTGGAGTTCCAGATCAACCCGGCAGCTAACGAGTCCCGGATGTAGGTCTCCATTGATTCGCGTTCCGGACGTGAGAGGTTGTACAGCCTGCTGGATGGGTATTCAGCGCCCGGTATCAAATCAATGGCACTATCGTACGGATGGTGTGGGGGCAGCGTGAGTGCCAGATCCTTGCTGAAGACGTCAGCAAGGTCATGGTACTCGGCTGGCACCGCCGCCAGATTGGGGGGGACTAAAACCTCCTCCTTAGCTGTCACACCGGGTGGAACCGAGGATCCTAAACACTCCCGGTGGCAGGTTTCGCTCCACTGAACCACAACCCCAGACAGCCAATCAATCCAGGGGTTGTGTTTTAACACCCTTGGAAAACCCAAAATCACTCGGGAGGTAGAAGGTGTTACATAAAACACAATCTCCTCCCTGTGATTCCCAGATACAACCAAAGTCACGGGCTGTGTCTGGTGTGTGATTAGTGGAAGAAGGGTGCCATCTAGTGCCTGCACCGACAATGGTGACGGTAAGGCCACTAGAGGGAGCCCAACCTCCTTTGCCCATCTGCTATCCAGCAGATTCCCCTCCGACCCCGTGTCCACCAGTGGTGGGGCGTGAAGGGTTAGATCCCCACTCAGTATCGTGACTGGGATACGTGCAGATTTTCGGGGTCTCCCCGCGTGGGTATTGTGACCCACCCTTAGCCCAGTCTCTAAGGACGAGTGCTGCTGTTTTGACCGTTTGGGGCATTCTCTCTGTGTGTGCTCAGTTGAGCTGCAGAGAAAACACTCTCCACGGATCAGCCTCCTTTGTCTCTGATCTGTCGTCACGTGGAGAGTCCTGGCTGTGGAGCGTGGGGAAGTCAGCTCCCTTTCGGACCCGGGAGGAAGAGGGACGGCTTGTGCCTGACCACGCCCTTCGTCTCGCTCCCGTTGGTGTTCTGTTAATCGGTTGTCTAACCGTATAACCAGGTCGATAAGCCCGTCTAATTCCCGCGGCTCGTCCTTCGCCACCAGGTGCTCCTTAAGGACCAGAGACAGTCCGTTTACAAAGGCGGTGCGGAGCGCAACAGCATTCCACCCGGCTCGCGCTGCCGCGATGCAGAAGTCGACTGCATACTTCACTGCGCTTCGACACCCCTGTCGTATCGACAGCAGCACACTTGAAGCGGTCTCACCTCTATGAGGGTGGTCAAACACCTGTCGGAACTCCCTCACAAACTCAGTGTAAACCGTTAGGAGCCGTGAATTCTGCTCCCAGAGCGCCTCTCCTCGAAGCAAATTTATAACGTAAGCCACCCGGCTAGCGTCTGACGCGTACATGACAGGACGCTGTGAAAAGACGAGCGAGCACTGCATCAAGAAGTCTGCGCACGTCTCCACACAGCCTCCGTACAGCTCCGGAGGGCTTATGTATGCTTCAGGGGAAGGTGGGGGGGTTCGTTGAACGACCAGTGGAATGTCTGTCTCTGGCATTCGGTCAGCAGGAGGAGGTGCTGCAGCAGTGCCCTGAGCATGTGCTTCCACCTGGGCGGCGAGAGCCTCCATCCTTTGATTGAGAACAATGCTCTGCTTGGTAACTAAGTCCAACCGAGCAGTAAAAGCGGTTAAGATGTGCTGCAGCTCACCTAACACGCCTCCTGCTGGCGCCTGTGCACCTCGCTCTTCCATTGGCTGTTCAAGTGATGGTTGACACCCCTCAGGATCCATGACGCTGGCCGGGAAATCCTGTTGTGAAAGTGTAGGAACACGGACCCACAACAGGGGGCGTAAAAGAACGGGCAATGGATAAGCCAAACAGTAACAATTTAATGTTGTAAATTGTGCACAACGGAATACAGACAACAATCAGTTTGGGACTACAGTCAATTACACGTTGGGTGACGTGTGGGCAGGCAGAGACAACCACTTATCTGGGTGGGGTGGGAGGCGAAGCCGTCGCAGTCCACACCAAACGCCAACACAGCAGACAAGGAATCTGTCACAGGAAAACGGCTGCAAAAGAGATCAGACTATTGTTCGGTTTAGATTCAGCAGAGAAAATTACGTCCAAGGTAGCTGATTTCTCGGCAAGGAGGTGGAGTTGCAGTCCGGCCTTTATGGTGATGGTGATGAGTTGACTGAGTGACAGCTGGTGCTGATGAAGAGTGACAGCTGTCACTCCCAGTGGCTCTGGCGCCCTCTCATGCTTGAAGCCCGCACTCCAAGCAGGGCGCCATCTGGTGGTGGTGGGCCAGCAGTACCTCCTCTTCAGCGGCCCACACAACATCCTCATTATTATTATTATTATTATTATTATTATTATTATTATTATTATTATTATTATTATTATTATTATCATTATTATTAATAATATTATTAATATTAATATGACTAAGGCAAAGCCTTGGACCGAACATTGATGTAGGTGGATGTAAATATATGGTGTTGATAGAGTTCTAAATTGCTTGAGATGAAGGTACTTTAAATAGACTGACATGATTTATTCATGATAAACTATTGTAGGCTTTAATGGTACATACATGTGGGTTTATTAAAGGTATTCATGAAAATATCATTGCTGAGTAGAATATCAAGAACAGAAACTTCTGTATTCTCAAGATCGATGGATTTATTGAATGATCAATGTAATTTAAAACAACAGTAAATAACATGTTTATGCAGCCAACATTAATGAGTGAAGCTCCTCACCATGTCATTTAGGTCCTTCAGACTTTTTTTTCCAGCCCCAACCAGGGCCCTCTTTACCCCCCGTCATTTTCAGCATCCAAAACACACACACAGTTAAAACAGCACATAAAAACAAAATATGTCACAGCACCACTTTATTTAGTTTTTGTATTTGCTTAAATTTTGCACATCTGTCTGTGAGGTTTTAGCAACGTCCTTAGCAATGCCGGCAACTGATCTGATGTGACGTTCTGCAACTGAATGTTTTTTTTGTTTTTGTTTTTTTTTTTGTTTTTTGTTTTTTTTTGCAGCAACCAACGAATCAATTGTTCCCTAACGCTATTTTATATTACATCATGTGACCTGTGGTTCTAGGGGTCCTTAAGGTGGATGATGGGGATGGCCCAGTTGGATGTGCCTCACTCAAGATTCAGTATTATTATTATTATTATTTAGGATTTTTTTTTTATTATTTCATTTAACCATTAATTAACCAGATCAAAAACACCACTGAGATCAAGCTCTCTTTCACAAGTTGATCTGGACAAAAAGGCAGCAGCACACACCAAACAGGCAAAGCAAAACAACACGTCCCCGTCAAATACAAACACACGCAGCTAACCAATGGACACAATAGATATTTTGCAATAACAACGTAAATTCTAACGCAATAAAACTCACAGTCTAAGACAAGATTTAAGACATAGATATTTGTAACTGAATTGTGATTTATTTATGTATTTTTCATGGTTATTTGTGACACTTGTCAGAGTTTGAGGTGAAAGGTAGGGTGCAGTGCATTTGGCCTCTTGCAGTGCATTTGGCCTCTTAGGGCCACCGTAGAGCTGTCAACTTTTACTGGGCAAAAAAAGACAAAAACCTTGGTTCTAACAAGTGCCAAAAATAATAAAAAAAAATGTATCACACACATAAGAAAAAGAGAAAACTTGCCCATCAGTCTCCTCAACAATGACAAATGTATCACAGTGATGAGGACAAATGGCTGACTGGTCCATCAGTATCCTCCACCCTTTTTGTTATAACAGTTTTGAATTCTGCTCGTACGCTGGGCGTCTGATAAAATGTGACAGCTTGTGAGCCGATGTCATGTGCTGTTGCCTTTATTCCTGATAAAATGACAATAAAACAAACAAACAAAAACCTCACATATTTTTCGCTCTCACGATGCCTAAGTCCAGCAGAACTGGACACAGAAGATGCTGCATCTGCACATCTGGATTTTGAGGCTGTAACTTCCATTTCAGTGACATCCTTACAGCACAATTTTCCAAGAGACTGTGATCCAAACCTCAAGACAGCGTCTCACCTTTAGACACCTCACGGCCTAAACAAAAGAAATGTTTTTAATCAAAGCACCGCTGGATATGGAAGTGCTGACTCAATGGTTTCTGCCCAACAATAATCACTTCCAACAAATAAGCGTGCCTCAGGGAGCGCTAACGGGTCTGACTGCATGGCGCTCTTTATGTGAGGTGATTTCCTGCACCTGTGGTCTTTAAGACTCCCAACCCTGAAGTTATCGATCAGGACGTCGTGTAATCTCAGATTTTCTTGAACGCCAAATTTAATCAATACCCCAATTCTTTTTTTAATCTCAGCTCTGTCGGCTCATTTCAACAATTCTCTCTTTAACCTTTCACTCTGAAGACCTGTGGGGGGCTGAACCCCCCATCCTTTACTGGTTTTATCAGTCTGCACTTCATATGACTGTGACTTCATGTCAGTAAAAACACACTGCAGAGAGAAAACAAAGCAACAAGCGCTGGTGAGATTAACGCAGCAGAGAACACGAGCTAATGGAATATCAAAGAATACATTAGTTTTTGTTCTTAGTGTGTGTTTGTTGTTTTTTCCTGTGAACGTGTGCAGAAATAACATCAGTCAGATTATTGCTGCACAACTGCAGGGTTTTTCTGCACGAGCTGTAATTCTGCTTTTGGCACGTTCAGACAGCTAATAAAGTGCTTTTGTTTGAAGTAGTAATGCTGATTTGCTTTATTTTGAATTAAATATATTAGCGGGTGCAGTCTGCTGAAGACACTTGTGGCTGGAATAAATTATGTAAGCAATAATAAACAGTGTGTTTATGACTTCTAATTACTCCTCATGAGGCAACATGTTCTGTTGTTTCAATTAACATAAGTATTTATTGCTGTGAATAAAATCATGTTTCCACATTAACATTTGTCAGCATCAAATTTCTGTCTGCAGCAGATTTAAGTAGAATATATTTGCATTATGCACAGTGACCTTTTGCTAAACTGTGTAAGACCTTGCTTTGTGTTAGACCCTGTTTTTTGCCTCAGCCCTTGTACTTAGACTCACTGTGCTTTTTTGAACTGTGCTTGTTTTTTTGACTCTGATTCTGTCTCAGTCATGACAGCATTGCTACTCTGTGCCACTGAACCCAGTTTGCTTTGACCACGCCTCAGCCTTACATCTACCTATTACCTCTGCCACCTTGACTGATCACCCGTGTACTGAATCTGTGCCAGTTTTTCCAGATAAAGCCTTTTATTTCTTCAACTCCAGTTTCTGTGAGTCTGCATTCTGTTCATTCCTCACCATGAATCCTGACAGGCTCGACTCCGAGCTCCTCCTGAGTGACTGACCTCCTCACGCTATCTCTAAGGGCCCAGCCACCCTGCAGAGGAAACTCATCTTGGCCGCTTGTACTCACGATCTTGTTCTTTCGGTCATGAGCCAAATCTCATGACCATAGGTGAGGGTTGGAATGTAGATTGATCGGTAAATCGAGAGCTTTGCCCCCCTGCTCAGCTCTCTCTTCACCACAACGGTCCGATACAGCGACCGCATCACTGCAGACATTGCACCGATCCGTCTATCAATCTCACGCTCCATCCGTCCCTCACTCGTGAACAAGACCCAGAGATATTTAAACTCCTCCACCTGAGGCAAGGACACCCCACCGACCTGAAGAGGGCAAGGCACCTTTTTCCGGTTGAGAACCATGGCCTCAGATTTGGAGGTGCTGATCTTCACGCCGGATGCTTCACACTCGGCTGCAAACCAGCCCAGTACACGTTGAAGGTCCTGATTTGACGAAGCCAACAGGACCACATCATCCGCAAACAGCAGAGATGAGATTCTGTGGTTCCCAAACCAGACCCCCTCTACACCCTGGCTGCACCTAGAAATTCTGTCCATAAAGGGAGGTGATGGTCTAGTGGTTAAGGTGTTGGGCTTGAGTCCAGAAGATCATGAGTTAAAATCCCCACCTGACTGGAAAATCACTAAGGGCCCTTGGGCAAGGCCTTTAATCCCCTATTGCTCCCGGTGTGTAGTGAGCGCCTTGTATGGCAGCACCTTGACATCGGGGTGAATGTCAGGCATAATTGTAAAGCGCTTTGAGCGTCTGATTCAGATGGAAAAGCGCTATATAAATGCAGTCCATTTAAAGGTAATGAACATAACTGCTGACAAAGGGCAGCCCTGGCAGAGGCGAATGTGCACTGGAAACAGGTTTGACTTTCTACCGGCAATGCAAACCAAGCTCCTGCTGTGGTCGGACAGGGACCGGATATCCCTTAGCAAAGGACCCTGGACCCCGTACTTCCGGAGCACTCCCCACAGGGTGCGCCGAGGGACATGGTCGAATGCCTTCTCCAGATCCACAAAACACATGTGGACTGGTTGGGCAAACTCCCATGAACCCTCAAGCACCCGATGGAGGGTGTAGAGCTGGCCTGGTGTGCCGCAACCAGGACGAAAACCACACTGCTCCTCAGGAATCTGAGGTTCGACTATCTACCGATAGTCGAACCGAATAGACCTTACCGTGGAGGCTGAGGAGTGTGATTCCCCTGTAGTTGGAACACACCCTCCACTCCCCCTTCTTAAACAGAGGGAACACCACCCCGGTCTGCCAATCCAGGGGTACTGTCCCCAACCGCCATGCGATGTTGCAGAGTCGTGTCAACCAGGACATTCCCACAACATTCAGGGACTTATGGTACTCAGGACGGATTTCGTCCACCCCAGGAGCCTTGCCACCAAGGAGCTTTCTGACCACCTCGGTGACTTCGGCCTGGGTGATGGATGAGTCCACCTCTGAGTCCCCAGTCTCTGCTTCCTCTTCAGAAGATGTGACAATGGGATTGAGGAGATCCTTGAAGTATTCCTTCCACCGCCAAACAACATCCCCAGTCAGGGTCAACAGCTCCCTACCCACACTATAGGCAGTGTTGGCAGACAGCTTCCGCCTCCTGAGGCGTCGGACGGTTTGTCAGAATTTCTTCAAGGCTGACCGATAATCCTCCTCCATGGCCTCTCCAAACTTCTCCCAGACCTGAGTTTTTGCCTCTGCGACCGCAGAGGCTGCAGCACGCTTGGCCTGCCAGTACCTGGCAGCTGCCTCCGGGGTCCCACCTACCAACAAAGACAAGTAGGACTCCTTCTTCAGCTTGACGCCATCCCTTACTTCCAGCGTCCACCACCGGGTTCAGGGATTGCCATCGCAACAGGCACCAGAGACCTTGCGACTACAACTGCAGGCGGCCGCTTCGACAATGGAGGTGGAGAACATGGTCTACTCAGACTCCATGTCTCCAACCTCCCCCGGGATCTGGGAGAAGCTCTCCCGGAGGTGGGAGTTGAAGACCTTGCTGACAGAGGGTTCTGCCAGTCGTTCCCAGCAGACCCTCATGATACGTTTGGGCCTGCCAGGTCTGACCGGCTTCCTCCCCTCCCAGCGAATCCAACTCACCACCAGGTTGTGATCGGTCAACATCTCAGCCCCTCTCTTTACCCGAGTGTCCGACACACATGGCCAAAGGTCAGATGATACGACAACAAAGTCGATCATCGACCTCTGGCTCAGGGTGTCCTGGTGCCACGTGCACTTATGGACACCCTTGTGCTTGAACATGGTGTTCATGATGGACAAACTGTGACTAGCACAGAAGTCCAACAACTGAACACCACTTGGGTTCAGATCGGGGAGGTCGTGCTTTACTATTCAAAGTTTTCAGCTAGCTGAGAGTAGGGCTGTACAATATGGCCAAGTTATTGATCTCAGTGTTGTCATATCAATATGATAAACGACATGACTATGACTTCACACAAAGTGCAGCAACAGTGAAAATTAAACATCAATCAATCAATCAATTTTATTTATATAGCGCCAAATCACCTGATTATTCAAAACCTTATAAGTAAGAAGCAGAATTTTAAATTCTATTCTAGAATTAACAGGAAGCCAATGAAGAGAGGCCAATATGGGTGAGATATGCTCTCTCCTTCTAGTCCCCGTCAGTACTCTAGCTGCAGCATTTTGAATTAACTGAAGGCTTTTCAGGGAACTTTTAGGCTGATAGTAATGAATTACAATAGTCCAGCCTAGAGGAAATAAATGCATGAATTAGTTTTTCAGCATCACTCTGAGACAAGACCTTTCTAATTTTAGAGATATTGCGTAAATGCAAAAAAGCAGTCCTACATATTTGCTTAATATGCGCTTTGAATGACATATCCTGATCAAAAATGACTCCAAGATTTCTCACAGTATTACTAGAGGTCAGGGTAATGCCATCCAGAGTAAGGATCTGGTTAGACACCATGTTTCTAAGATTTGTGGGGCCAAGTACAATAACTTCAGTTTTATCTGAGTTTAAAAGCAGGAAATTAGAGGTCATCCATGTCTTTATGTCTGTAAGACAATCCTGCAGTTTAGCTAATTGGTGTGCGTCCTCTGGCTTCATGGATAGATAAAGCTGGGTATCATCTGCGTAACAATGAAAATTTAAGCAATACCGTCTAATAATACTGCCTAAGGGAAGCATGTATAAAGTGAATAAAATTGGTCCTAGCACAGAACTTTGTGGAACTCCATAATTAACCTTAGTTTGTGAAGAAGATTCCCCATTTACATGAACAAATTGTAATCTATTAGATAAATATGATTCAAACCACCGCAGCGCAGTGCCTTTAATGGTTAAACAAAACAGTAACAAGAGCAATCAGAGATTTCTGACATCCGCTAATCCAGATCTGGATCACCTCCAAAATTTAATGGAGTCTTCCATGACCTAATATCTATCTGTGGTGCAAATTTGGTGAAAATCTGTGAAGTAATCCTTCAAAGCATATATAAAGTGAAATCTTGATCCAGAATCCAGAATCAGATCCAGATCACCTCCAAAATTTAAAGGCATCTTTCATGGGCTAATATGCATTCCTGGTGAAAATTTGGTGAGAATCTGTGAAGTAGTTCAAAGACTATATAAAGTGAAACTTGATCCAGAATCCAGATCTGGATCCAGATCACCTCCAAAATTTAATGGAGTCTTCCATGCCCTAATATCTCTCTGTGGTGCAAATTTGGTGAAAATCTGTGAAGTAGTTTTGATGTAATCCTTCAAAGCGTATATAAAGTGAAATCTTGATCCAGAATCCAGAATCAGATCCAGATCACCTCCAAAATTTAAAGGCATCTTTCATGGCCTAAGTTGCATTCGTGGTGAAAATTTGGTGAGAATCCCTGAAGTAGTTTTGACGTAATCCTTCAAAGATTATATAAAGTGAAACTTGATCCAGAATCTGGATGCAGATCACCTACAAAATTGAATGGACTCTTCCATGCCCTAATATCTATCTGTGGTGCAAATTTCAATCAATCAATCAATTTTTTTATATAGCGTCAAATCACAACAAACAGTTGCCCCAAGGCGCTTTATATTGTAAGGCAAGGCCATACAATAATTATGTAAAACCCCAACGGTCAAAATGACCCCCTGTGAGCAAGCACTTGGCTACAGTGGGAAGGAAAAACTCCCTTTTAACAGGAAGAAACCTCCAGCAGAACCAGGCTCAGGGAGGGGCAGTCCTCTGCTGGGACTGGTTGGGACTGAGGGAGAGAACCAGGAAAAAGACATGCTGTGGAGGGGGCAGAGATCGATCACTAATGATTAAATGCAGAGTGG
Organism: Thalassophryne amazonica; assembly: GCF_902500255.1. NCBI lineage: Eukaryota > Metazoa > Chordata > Actinopteri > Batrachoidiformes > Batrachoididae > Thalassophryne > Thalassophryne amazonica. Next base: position 284,465 of record NC_047114.1, on the reverse strand, counting down.
TGCATACAGAGCAAAAAAAGAAAGAAACAGTGCATCATGGGAACCCCCCAGCAGTCTACGTCTATAGCAGCATAACTAAGGGATGGTTCAGGGTCACCTGATCCAGCCCTAACTATAAGCTTTAGCAAAAAGGAAAGTTTTAAGCCTAATCTTAAAAGTAGAGAGGGTGTCTGTCTCCCTGATCTGAATTGGGAGCTGGTTCCACAGGAGAGGAGCCTGAAAGCTGAAGGCTCTGCCTCCCATTCTACTCTTACAAACCCTAGGAACTACATGTAAGCCTGCAGTCTGAGAGCGAAGCGTTCTATTGGGGTGATATGGTACTACGAGGTCCCTAAGATAAGATCAATCAATCAATCAATTTTTTTTTTTATATAGCACCAAATCACAACAAACAGTTGCCCCAAGGCGCTTTATATTGTAAGGCAAGGCCATACAATAATGATGTAAAACCCCAACGGTCAAAACGACCCCCTGTGAGCAAGCACTTGGCTACAGTGGGAAGGAAAAACTCCCTTTTAACAGGAAGAAACCTCCAGCAGAACCAGGCTCAGGGAGGGGCAGTCTTCTGCTGGGACTGGTTGGGGCTGAGGGAGAGAACCAGGAAAAAGACATGCTGTGGAGGGGAGCAGAGATCAATCACTAATGATTAAATGCAGAGTGGTGCATACAGAGCAAAAAGAGAAAGAAACAGTGCATCATGGGAACCCCCCAGCAGTCTACGTCTATAGCAGCATAACTAAGGGATGGTTCAGGGTCACCTGATCCAGCCCTAACTATAAGCTTTAGCAAAAAGGAAAGTTTTAAGCCTAATCTTAAAAGTAGAGAGGGTGTCTGTCTCCCTGATCTGAATTGGGAGCTGGTTCCACAGGAGAGGAGCCTGAAAGCTGAAGGCTCTGCCTCCCATTCTACTCTTACAAACCCTAGGAACTACAAGTAAGCCTGCAGTCTGAGAGCGAAGCACTCTATTGGGGTGATATGGTACTACGAGGTCCCTAAGATAAGATGGGACCTGATTATTCAAAACCTTATAAGTAAGAAGAAGAATTTTAAATTCTATTCTAGAATTAACAGGAAGCCAATGAAGAGAGGCCAATATGGGTGAGATATGCTCTCTCCTTCTAGTCCCCGTCAGTACTCTAGCTGCAGCATTTTGAATTAACTGAAGGCTTTTTAGGGAACTTTTAAGACAACCTGATAATAATGAATTACAATAGTCCAGCCTAGAGGAAATAAATGCATGAATTAGTTTTTCAGCATCACTCTGAGACAAGACCTTTCTGATTTTAGAGATATTGCGTAAATGCAAAAAAGCAGTCCTACATATTTGTTTAATATGCGCTTTGAATGACATATCCTGATCAGAAATTACTCCAAGATTTCTCACAGTATTACTAGAGGTCAGGGTAATGCCATCCACAGTAAGGATCTGGTTAGACACCATGTTTCTAAGATTTGTGGGGCCAAGTACAATAACTTCAGTTTTATCTGAGTTTAAAAGCAGGAAATTAGAGGTCATCCATGTCTTTATGTCTGTAAGACAATCCTGCAGTTTAGCTAATTGGTGTGTGTCCTCTGGCTTCATGGATAGATAAAGCTGGGTATCATCTGCGTAACAATGAAAATTTAAGCAATACCGTCTAATAATACTGCCTAAGGGAAGCATGTATAAAGTGAATAAAATTGGTCCTAGCACAGAACCTTGTGGAACTCCATAATTAACTTTAGTCTGTGAAGAAGATTCCCCATTTACATGAACAAATTGTAATCTATTAGACAAATATGATTCAAACCACCGCAGCGCAGTGCCTTTAATACCTATGGCATGCTCTAATCTCTGTAATAAAATTTTATGGTCAACAGTATCAAAGCAGCACTGAGGTCTAACAGAACAAGCACAGAGATGAGTCCACTGTCCGAGGCCATAAGAAGATCATTTGTAACCTTCACTAATGCTGTTTCTGTACTATGATGAATTCTAAAACCTGACTGAAACTCTTCAAATAGACCATTCCTCTGCAGATGATCAGTTAGCTGTATTACAACTACCCTTTCAAGAATTTTTGAGAGAAAAGGAAGGTTGGAGATTGGCCTATAATTAGCTAAGATAGCTGGGTCAAGTGATGGCTTTTTAAGTAATGGTTTAATTACTGCCACCTTAAAGCCTGTGGTACATAGCCAACTAACAAAGATAGATTGATCATATTTAAGATCGAAGCATTAAATAATGGTAGGGCTTCCTTGAGCAGCCTGGTAGGAATGGGGCCTAATAAACATGTTGATGGTTTGGATGAAGTAACTAATGAAAGCAATTCAGACAGAACAATCGGAGAGAAAGAGTCTAACCAAATACCGGCATCACTGAAAGCAGCCAAAGATAACGATACATCTTTGGGATGGTTATGAGTAATTTTTTCTCTAATAGTTAAAATTTTGTTAGCAAAGAAAGTCATGAAGTCATTACTAGTTAAAGTTAAAGGAATACTCAGCTCAATAGAGCTCTGACTCTTTGTCAGCCTGGCTACAGTGCTGAAAAGAAACCTGGGGTTGTTCTTATTTTCTTCAATTAGTGATGAGTAGAAAGATGTCCTACTTTTACGGAGGGCTTTTTTATAGAGCAACAGACTCTTTTTCCAGGCTAAGTGAAGATCTTCTAAATTAGTGAGACGCCATTTCCTCTCCAACTTACGGGTTATCTGCTTTAAGCTGCGAGTTTGTGAGTTATACCATGGAGTCAGGCACTTCTGATTTAAAGCTCTCTTTTTCAGAGGAGCTACAGCATCCAAAGTTGTCTTCAATGAGGATGTAAAACTATTGACGAGATACTCTATCTCACTTACAGAGTTTAGGTAGCTACTCTGCACTGTGTTGGTATATGGCATTAGAGAACATAAAGATTGTTCTCTAAGAAAATTTGGTGAAAATCTGTGAAGTAGTTTTGATGTAATCCTTCAAAGCGTATCTAAAGTGAAATCTTGATCCAGAATCCAGATCTGGATTCAAATCACCTCCAAAATTTAATGGACTCTTCCATGGCCTATTATGTATCCGTGGTGAACATTTGGTGAGAATCCATGAAGTAGTTAGGGTTAGGGTTAGGGACATAATCCTTCAAAGCCTATATAATGTGACCCTTGATCCAGAATCTGGATCTGGATTCTGGATTCTTCCATGGCCAAATATGTATCTGTGTTGAAACGTTTGTCAAAATCCATGAAGTAGTTTTGACTTAATCCTTCAAAACATATATAAAGTGAAATCTTGATCAAGAATCCAGATTCGGCCTAATATCTATCTATGTTCATATATCTAAGTTCACCATAATCTGTACAGTAGTTTTGATGCAATTCTGCTAACAGTAATTCTTCAAAGCCTATATAAAGTGAAACTTGATCCAGAATCCAAAATGTGTGAAATGCCAAGTGTTCCAATACTTTTGAGTACAGTTGAGAAACACTCTGTGATATGTGTATTTTTAAGTGAAATGCATCATCCTGGTATCACTCAGAGCAACATTAAGAGGTTATTTAAGTCCTTCAGACAGCAAAATTAAAAGGTTATTTAATCAACAGGTGCCTGCTTGTTTAAAAATCACTGGAGAAACATGTGTATATATAAGGCAATCCGAATTAAAGGAGAAATGCAACTTCTAACAACCTGGACCTCATTTCTGCCAGAAAATACAGTCGTTTACTCACCAATATAACTTTGGTGTGATTATAGAAGTCCATAGTTCAAGTGACATGTTCAGTTCAAATCACTTTTCTTCTTCTAATATTATTAATATTATTTTATTTTATTTTACTTCTGTTTTGTCATTTGAGTTTTAATTGGACAACAGTGGAAATTAGTGTTTTCACTTTCTTGTGTCATTCATGTATTTTTTACATATTTAGAATTATATTATGTACTTAGATTGAAGTTACTAAATAAAATCACACATGCGTGCATGCATGCTTTTAATATAAAGATGATTTACCACCCACTGCTGGATTCGTGTGTAAGTCCAAAATGTAAATATCAATGTCCATTGTTCATTGTTGTTAGCTAATATCCATAGTTTCTTGAAAAATATTAGTCATATCAACATTCCATTTTGGTGGTATTCACCCTTGACCAAAATTTCATAAGCATACCATACGGCAAATGAGAACAATTTTTTGTCAACTCTTTTAATTGTCAGCTCTCTACAGTTTGGCCGTGATCAAAGTTACATACACTCACACACGCGCATATGCACGCTTTTATTTTTACACACCCACAAACAGAGATGGTGGCAGAAGACATCAAACACACGACACTTCTCACTCATAGTAACGGCAACGTGACACTTAACTAAACTGACTAAACCAATTGAACTACAAAAAACAAGTAATCAATAACACTAACACTGTTAAACTAATATGAACCACAATAAGGTTCCCCAGGAACCTACGCTAGGATCCTGTTTGTGGACTTCAGCTCTGCATTCAACACCATCTTTCTGGCTTTGCTCCAGGACAAGCTTTCTCTGCTCCATGTGCTCGACTCCACCTGCAGGTGGATCACAGACTTCCTGACGGACTGGAGTCAGCGTGTGAGGCTGGGAAAGAACATCTCGAACACTCAGGCTCTCAGCACAGGATCTCCACAGGGCTGTGTCCTTTCCCCTCTTCTCCCTGTACACTAACTGCTGCACCTCCAGCCACGACTCCGTAAAGCTCATTAAGTTTGCGGACGACACCACCCTCATCGGACTCACTTCGGATGGGGATGAGTCTGCCTACAGGAGGGAGGTGGACCGGCTGGTGACCTGGTGCAGCAGCAACAACTTAGAGCTCAACGACCAGAAAACAGTGGAGATGATCGTGGACTTCAGGAAAGCCACAGCCCCCCCGCCCTCCCTCGCCCTCACCAACAGCCCCATCACCACTGTGGTCTGTCACCGCTTCCTCGGCACCACCATCACCCAGGACCTCAAGTGGGAGTCAACCATCAGCTCCCTCATCAAGAAAGCCCAGCAGAGGATGTACTTCCTGCAGCAGCTGAAGAAGGCCAAGCTGCCTGTCCAGCTGATGGTGCAGTTCTACACGGCCATCATCGAGTCCATCCTCTGCTCCTCCATCACGGTGTGGTACACCGGGGCCACAGCCAGGTACAGACACAGACTGCAGCGCATTGTGGCCTCTGCTGAGAAGGTGATCGGCTATAGCCTTCCATCTCTCCACGACCTGCACGTCTCCAGGACTCTGGGCCGAGCAGGTTGGATCACAGCTGACCCTTCTCACCCTGCACACGGTCTGTTCAAACCACTCCCCTCGGGCAGGAGGCTACGGTCCATCCGGACCAGAACCTCCCGCCATAAGAACAGCTTCTTCCCCTCTGCCGTTAGACTCATGAACTCCTCATAACTCAGTCACCTTAAGCTTAACTCTGTCACTTTATCATTTTATCACGGGTCACTTTAGACAATGTACTTTGGTTTTTAATTGCACTCCTCCCACTGCACTGTTTCTCTGTTTTTCTGTTCTTCTGTTGCACACAGCCTTTCATATTTCATATTTTATCTTATATTTTATCTTATTTTAGCACATATTTTATATTTTATCTTAGCATTTTATATTGCTCTCTGCTTAATGTTGCACCATTATATCAAAGCAAATTCCTAGTCTGTGAATCCTGTTCATTGGCAATAAACCTCTTCTGATTCTGATTCTAAAAAAAAATAACATTTAAAACTCCAAAACCTCAAACTCCCACGGAGCATTGCAGCACAACGTCCTATCAACTTTCCATTTTCGCAGTGTTCATCCTTGACCATCAGCATAACAAATGGAAAATGTCAGCCGGTTTGTCTGTGATCAAAGCCAAAATATAGACACACGCACACACACAGAGGCCACTTGGCTATTATAATATAGATATTAAATGTCTGCTACTCTAAGTCCTACACACAGGTGCTTTAAAGAAGGCAATCACATAGTTTGTATCAACAAACAAACAAAACAGCTAATTACAGTTTTGTTTCCCACCTACAGAGTTTTGCCTCATCTGTGTCTCCTTGCTGGCAGGAGTAAAAACACATGCAGTTCTCACACAGAAATCTGTTTCTTTGTCACCAGGCAGCACGGCATGCAGGCAGAAGGGCTTTCAGGGCTGCATTCGCTCTCTGCAGCTGAACGGCATTAGTCTGGATCTAGAGGAGAGGGCAAAGATCACACCCGGTGTGCAACCTGGCTGCCGGGGTCACTGCAGCAGCTACGGCTCACTGTGCCAGAACCAGGGCCATTGTGTGGAGCGGGTCAGCAGCTTTCACTGTGACTGCAGCCTGTCGGCATACCGCGGCATCTTTTGCCACGAAGGTACTCGCCACCATTACACCGTGCAGTCTGGCTCAGTGGGCAAGAGACCTCACATGGACTTTTGTTAAGTATGACACAAATTTATCCCACAGCACTGTGATTTCTAGTTGGAAAGTGATAAAATGATTGACTTTTATTATAAATGCGAAAAAATGAAAACATCCAAACATGTCATGAAATGACGTCACTGAGTGTAGGACACTGGGGTCAAGGATGTTTCAACCAAAACATGTCAGTGTTACGGTTAAACCCAAATGGAATGGAGGACCCAAAGTCCAGGAGACTGGAAAGGATAAATGAACAGGATTTATTGTCCAGGTAAATGTGAATGTGCAACAGAAATTAGAATTACTGAGGAGGTCTGGAGCATGGAAACCCAGACTGGGCTGCTGTTGAAACAGGGAGCTGCAGTCCAATGGAGCCAGAACCAGGGATGGTGAACAGAGTAGACCAGGAAGGATGATGGTGTGGAAACCAGAGCCAGGAAGTGAGGATGAGGTAAAGACAAAGACCGGAGCCTGCATGATGCTGGCAGATAGTGTGGCTCTTTTAGAGAGCCGCGTCTGTAAACTACAACAGCTTCTTAGCTCAGTGGAGACAGATGTTGTGGGCACTCCGGACGAGGTTAGTGTTGGGTCGGCTAGCATGGCCATTATGAATAAATATTTATTCGGCGCACACACACACACACACACACACACACACACACACACACACACACACACACACACACACACACACACACATAACAAACCTCTCATATCTCTCATAAAACTAAAGAAAACAAAAGCAAACAAAAACTCATGAACAATTTCCCAGTTTTGTGCGGCTGAAAGGGTGAAGGTTGAAGCAAAAGCTTATAACCCCCCCACACCAGTTGCTATATACACATTTATGTACACTCATAACAATAAATACCAAAAAAAAAAAACAGAGACATTATAGATTAATCAGTAAACTAAAATATCTGAACACAGCAGAACAAACAACAGTATAACACACAGATAAAACACAAGAACAGGAACAAAGTCAGTTAACCTAATTTATCGTAAGTAATTATATTGTTTTTATAAAGTCTTTTCAAGGCAGCCAAAGTACCAGATAATTTAATACTATCAGAACAGTTATTTCAGATTTTAATACCTTTTACAGAGACGCAGTGACTTTTTACAGTAGTTTGACTCTTTAATCTGTCAAATACTGATGTTCCTCTCAGGTGGTAACAGGACTCCCTCATTTTAAACAGTTCCTGGACATGTTTATTGGTAACTTTATACATTGTGTGTATCGTCATATAATCAACCAAGTCACAGAATTTCAAAATGTGTAAACAAGCAAACAGTGGGTTTGTTGGCTCATGATATGTTTTTTTTTTATTTTGTTGGGTATTTTCGCCTCCAAACATTCTTAAAACCTTTAACAAGACAAACAGAGTCAAGAACCACCAGTGAGACAGAAAGTCAAATTTAGCTCGCGAGGAGTGCAAGTCAGGCTGTACACCAAAGCTACACTAAAGTCTGGCCTGCGCTCCCGCTCTTTTATTTAGGACTTCCCTACATACATGGGCGGTACAGCTCCTAAGGGGAGGAGTGATAGCGCGTGAGCTGTTGCCGCAGAACCGCTGATTGCACAATACATTCAGGACTTTCAGAACCTTTTTAATCTTGGGCTCGATTAAGATGTGTTTAAGACATCTAACGATTAATCACACTTCTTCTGACACAAGGACTAATGTATCATAATCACACTGTGGTTGGAACATTCAATTCTCTATTCTTTATCTCACTGCTCCGCTTATGGCTGCATTCTGCCTGGGTCATCTTCACATGTCCTGAAAAAGAGCTTAGCGTGCACACAGAGATACCACAACTTGCAGAAGCACGTCATGTCACATATCTTAAGTAACCTTCACCCATCACATCAGTACAATACACTTTATCAGAGCAGAGAGAACTACATTCTACCAGAGCAGAGAACACAAAACATGCATGATAAAATAAAACAGTGTATCTACAGAATAACTCCAACATTCCCCTCTGTTTATCATGCATTCCAACGGTATTACATCTTCACCTAAAAGTAAACAATTGTTACTAAGCAACCACTTCTTATTCAGATTTTCAGCTGCAATTTTCAGGCACCACAGACTTTAGGTGCGTCAACAAGTCCTTGGCTAAAATGGGAATGGCTTTTACTGGGAGGAGTAGGGACACTAAAGCACAGTAGCCTGACACATTCCTAGGCAATCTGTCAAAAATTCTATTATCTCCACACCACCACCACACGTCACTTCGGCTGACTGGTATAAATGAACCATTTTTCTGTATTATTCGACTACACCGTTACATTTTCAGCTAAAGCTTCATAGGCTAAGAGTGTGTTAACTCATCACGTCAACAGTTCAAGCTTGAACTGGAGTTGTGAGCTTTTCAATATCATCATAATTCTCAGTACAGTCATTATAGTTTTCTCCACTAAGGTCTGACTGTTTCAATGCTTGATATTTTGGCATAGTTTGTTGGAAAGCCAGATTACACTGTACAAATGTATTTGACACCATTTTGCCAACCATTGTTTTGATATAAGGGATCACACAACACATGCAAAGTCCAATCAGAATTAGGACTATAATAACTGGTGTCACCATTTTCAATAGTAACTGCCAACATGGTCCTGAAGTCAACCAGGACCAGGGATTCCACCGGTTCACGGCTAGGGTGTCTTTATGCATTGCATCACGAAGTTTATTCAGCTCTTCCAATGCGTCCTGCACATCCACTGAATGAATGGAGTCTGGGATGAAAGTACAGCATGTTGTGTTCAGCAGAACACAAACTCCTCCCTGTGAACCAGTAAGCAAGTCTAAAACCATGCGATTTTGCATCACCATGGTACGTAAAGCATCTATTTCAGTGTTTTGAGCTGCTACTATTTTTTCAGTTACATTCATGAACAGACCCAATCGATAATTCAGAGTTTCAATCATTAATGAATTTTTTCCCACTCCTATCCAGGGGAACAATGAATGTGCTATTTTATCTCCTACAGACCACAATTTTTGGTCCTTTGGTACATCCGAGCCCCACATGTGATCATGTGGTAACACATCTGGGTATATCAATCTCCTCCGTCTGGTGCTGCCATTCTTCTCTGTGGAGGTCCTACCACATATGTATGGTCAGTCACCTGGGTAGGTGCACACACACCACCCAATTTGGTGGGAGACTCATGTACAGTCTGGAACCACAAAGCCAATAGATGTCATCATACACCGGAGTACCATTTACAGGTGGTAGCAAAACGTACTAACATAAGCACATGCTTCATCCGTTCCCCATGGACAGGAGCCTGTATAATTACATTCCCGTCCAATGTGATGAAGATAAGTATCATCCACATATTATGTTTTGGTTAGGCTTAAATTATTTGATAAAACATACGTTTGGGTACACAGACGTTTCTTAATTTTACCTACAGTTTTATTCCCTGTCCCGTAAAAGCAAATTGGGAATGGCCGTTGTGATGACAATTTAACGTGATGATATTTTTGCGTTTCCCTTCAGTCTAGTCAATGGAGCAGCACTTTGGCACGCTTGTACGTCCTCTGTTGAAATCCCTATCATATAAGTGGTTGCACTGAGGCAAGTGGTGTTACATCTTATCAGATTTGCTGAGAACTGCTGCCCCCGAAATACAGTTTGATTATGCATCCGTATGATAAGACATTCTGTCACCCTAGCAGGGTACGGTTTAGCCGTCAGAGCTGGGTGTGTTGAGGATATAGGTATTTGCGAACAAACATAACAATTAGTAACGTAATTCCATAGCCAATAAATGAACATATCTATACCACATATTAGTATGGTATATATGAGGGTGTCCATCTGTCTCATTCACATTATGAATAAACCTCTTCTGACGTTGCTTGCCTTGTTCTCTGGCTCGGTCCACAGTGAGCTGCAATTCTTGGGTCAACCACCAGGCCAGGAATCCGAGGAGCACGAAACACACTAAGATCACAACGCAACCGGCTGCCCTACCAACAGTCCGGCAGCGGCGGCGCTGAGCACGCCGCTCCGGGGTCTGCTGTAGTTCAGTCATGATTGCTAGGATACAGTGTTGTTAACCAACCTCACCTAATAGTGCAAGGATCTCCCTGCTTCACTGGCATTGAGACAATCTATTGCTAATTAAATAGACTCCCTTTGTAGCCAGACTTCCCCTTACACTGTGGGAGGCAGCCAACACACGCTGTATCTTACAGTGACTTAGATGTATCCACGTTGATCTCTCCGCTATCTTTACTGCAGTTGGTGTTGTTAACAGCACTTGGTATGGACCTTCCCAACGAGGACTGGACCAGTTCTTCCTCTTAATCACTCTGATGAACACCCAGTCCTCCTGGCTAGACTACTGGAAGGCCGTCCTGTGGAAGATCAAAATTATTCGGCAGTAAATGTGTTTAAGTTATCTCTTTCTGTGTTAATGTCTTTTTCATAAAATTTGCTAATGTTTGTTCCTCATCTGCTGTTTTAGTATCCATGTCAAAATTGGTAGACGATATGGTCGTCCATAAAGTATCTCAAATGGTGTTAACCCTGATGGTGTTGGTGTTATTCTCATATACAATTTTACTAGGTCCAAACATTCAATCCAGGTTCGTTTTGTCTCTTCTATACATTTCCTTAATCTTATTTTTATTGTGCCCTTTGTCCTTTCCACTAATCCTGCACTGTGTGGGTGGTAAGCACAATGATGTTTTAACTTAATTTCATGTGTTCTGCTACTCTTTGTACAACTTCATTTACAAAATGTGTTCCATTATCACTGTACAATGTCTCTGGTATTCGATAATACTAGACTGTATTGATAAGGTCCACATCGATTTAGTTCAATAAAGTCCATATGGACAATTTGAAAAGGATACTGTGGTTTGGGAATTGCCCTCTCCGGGGTCTTATACTTCCCTGTGGGTTGTGTTTCAATCAGGTAACACAGGCTTTACAAAAATTTTTGAGTATAAATTAAATCCATAGGTAGTAAAGTATTGGTCTACCATATATACCATCCCCCCTGTCGACACACCCATGTGTCGCAATTGCAGCTGCTTTGAATAAGCTTTTGGGTAGGATGGGTTTGTTATGTATACAATAAAGTCCTTTGGGGTTTGGGGTTGCCCCATTTTGCATATCCAATAAAAGGTCAGAATCTATTAATGGTTCATTGTCTGTCTGGCAGGCGATAAGAATGTATCCAAACGTTTGGAATAATAGCCAACTGGTTTATTTTTATTACCATGTTGTTGTAGCAAGACTGCACACATGAATCCCCGTTTTGTGTCCACCATGAGAGTGAATGGCTTGGCATAATTGGGCAGAGATAATACTGTGGAACTCACAAGTTCTTGTTTAAGAGCTGTAAACTGTTCTTCAGCTTCTTTATTCCACTGTATTTTGTCAGTCATATCCATTGGTATAGAGTGTATTAAATCCTGCAATTTCTGCACCATCTCTGCATAACATGGAATCTAGGCTCTGCAATAATTACAGATACCTAGAAAAGTCATCATTTCCTTTTTCTGCTTCAGGTTTTAACGGATATTGTTTGATCCGTGGTCTCCAATCAGATCGTGGCTTAATTTCGACTGGCGGAATATTTTTCAACAGTCCTACATCTGTGGGTGCTTTCACCCAGAGATGAGGAGGCAGTTTGGCCAATAAAGTCTCATCTTCCTGTGTCAACAACACAGATGTTGTTAAATTTCAATCATCCAGATCTACTTCATGTATCACCGGTGTCGTTCAAGCACTTACAAACTTGTATTTCCGATACAAGCCTGTGGATGGACTGAAATCCCACACCGACATTGCATCTGATTCATGCCAATCAGTTGCTTCCTCAGCTATCTTAACAATTCCTCCAAGGTCCTTCCAGGACTGAGTGTCTGCCCTTATCAGTGAAATATGCGGCACAGCCTCAGGTTTTCCTCTGTACCATTTGTCTGCACTTTGGGTCAGCACTACACTACACACAGAGGTGGTTTTTCTGTCTGTGTATAAGTGTGCTACTGTCTGTAATTCTGATGGAATTTTCAGAAATCCTGCTCCATACCTTTCATCCTTTCGTGGAGTGAATAGTATAGTTATGTGTAGATCTTTAGGTGACATCATTACTACATGTTCTCTGTTTTCACAGGTCATCAGACCTTCCTCCAATAATTGTTCAGTTTGTCTCAATTCCGACAGATCCAAAGAGTACTGCCAGGCCTGGGCCAAATTTGTATATACAGTAGCGGGCTGCCTTTTTTGTTTTCAGATTTCTTTCTGCGTGTATGGCGTGGTCTACATACTCTTGTAACCCAGCTGTTGGGAACGTTATCATGTGTTTGTCTACCCATGCTCGGATATCTGATCTGGAGTTGGCATGGAGTGCATTTTTCAATTGTTGTTCATACACGCTATCATTTTTCAGTGGTAGAAGACCACTGTGCACTTTAAAAACTTTTTCCATTTGATGTCGATAGTCTTCGAATGGTTCATCATCTTTCTGTTTTGTGCGATTTATTTCTGTGTAATTTGACTTCTGCTGGTATTTCTGCTTAATTCTCAGCAATAGTGCGGCCAATCGATCTTCCAATTCCTGACTATCATGGGCTAATGGAGTGTGGTCTGCCTCTGCAGGATCCCAATCTCCTTTTACATCAGCCCAATCCTTTGTCACAGTTGCCATTATGACTTGTTGAACTTCATCCCCTCTAAGATTGTAGGATTTAACCAAAGCGGTTACGTCAATAATGTACTGGGCTACATCTTCTCGTGGGGGAGTTACACCTTCCACAGTTCCATCTAGGTGATACGACTTTCTAATGTTTTCTATGTCTTGCATGAATCCCTCAATGTCAACATGAGGTGATGGTATCATGTCAACTGCTGCTTTGATATCATCAGCATTCCATGTTCGATATACGAGCATGGTTGATCGGTGCCCTGGAGTTCCTGCACGAGGATTTGGTACTTCTATCAAAGGATAGGTACCTTCCTGGTCACTGTGTTCCTCCATGGGAGGAGCTGTAGGCACTTTTGTTTGACTGCGTGTTTGTGGCTTTTCTTGTTTTTCACTTTTTACTTTAGGTCGCACCGCCATATCATACTGCGGTGGCGGCACATCATCATCCTCTGGTAGAGGAGGATACAAATGCGTTGTTGCCGGCGGTCCAGCCGTCGGTGGTTTCTGAGGTTGTTCAGGTTCTCTGTGCTGAATTATCACATCTTCTTCTGCCTTACCTACAGCTTTCTTTTTCCTTGCTTTCTCTAATCGTCGCTTCTCTGCTCCCTTCCGTCTGTTCTCTGCTTCCTCCTCCCAAAATGCCACTAAATCTGCCGCTACTTTCTGCTTCTTTTTTTTTTATCACCTTTATGTTCCTTTTCCAACCTTTCCTTCAGTTTTTGAATACTAGTCAGGTTTAGTCGTCCGTCAAAGTCATGTTTATTTATCCAGGTCTCCAATTTCTTTGTTGCTTTTGGATTTTTTTGCTTCCATAAATTTCCAGTCGTCAGTTGATAAATTTTCCTTATTTTTAGACGTCTTTCCCCCATTTTTATTATTCCTTGTTATAATTTGGACTTCAGACGGGGGCACACCTAGGGTGTTCTAAATCTGAAGTTTTCACTTTCTTTGGACGTGACAATTAATTTGCCGTCGTGTGGTTGATTCCTTTCACCTCCCCGTAGGAAGCGGAATCACTTGCCTCTGCATCCACACACACGGTTGTCACTTACGTTGTCCAAAGTATTACACTTTCACACTTTTATTCTCAAAAACCGGTATTACTTCATATTAAAACAGAGGAGTCCGTACCCTCCTTCGGAATTTAACTACGTGCGTCCCTCGCAACCGTAGAGGAGTCCGCCCTCCTCGCGGAGTTTAACTGCTTTACATTAACAGACGATTCCACGCCATCGCTTACGGAGTTTAACTGTTTATGTGATCACACTTTTATTCCCTACCGGTACGCGTATATAAACAGAGGAGTCCGCACCCTCCTTCGGAATTTAACTACGTGCGTTCCTCGCCATCGTAGAGGAGTCCGACCTCCTTACAGAGTTTAACTGTGTTTCATTAACAGATGATTCTGTATCATCGCTTGCGGAATTTAACTGTTTATGTGATCTGATCACCATTCACTCAGTACTGTTACAAAGAAATTCTACTCACTGACTCGACTTCCTGTCTGTCTTCTTCGGGAAAATCTCGTCAACCAGACGATGCCACCGGCGGTCGACAATTGCAGACACGATCAATCGATCGGACCTTGGCCAAGGATTTTCGTCTGGACTTGACGACCTCCGCCGGACACCTCCGGTGTTGTTGAGATCCCGGACGAGCCCCCAGTCAATGTTGGGTATTTTCGCCTCCAAACATTCTTAAAACCTTTAACAAGACAAACAGAGTCAAGAACCACCAGTGAGACAGAAAGTCAAATTTAGCTCGCGAGGAGTGCAAGTCAGGCTGTACACCAAAGCTACACTAAAGTCTGGCCTGCGCTCCTGCTCTTTTATTTAGGACTTCCCTACATACATGGGCGGTACAGCTCCTAAGGGGAGGAGTGATAGCGCGTGAGCTGTTGCCGCAGAACCGCTGATTGCACAATACATTCAGGACTTTCAGAACCTTTTTAATCTTGGGCTCGATTAAGATGTGTTTAAGACATCTAACGATTAATCACACTTCTTCTGACACAAGGACTAATGTATCATAATCACACTGTGGTTGGAACATTCAATTCTCTATTCTTTATCTCACTGCTCCGCTTATGGCTGCATTCTGCCTGGGTCATCTTCACATGTCCTGAAAAAGAGCTTAGCGTGCACACAGAGATACCACAACTTGCAGAAGCACGTCATGTCACATATCTTAAGTAACCTTCACCCATCACATCAGTACAGTACACTTTATCAGAGCAGAGAGAACTACATTCTACCAGAGCAGAGAACACAAAACATGCATGATAAAATAAAACAGTGTATCTACAGAATAACTCCAACAAATTTATAACTCATATAGCTGTTGTGAAAGTGTAGTGACACGGACCCACAACAGGGGGCACAAATGAACGGTCAATAGATGAGCCAAAAAAGTAACAATTTAATGTTGTGAAGGTGCACAACGAATACACAGACAATCTCAGAATCTGATAACAGTCAATCCACAAAGGTGACGTGTGGGCAGGCTCGAGGATAGAAGACGTCTGTCCTGAGAAGAGCCGGAACCACACGATTTCCACCGCCACCGAACCTGGTGAATACTGGAGCCGCCAAGTCCCGAATTCCCAGGTGATCACCGTCCCCGACTGTCGGATCTGGTACTGCTGGCGAAGAACAAAGACAGTCAAGTGTGGGTGTGTGCACACCCCGTAACAACAACGGTGGGAATGCCACCTCCACCTCTAACACACACTCGTGCAGCGTCTGTTTAACCACTTATCTGACGGGACGTAGGACAAAACAGTCGCGACCCACACCGGTCCTCTGGTTGACAGCTGCAACACAATAGCTCTTGGAGTCAATTAATACAGGCAGAGAAGTTACCTCCATAGAAGTACAATATCTCGGCAACGAGGTGGAGATGAGCCTGGTCTTATGGAGTGAGATGATGTAGAGTAGATGGGTGACAGCTGTCAAGAGATAATGAGTGACAGCTGTCACCCTCGGCTGTATCCGTGGCGGCAGCGCCCTCTCGTGCCTGAAGCCCGCACTTCAGGCAGGGCGCCCTCTGGTGGTGGGCCAGCAGTACCTCCTCTTCTGGCGGCCCACACAACAATAGCTTTCTTTTGTAACAGAAATATTGGGTTTGTGTTTGTTTTATATGTGTTTCATCAAACCTCAATGCAGTAGGTCATGTATGGGACAAGCAATGAATGATACAACGTAACCAACGAATGCTGGGAGAGAAAGTATTGTGCTTTATACAGAAACACAATAACTTTTGACATTTATATGAGTTTTCCAACTTAATTTATTATTGATTTAAAAACTCTAAAAAACTTGGTTTCGGTTACTATTTCAATTTCAGCATTCAATAATACATTTCTACTTAGGTTCCTGGGCTTATTTCCAAATATAATACAGTTTGTTTTACCCAAATGAAGCGATTATTTGAATCAATCTAGTATTTCAATTTTTGTAGTTCCCTCTCCGTCATGTCCAGGAGCTGTCCCAAATGATCCCCACTACCACACACAGTCATATCATCAGCAAACAAAATACATCTCACAGACCTGGAAACCAAACCTATCATTAATATACAACAGAAACATTAGCATCAGCCTAGAAATGCCAGCTGTGGAGGAGGGCTTACAGACTGTGGTTAAGCGGAGGAAATCATGTAGGGCTTGGTGCCTGGTGCCGTGACTATCCAGGGTTGGGACCAGGAAGCAGAGTTGTAGTCTTACACACCTCTCTGCAGCTTCTCTCCCCCTGCCATCCCCTCATTACCCCATCCCCGTAGAGACGGTGCCTGCTCCAGAATACCAATAACCAGCAAAAATCTATTTAAGCATAAAAATTCAAAAAGAAAAAATAATATAGCACCTTCAACTGCACCACAGACTAAAACAGTTAAATGTGGTCTGTTAAACATTAGGTCTCTCTCTTCTAAGTCCCTGTTAGTAAATGATATAATAATTGATCAACATATTGATTATTCTGCCTTACAGAAACCTGGTTACAGCAGGATGAATATGTTAGTTTAATGAGTCAACACCCCAAGTCACACTAACTGTCAGAATGCTCGTAGCACGGGCCGGGGCGGAGGATTAGCATCAATCTTCCATTCCAGCTTATTAAATATCAAAAACCCAGACAGAGCTTTAATTCATTGAAAGCTTGTCTCTTAGTCTTGTCCATCCAAATTGGGAAGTCCCAAAAAACAGTTTTATTTGTTATTATCTATCGTCCACCTGGTCGTTACTGTGAGTTTCTCTGTGAATTTTCAGACCTTTGTCTGACTTAGTGCTTAGCTCAGATAGATAATTATAGTGGGCGATTTTAACATCCACACAGATGCTGAGGATGACAGCCTCAACACTGCGTTTAATCTATTATTAGACTCTATTGGCTTTGCTCAAAAAGTAAATGAGTCCACCACCCTTTAATCATATCTTAGATCTTGTTCTGACTTATGGTATGGAAATAGAAAGACTTAACAGTATTCCCTGAAACTCCCTTCTGTCTGATCATTTCTTAATAACATTTACATTTACTCTGATGGACTACCCAGCAGTGGGGAATAAGTTTCATTACACTAGAAGTCTTTCAGAAGCGCTGTAACTAGGTTTAAGGATATGATTCTTCTTTATGTTCTCTAATGCCATATACCACACAGTGCAGAGTAGCTACCTAAACTCTGTAAGTGAGATAGAGTATCTCGTCAATAGTTTACATCCTCATTGAAGACAACTTTGGATGCTGTAGCTCCTCTGAAACAAGAGAGCTTTAAATCAGAAGTGTCTGACTCTGTGGTATAACTCACAAACTCGTAGCTTAAAGCAGATAACCCGTAAGTTGGAGAGGAGAATGGCGTCTCACTAATTATAGATCTTCACTAGCCTGGAAAAAAGAGTCTGTTGCTCTATAAAAAAAGCCCTCCGTAAAGCTAGGACAAGCTTTCTACTCATCACTAATTGAAGAAAATAAGAACAACCCCAGGTTTCTTTTCAGCACTGTAGCCAGGCTGACAAAGAGTCAGAGCTCTATTGAGCTGAGTATTCCATTAACTTTAACTAGTAATGACTTCATGACTTCTTTGCTAACAAATTTTAACTATTAGAGAAAAAATTACTCATAACCATCCCAAAGACGTATCGTTATCTTTGGCTGCTTTCAGTGATGGCCGGTATTTGGTTAGACTCGTTCTCTCAGATTGTTCTGTCTGAGTTATTTCATTAGTTACTTCATCCAAACCATCAACATGTTTATTAGACCCCATTCCTACCAGGCTGCTCAAGGAAAGCCCTACCATTATTTAATGCTTCGATCTTAATATGATCAATCTATCTTGTTAGTTGGCTATGTACCACAGGCTTTAAAGGTGGCAGTAATTAAACCATTACTAAAAAGCCATCACTTGACCCAGCTATCTTAGCTAATTATAGCCAATCTCCAACCTTCCTTTTCTCTCAAAATTATTGAAAGGTTAGTTGTAAAACAGCTAACTGATCTCTGCAGAGGAATGGTCTATTTGAAGAGTTTCAGTCAGGTTTAGAATTCATCTAGTACAGAAACAGCATTAGTGAAGGTTACAAAATGATCTTCTTATGCCTCGGACAGTGGACTCATCTCTGTGCTTGTTCTGTTAGACCTCAGTGCTGCTTTTGATACTGTTGACCATAAAATTTTATTACAGAGATTAAGCATGCCATAGGTATTAAAGGCACTGCGCTGCGGTGGTTTGAATCTATTTGTCTAATAGATTACAATTTGTTCATGTAAATGGGATCTTCTTCACAGACTAAAGTTAATTATGGAGTCCACAAGGTTCTAGGCTAGGACCAATTTTATTCACTTTATACATGCTTCCCTTAGGCAGTATTATTTAGACGGTATTGCTTAAATTTTCATTGTTACGCAGATGATACCCAGCTTATCTATCCATGAAGCCAGGAGGACACACACCAATTAGCTAAACTGCAGGAGTGTCCTTACAGACATAAAGACATGGATGACCTCTAATTTCCTGCTTTTAAACTCAGATAAAACTGAAGTTATTGTACTTGGCCCCACAAATCTTAGAAACATGGTGTCTAACCAGATCCTTACTCTGGATGGCATTACCCTGACCTCTAGTAACACTGTGAGAAATCTTGGAGTCATTTTTGATCAGGATATGTCATTCAAAGCGCATATTAAACAAATATGTAGGACTGCTTTTTTGCATTTACGCAATATCTCTAAAATCAGAAAGGTCTTGTCTCAGAGTGATGCTGAAAAACTAATTCATGCATTTATTTCCTCTAGGCTGGACTATTGTAATTCATTATTATCAGGTTGTCCTAAAAGTTCCCTAAAAAGCCTTCAGTTAATTCAAAATGCTGCAGCTAGAGTACTGACGGGGACTAGAAGGAGAGAGCATATCTCACCCATATTGGCCTCTCTTCATTGGCTTCCTGTTAATTCTAGAATAGAATTTAAAATTCTTCTTCTTACTTATAAGGTTTTGAATAATCAGGTCCCATCTTATCTTAGGGACCTCGTAGTACCATATCACCCCAATAGAGCGCTTCGCTCTCAGACTGCAGGCTTACTTGTAGTTCCTAGGGTTTGTAAGAGTAGAATGGGAGGCAGAGCCTTCAGCTTTCAGGCTCCTCTCCTGTGGAACCAGCTCCCAATTCAGATCAGGGAGACAGACACCCTCTCTGCTTTTAAGATTAGGCTTAAAACTTTCCTTTTTGCTAAAGCTTATAGTTAGGGCTGGATCAGGTGACCCTGAACCATCCCTTAGTTATGCTGCTATAGACGTAGACTGCTGGGGGGTTCCCATGATGCACTGTTTCTTTCTCTTTTTGCTCTGTATGCACCACTCTGCATTTAATCATTAGTGATCGATCTCTGCTCCCCTCCACAGCATGTCTTTTTCCTGGTTCTCTCCCTCAGCCCCAACCAGTCCCAGCAGAAGACTGCCCCTCCCTGAGCCTGGTTCTGCTGGAGGTTTCTTCCTGTTAAAAGGGAGTTTTCCTTCCCACTGTAGCCAAGTGCTTGCTCACAGGGGGTCGTTTTGACCGTTGGGGTTTTACATAATTATTGTATGGCCTTGCCTTACATATAAAGCGCCTTGGGCAACTGTTTGTTGTGATTTGGAGCTATATAAAAAATTGATTGATTGATTGATTGATTGATTGGTTGTGGTGCTGCGATCATACTCACCAATGGAAACTGTGAACCGGTTTTCTCCCTTGGATATGCCTGATGTGAGTTCTTTGAGCCCACGTTTGACTTCCACTCCTATCTCCAGGCTGAAACACTGGACTTAGTGATAGGGATTCTATCACCTGCAAAGTCAGGTTACAGATGCTGGCCGACATTAAATGTATTCCTGGGGCAGAGCTCCCGACACTGCCTCCCATCTAAGGGTGCTGATGCTGCAGAAGGGAAGACAGACAAAGAAACATGACATCAGATACAGTCACATAGTTATTCACGTCGGTGCCAATGATGCTGGGATGAAGCACTCAGAGGTCACATAAATGGACATAGACAGGACTTGTGACCTTGCCAGAAAGATGTGTTGGCATCGATTAATAGTCTCTGATCCCCTCCCCTTCCAAAGTAATGATGAGATGATTAGCAGGCTGACATTTTAAAAAGGTGGCTTGGCACAATTTTGAAGACAGCAAGGCTTTAGGTTTATTGATAACTGACCTTCGTTCTGGGGCTGCCATGGCTTGCTGATACTGGATGGCCTCCACCCTACTGGGGAAGGCGCCGCCATCTTGTATGCGAACATAGCTAGAGCTCTACAGGGAGGGTAATATTAGGAATTTACAGCAGGCCACGGAGCAGGTGATTAGAGACCCTGCAAGGCTTATGACAAATGTGGGTGGAAATCCATTAGCTTAGGCGGGGAAATTAGTGCAGAAAATCCACTATGGTGATAGTGCAGTTTAACTGCCAGTGAGGGAAATTTAACAAGTTGAGACTATTGCCTGTTTCTGTAGACATGTCCATAAATATCAAAGAGGGATATGCTTTGCAAACTTAATACCCATCACTACACTGGATGACATTGAAACTGAGGATGGCCCCTTGGCTGTTCCAGCAATATCAAATATTTCGTGTCTGCTGCCGTCAACCCGCGTGGAATGTCTCAAACCTAAACCTACTTCCAGGCATCTATTTATACTATTCTGGAACCACCCTAAATCCAAACAGTCCAACTGTCAACCCCGCTGAGGTCCTTAGTCTGTGTCTCATTAAGATAAGATTACTGTTCTCAAATCATTGCTGATTAATGATCTAATTATGGATCATCAATCAGATATGATTGGGTTATGTGAAACCTGGCTTAAACCTACAGCTTTCCTCCCCTTAAATGAGGCCTGCCCACCGGCGTACACATTTAGTCACATCCCCCGTGATGCGAAGCAAGGCGTGGGCGTGGGGCGAGGTTTAGCTTATTAGCTGTTGGGAGTCACAAATATAACTTGTTTGAAGATCTGATTCTCCACTCTGCCAATGATACCACATATTGCCAAGGTCAGAATAATGAAAATCAGTTATATTATTTTGTCACTGCATATCGGCCCCCTGGCCCAGACTCTGAATTCTTAGATGAATTTGGTGCATTCATCTCTAACTTGTCAATTAGTGCAGATAACATTCTGATTATTGGTGACTTTAACATTCATATAAATACGCCTCCTGATCAATCAATCAATCAATTTTTTTATATAGCGCCAAATCACAACAAACAGTTGCCCCAAGGCGCTTTATATTGTAAGGCAAGGCCATACAATAATTATGTAAAACCCCAACGGTCAAAACGACCCCTGTGAGCAAGCACTTGGCTACAGTGGGAAGGAAAAAACTCCCTTTTAACAGGAAGAAACCTCCAGCAGAACAGGCTCAGGGAGGGGCAGTCTTCTGCTGGGACTGGTTGGGGCTGAGGGAGAGAACCAGGAAAAAGACATGCTGTGGAGGGGAGCAGAGATCGATCACTAATGATTAAATGCAGAGTGGTGCATACAGAGCAAAAAGAGGAAAGAAACAGTGCATCATGGGAACCCCCCAGCAGTCTACGTCTATAGCAGCATAACTAAGGGATGGTTCAGGGTCACCTGATCCAGCCCTAACTATAAGCTTTAGCAAAAAGGAAAGTTTTAAGCCTAATCTTAAAAGTAGAGAGGGTGTCTGTCTCCCTGATCTGAATTGGGAGCTGGTTCCACAGGAGAGGAGCCTGAAAGCTGAAGGCTCTGCCTCCCCATTCTACTCTTACAAACCCTAGGAACTACAAGTAAGCCTGCAGTCTGAGAGCGAAGCGCTCTATTGGGGTGATATGGTACTACGAGGTCCCTAAGATAAGATGGGACCTGATTATTCAAAACCTTATAAGTAAGAAGAAGAATTTTAAATTCTATTCTAGAATTAACAGGAAGCCAATGAAGAGAGGCCAATATGGGTGAGATATCCCCTCAGCAAATAATTTATGGAAATTGTGGATGTATTAGGATTTCAGCGATGCATTCAAGGCCTCAATGGACATTACTGGAAGGACCCTGGATTTGGTTCTCACACGTGGTATTGCTGTCACAAATATTGACATCATGCCTCTTGCATTTGTGGTCTCTGCTCAATCACTTTTTAGGTTTACATTTTCACTGTCGTGTTTAGTGGAGCAACAACCTTATTTATCACTACGGTGACGTATCAACTCTTCAACTACGACTGAACTCGAAACTAGACTGCCTGATGTCTTAGCTTCACGTTTGCAAAATGCCCAGTCAGTAGACAGTCTTGTGGATAGTTTAAACTCAGTGCGCAAAACTACACTCGACATGATTTCGCCACCTTTATTAAAACTGCGCTCCCCCAAAACACAGTCATCTTGATTCAGTGATTACTTGCATGACTTCAAGGATAAGGCTAGAGGTCTAGAATGGAAATGGCGTAGTTCAAAATTAGAAGTATTCCACCTTGCGTGGCGTGATGCTATCAGACTATAAACATGCACTACTGGCTACAAAGTGGACCTATTACTCTGATTTGATCAACAAAAACAAGCATAACTCAAAGTTCTTGTTCGACACGGTGGCAACACTTATTCAAGGACAACCACCTGTAAGTCACTGTCCTTTTACAGTGCAAGATTTCTTGGATTACTTTCAGAAGAAAATAGAAGACATTAGGTTAAACATATCCCAGCATGCCTTAACCCAGCCACTACACCCTGTTATTGAGGTGGGTGCCATTACTGAGGTATTACCTAGATTTACAGAATTTGATAGTATGACACTAGGCATGCTGACAAAACTTGTAATGTCAACAAAAAGCACAACCTGTTTATTTGATCCTATACCAACAAAACTGTTTAAGGACCTGTGGTACTATGTACCCAGGGCCCCAAGCATGGGAGGGGGGCCTACAAAAACTGGCATTAAATACATTTTTGTGTTGCATGTTATTAATGTCCATACAATTCATGTTGTAAAAGAATAGAATTAGAATGAATGTATAAATGTTATAAAACATAATTCTGCTCTAACAATAATACTGAAAGATCTCTGAGGGCCCTTCCACCCCTGTGCACAGTTCTACAATGGCTTAGTCCAGGCGCACAGGTGGCACGCTGCCCCACACACACATACACACACATCCCGAACGGGATCTCACAGAAAGAGGAGGTGTTTAGTAGTGCTGAAACAACTAATCAATTTAATTGATTATTAAAATAGTTGTCAACTAATTTAGTCATCAATTAGTTTTTAAATAACTTTATTTTACCGCAAATGTTTCATTTCTTCCATATAAATCAACCGTTTCTACAGCGCGGCTTTGCTTTGAAACTTGAACCAATCGAACCAGTGCTTCGCAGATCGAACCAGTGCTTCGCAGATCGAACCAGTGCTTCGCAGATCGAAGCACTGCTTCGATCTGGTGCTTTGTTGATTCAGTGTTTTATCTTAATTTTTCCCCACTAAAACCCCAAAGAGCATATATCTGTGAGTAGCATTTACCTTTTTATGTTAATCTGACCTGTTATGGTCTTCTCAAACAGTTGATAGGTGTATTTTATAACTTAAAAAGGGGACCGATGCTAACGCGTTAGCATGTCTATGGCGTTTTCAATGTTAAAGTTAGCATTAAGCTGTTGCAGCTGTCAGCACATTTGTTTTCTGTATAATAATTCATGGCTCAGCATTTGTTGTCGTAAAAGAGTCAAATGTATTACAGATTGTAATATTTTATTCATTTATTTTTATTTATATATCAATATCTTATTAAATATAACATTTTACACTCATCAGTCCTTTAAAATACTTTAGTGGACTCTTGCTGTAATATGTTGTCAGTGGTTGAGATCGTTGCTGTCGGCATCTAAACCTGATGGAAATCTCTTTGTGGTGTGTCAGTGATGTATGTATGTGCAAAATAAAACAAAACACTGCTCCAGGTATGTTTTTGACCAGAATATAACATAACTTTGTTACAAGCTCAAACGTTGATGTTGCGTGATAAAGACCTTTTAATAATAACTCACTTAAAGAAATAATGGCAAAACTCACATGTAAGTTAAAAAAAAAAGATTAATCGAAAAAATAATCGACCGATGAACTGATTAGTAAAATAATCGTTAGTTGCAGCCCTGGTGTTTAGTCTTTCCTAAAAAATCAAAGTCCGGATTTCAACAAAGAAGAGAAAAAAGGACGGGGAAAGAAAACTAAATGAGGGAAAGCAGCTGCTATCCAAATTCTTTGAAAAGAGAGGTGAGCTTGAAAGCTATAGATATACTGAGTTGTGGGGTCTGGGGGACCAAATTGTACCATTTTCTAGAAAAATGGTACAATTTGGTGCATTCCTGTCTGTTAAAATGCACAGGAATGCACCAAATTGCACCATTTTTCTAGAAAATGGTGTAATTTGGTCCCCCAGACCCCCCAACTCAATATTGCTCCTCCAACTTTAAAAAGGGTTCTGACTCCCAGGTGTGATCTAAGGGTATACATGATTTAGACCTGGTTTGACTACACATTAGAAATTTGGTGTTTGAGTTAATAACAAAGAACATAACAGTGTGTGTGTGTGTGGGGGGGGGGGGTCTTCAATATGGCTAGTACCTAGGGCCATAATTTGGTGCTACGCCCTGGAGGAGTGGACCAAAATCCCTGTTGCAGTGTGTGAAAACCTGGTGAAGAACTACAGGAACGTCTGACCTCTGTAACGGCAGACAAATGTTTCTGTACCAATTGTTGAGCTCTGTTTTTCCATCCATCCATCCATTTTCTTCCGCTTTATCCGGAGTCGGGTCGCTGGGGGCAGCAGCTCAAGCAAAGCCGCCAAGACCTCCCGATCCACACACACCTCCTCCAGCTCCTCCGGGGGAACCCCCAAGGCGTTCCCAAGACAGCCGCAGAGATGTAGTCCTCCAGCGTGTCCTGGGTCTTCCCGGGGCCTCCTCCAGTGGGACGTGCCCGGAACACCTCTCCAGCGAGGGGTCCAGGGGGCATCCGGAAAAGATGCCCGAGCCACCTCAACTGACTCCTTTCGACGTGGAAGAGCAGCGGCTCGACTCCGAGCTCCTCCGAGTGACCGAGCTCTTCACCCTATCTCTAAGGGAGCGCCCTGCCACCCTGCGGAGGAAACTCATCTCAGACGCTTGTACTCGCGATCTCGTTCTTTCGGTCATGAGCCAAATCTCATGACCATAGGTGAGGATCGGAACGTAGATCGATCGGTAAATCGAGAGCTTTGCCCCCCTACTCAGCTCTCTCTTCACCACGATGGTCCGATACAGCGACCGCATCACTTCAGATGCTGCACCGATCCGTCTATCGATCTCACGCTCCATCCGTCCCTCACTCATGAACAAGACCCCAAGATACTTAAACTCCTCCACTTGAGGCAAGGACACTCCACCGACCTGAAGAGGGCAAAGCACCTTTTTCCGGTCGAGAACCATGGCCTCGGATTTGGAGGTGCTGATTTTCATCCCGGACGCTTCACACTCAGCTGCAAACCACCCCAGTGCACCCTGAAGGTCCTGATTTGACGAAGCCAACAGAACCACATCGTCCGCAAACAGCAGAGACGAGATTCTGTGGTTCCCAAACCAGATTCCCTCTACACCCTGGCTGCGCCTAGAAATTCTGTCCATAAAAATAATGAACAGAACCGGTGACAAAGGGCAGCCCTGGTGGAGGCCAGCCTGCACTGGAAAAGGTTTGACTTACTACCAGCAATGCGAACCAAGCTCCTGCTGCGGTCGTACAGGGACCGGATAGCCCTTAGCAAAGGACCCCGGACCCCGTACTCCCGGAGCACTCCCCACAGGGTGCACTGAGGGACACGGTCAAATGCCTTCTCCAGATCCACAAAACACATGTGGACTGGTTGGGCAAACTCCCATGAACCCTCAAGCACCCGATGGAGCGTGTAGAGCTGGTCCAGTGTGCAGCGACCAGGACGAAACCCACACTGCTCCTCCTGAATCCGAGGTTTGACCATCGGTCGAATTCTCCTCTCCAGTACTCTGGAATAGACCTTACCGTGGAGGCTGAGGAGTGTGATCCCCCTATAGTTGGAACACACCCTCCGGTCCCCCTTCTTAAACAGAGGGACCACCACCCTGGTCTGCCAATCCAGAGGCACTGTCCCCGATCGCCATGCAATGTTGCAGAGGCGTGTCAGCCAAGACAGCCCCACAACATCGAGAGACTTAAGGTACTCAGGACGGATTTCATCCACCCCAGGAGCCTTGCCACCGAGGAGCTTTCTAACCACCTCGGTGACTTCGGCCCTGGGTAATGGATGAGTCTGCCTCCGAGTCCCCAGTCTCTGCTTCCTCTTCGGAAGACATGACGATGGGATTGAGGAGATCTTCGAAGTACTCCTTCCACGCCCGACAACATCCCCAGTCAGGGTCAACAGCTCCCCACCTGCACCGTAACAGTGCTGGTGGAGAGCTGCTTCCGCCTCCTGAGGCGTTGGACGGTTTTGCCAGAATCTCTTCGAGGCCGACCGATACGTCCTCCTCCATAGCCTCCCCGAACTCCTCCCATACCTGAGTTTTTGCCTCTGCGACCGCACAGGCTGTGGCACGCTTGGCCTGCCAGTACCTATCAGCTGCCTCTGGGGTCCCACCTACCAACAAAGATAAGTAGGACTCCTTCTTCAGCTTGATGGCATCCCTTACTTCCGGTGTCCACCACCGGGTTCGGGGATTGCCGCCGCGACAGGCACCAGAGACCTTAAGACCACAGCTACGAGAAGCCGCATCGACAATGGAGGTGGAGAACATGGTCCACTCGGACTCCATGTCTCCAACCTCCCCCAGGATCTGGGAGAAGCTCTCCCGGAGGTGGGAGTTGAAGACCTCGCTGACAGAGGGTTCCGCCAGTCGTTCCCAGCAGACCCTCACGATACGTTTCGGCCTGCCAGGTCTTACTGGCTTCCTACCCTCCCAGCGGATCCAACTCACCACCAGGTGGTGATCAGTCGACAGCTCTGCCCCTCTCTTCACTCGAGTGTCCGAGACACGTGGCCGAAAGTCAGATATACGACTACAAAGTCGAACATCGACCTCCGGCTCAGGGTGTCCTGGTGCCACGTGCACTTATGGACACCCTTGTGCTCGAACATGGTGTTCGTGATGGACAAACTGTGGCTAGCACAGAAGTCCAACAACTGAACACCACTCGGGTTCAGATCAGGGAGGCCGTGCTTCCGATCACCCCCCATCCAGGTCTCACTGTCACCGCCCACGTGAGCGTTGAAATCCCCCAGTAGAACAATGGAGTCCCCAGTCGGAGCGCTATCTAATACCCCTCCCAGGGACTCCAGGAAGGTCGGGTACTCTGCACTGCTGCTCGGCCCGTAGGCCGAGACAACGGTGAGAGACCTGTCCCTGACCTGAAGGCGTAGGGACGTGACCCTCTCGTTCACCGGAGTGAACTCCAACACTTGGCGACTGAGCTGGGGAGCAATAAGCAATGCGACCCCAGATCTCCGCCTCTCCCCGTGGGCGACGCCAGAAAAATGAAGAGTCCAGCCCTTCTCCAGGAGTTGGGTACCAGAGCCCAAGCTGTGCGTGGAGGTGAGCCCGACTATCTCTAGTCGGTATCTCTCAACCTCCCGCACAAGCTCAGGCTCCTTCCCCCCTAGCGAGGTGACATTCCACGTCCCAACAGCCAGGGACTGTGAGCATGGACCGGGCCGCCGGGCCACCCGCCTTCGACCGCCACCCAATCGTCTCTGCACCCGACCCCCATGGCCCCCTCTGCAGGTGGTGAACCCACAGGAGGGCGGGCTCACGTCACTCTTTCGGGCTGAGCCCGGCCGGGCCCCATGGGCTAAGGCCCAACCACCAGGTGCTCGCGCGCGAGCCCCAACCCCAGGCCTGGCTCCAGGGTGGGACCCCCGGCTCCGCCATACCGGGCGACGTCACGGTCCTTGATCTATTACTGGTCATGGAGGTTCTGAACTGCCCTTAGTCTGATCTGTCACCTAGGACCTGTTTGCCTTGGGAGACCCTACAGGGAGCACAAAGCCCCCGACAACATAGCTCCTAGGATCATCCGGGTATGCAAACTCCCGCACCATGATAAGGTGGCAGCTAGAGGGGGAGCTCTGTTTTTTTTTCTCTGTTTTTCCCAGGGGGTCAAATACTTATTTTATGCAATAAAATGCAAATTAATTATTTAAAAATCATACAATGTGATTAACTGAATTTTTGAAGTGTTGAAGTGTACCTATGATAAAAAATTACAGACATCTCCATTCTTTGTAGGTGGGAAAACCTGCAAAACTGACAGGGGTCATATACCCCACTGTACCTTTCCCTGCTGTGATGATATACTCAGTTAATGATACTCAGCAGATAACTGCTGGTAATCTCATCCACATAAAATCCTTAGAAGATTGTCTTGCATCAGTGAGAAGCTGGATGTCGAACATTTTCCTACTTTTAAACTCTGATAAGACTGAAATGATGGTTCTTGGTCCAGTGAGACATCGGCATCAAGTTGACCAGTTACCTCTTAGCCTAGGTTTGTGTGTCAGACATCACACTGACAAAGTGAGGAACCTTGGGATAATTTTTGATCCTACATTGTCCTTTGACCTCCACATTAGAGATATTATGAGGACTGCTTTATTCCATGACGTGCTGGATCAACACAGCGTCCAGTGTGGAAATGAACGGCACATTTCACTGTTACAGGAGTTTTTGTCATGGAAAGAGGAGCGGAGGAATTCCACGTGTCACAGTGGAGCCGTGTGGTGCAAAGCAACGCCGTGATGAAGCCTCACAGGACATGTTCTGGCATGTCCAGCTCATGCACAATTTCTCGGATAGTCACACGACTGAAAAAGCCACAGAAAGCCATCTGAAAGCCGTCCTGTGAGACCAACATGGAGGTGGTTTTGTCCCGCGCCATGAGTGGCACGGTGGCGCAATCCTCCGCTTCTCTTTCCATGAAAAAAACTCCTGTAACAGTGGCATGTGCCGAAAAAGTCTTGCTGTCCACATCTTCTGCCATTTTAGTGGAAGTCAGACGACGTCCGGAATCAACACAGCCTTCACGCTGGAAATTATCTGGTTGTTTAAGCCTGTCGATCGGCGCTCGGAGCGCGCCGCACTCTCAGACGCTGTGGGCGGTCTTTAAACCGGCTGGAGCACTCCTTAATCTGTGTAATCCCCATAAAATCGTCGCTGAAAGCCATCTGAATTTTCTGAATGGTGTCCAGCTGGAGGTCTCTCACAGTTTCTGGAAAAAATGATGCAGCAAAGCTCCAAATCGTTCAGACATTTATTCGCAATAAAAATCCGATGAGAGGGGTGGACCAGCGCTCACACAAAGCCTGCTCACAGGCGAAAGACGCAACCAACAGACGTGAAAAAACTCACGCATGCGCACGAAGGTTCAAGCTTGGCTGACGCAATCAAATCCATACCGTTTTTGAAAAAATAAAAAGGTCCGATACTTTTCTAACAGACCTCGTAGTGAAGATTCTTCCCATCCTGTCTATGGCTGATGCTGAGACCCTGATCCATGTGTTTATCTCTTTGGATTGGACTACTGCAGTTTCTATTTTCTGGTTTACAGCATTAGTCCAGATCCAGCACAGTCCAGCATTAGGGCTCTCCAGTTGGTTCAAAATGCTGCTGCAAGACTTTTGACATGAAGCAGAAAGTTTGACCACATTACACCCATTTTGACGTCTCTTCACTGGCTTTCTGTCCCAGTGAGATCAGATTTTAAGATTATGCTACTGGCCTATAAAATTGTTCATGGACTGGCACCTCCCTACTAGCTGACCTAATTAAACCTTACCTTACCGGCCCGGGCTCTGTGTTCTCAGGGTGCAGGACTAATTTGTGTCCCTAAGGTGAATAAGAAGTCTGCAGGTCACAGAGCTTTCTCTTATCGTGCCCCTGTTCTGTGGAATGATCTGCCTGCATCAATAAAGCAGTCAGATTCTGTGGAGACTTTCAAGTCCAGACTTAAGACGCACTTATTTTCCCTTTCATATGGCTAGTATACTGGGATTGTATGTTGCTGTGGTTTTTATTCTTCTAAATTCATTTTATTAGTAAATGGATCATGCAGCGGCCTCAACTTTATCTAAATTTTGGGTCTTTTAGTGAAGCTTAGAGCTAGTGGCCGGCGATCACCTTAGTATTTCTTTTGTTTTTCTTGTTGTTTAATGCTGACAAATTATACTGTATTTGTTGTCTCTCTTGCTTGCCTCTACTGGTGGTTGGCTCTCACTGCGGTATTGTATCACTTCCTGTCCGGAGCATAGCGGTGTTTTGCTGTATCTGTTAGCTTCTAGGGGACTAGAAGGAGAGAGCATATCTCACCCATATTGGCCTCTCTTCATTGGCTTCCTGTTAATTCTAGAATAGAATTTAAATTCTTCTTCTTACTTATAAGGTTTGAATAATCAGGTCCCATCTTATCTTAGGGACCTCGTAGTACCATATCACCCCAATAGAGGCGCTTCGCTCTCAGACTGCAGGCTTACTTGTAGTTCCTAGGTTTGTAAGAGTAGAATGGGAGGCAGAGCCTTCAGCTTTCAGGCTCCTCTCCTGTGGAACCAGCTCCCAATTCAGATCAGGGAGACAGACACCCCTCTCTACTTTTAAGATTAGGCTTTAAAACTTTCCTTTTGCTAAAGCTTATAGTTAGGGCTGGATCAGGTGACCCTGAACCATCCCTTAGTTATGCTGCTATAGACGTAGACTGCTGGGGGGTTCCCATGATGCACTGTTTCTTTCTCTTTTTGCTCTGTATGCACCACTCTGCATTTAATCATTAGTGATCGATCTCTGCTCCCCTCCACAGCATGTCTTTTCCTGGTTCTCTCCCTCAGCCCCAACCAGTCCCAGCATAAGACTGCCCCTCCCTGAGCCTGGTTCTGCTGGAGGTTTCTTCCTGTTAAAAGGGAGTTTTTCCTTCCCACTGTAGCCAAGTGCTTGCTCACAGGGGGTCGTTTGGACCGTTGGGGTTTTACATAATTATTGTATGGCCTTGCCTTACAATATAAAGCGCCTTGGGGCAACTGTTTGTTGTGATTTGGCGCTATATAAAAAAAATTGATTGATTGATTGATTGATTGTTTAATCTGCGTAGTTAGATTGATCTAGATAACTAGATAACGATTTGTTTCACAGTGTAATCTTCACGTGCCTTAACTAAATCACTCTCTCTGCTGAATCACCTCTAAATTATTTACACATTATTCACTTGTGTGTTTTTAGGAATCCGCTAGCTTAGCGCGGCTATTAGCTCTTAGCTGGTTTAGCATGGAGGCTTCTCCTGTCTCTCCCCCACTTTTCTGCTCTGGGTGTGAAATGTTTAGTTATTCCTCAGCCTCCTTTATCAGTAATGGTACTTGTAATACGTGTAGCTTATTCGTAGCTTTGGAGGCCAGGCTGGGCGAATTGGAGACTCTGCTCCGCACCTTGGAAAATCCTACAGCTAGCCAGGCCCCTGTAGTTGGTGCGGACCAAGGTAGCTTAGCTGCCGTTAG
This sequence comes from Thalassophryne amazonica, assembly GCF_902500255.1. Taxonomy (NCBI): domain Eukaryota; kingdom Metazoa; phylum Chordata; class Actinopteri; order Batrachoidiformes; family Batrachoididae; genus Thalassophryne; species Thalassophryne amazonica. The sequence goes on along the minus strand of NC_047114.1, from coordinate 252,385 downwards.
CTGTCCCCCAGCAGATCCGAGCAGCCGGGAAAGCAGGCCAGCCTGGGTGACTGTGAGGAGGAAGCGTAGTCTAAACAGAAGCCTCCTGTACACCTCCAACCCATTCACATCTCTAACCATTTTTCCCCACTCGGCGACACACCCGCCGAGGAACAAACTCTGGTTATTGGCGACTCTGGTTTGAGAAATGTGAAGTTAGCAACACCAGCAACCATAGCAAATTGTCTTCCGGGGGCCAGAGCAGGCGACATGGAAGGAAATTTGAAACCACTGCTAAGGCTAAGAGTAAATTTGGTAATATTGTAATTCACGTCGGCAGTAATGACACCCGGTTACGCCAATCGGAGGTCACTAAAATTAACATTGAATCGGTGTGTAACTTTGCAAAAACAATGTCAGACTCTGTAGTTTTCTCTGGGCCCCTCCCCAATCGGACCGGGAGTGACATGTTTAACCGCATGTTCTTGTTGTGTGGGCCGCTGAAGAGGAGGTACTGCTGGCCCACCACCACCAGAGGGCGCCCTGCCTGGAGTGCGGGCTCCAGGCACCAGAGGGCGCCGCCGCCTCACGGGAGCAGCCTCGGTGACAGCTGTCACCCATCACCTGAGACAGCTGACGGCAATCATCAGTGGGGTATATCAGCAGGACGGCATCTCCACCTCATTGCCGAGATATCGTTCTACCTGGAAGGTAATATTCTCAGCTGACTGCTTGACAGTAACCTTTTGTGACTTTTGTGAGTGATAACAGACCTTTTTTTCCAACGAGAGGTGGAGGTAGCTTTCCTGCCGTGTGGATTACTGGGTGCAAACGCGCCCACCTTTAATTGTGTTTTTGTTCCTCGCCAGCAGTACCAGGTCCGACACGCGGAGGCAGTGGCCACCTGGGAGTTCGGGACTTGGCGGCTCCAGTATACCCGGGGTCCTGTGGCGGAGGGAAGCCGTGTGGTACCGGTCTTACCTTGGAGAGGCGTCTCCTATCTTCGAGCCTGCCCACACGACACTTTTGTAATTGACTGTTGTCCATTTCTGTGATTGGTTGTATTCGTGTGCACATTCACAACAGTAAAGCTGTTGTTATTTGACTTACTCCATTGTCCGTTCATTTGCGCCCCCTGTTGTGGGTCCATGTTCCTACACTTTCCCAACAGTTCTCCTTGAATTGCTGGCGTCTGAGTGGTGTCCAAAAAATGAGGTGGGCTCATAGATAATTGGCAAAGCTTCTGGGGAAAACCTGGTCTTGTTAGGAGAGACGGCATCCATCCCACTTTGGATGGAGCAGCTCTCATTTCTAGAAATCTGGCCAATTTTTATTAAACCCTCCAAACCGTGACTATCCAGGGTTGGGACCAGGAAGCAGAGTTGTAGTCTTACACACCTCTCTGCAGCTTCTCTCTCCCTGCCATCCCCCCAATACCCCATCCCCGTAGAGACGGTGCCTGCTCCCAGACCACAATAACCAGTAAAAATCTATTTAAGCACAAACATTCAAAAGAAACATAAATATAGCACCTTCAACCTGCACCACAGACTAAAACCGTAAATGTGGTTTATTAAACATTAGGTCTCTCTCTTCTAAGTCCCTGTTAGTAAATTATTATAATACTGATCAACATATTGATTATTCTGCCTTACAGAAACCCGGTACAGCAGGATAATATGTTAGTTAAATGAGTCAACACCCCGAGCCCACTAACTGTTGTGTGGCTGGGGTGCCTGGCTGCTTTTTTTTCTGTCTTCTGTTTTCTGTCTTCTGTTTTTCCTTCCAGGTGGCATGCATTCAGGACTGAGTGGCTGTGTGGCTGAGTTATTAGGACCTCACCCTGATCACCTGAGGCTGGTTATGTGCAGCTCGTCGGATTCACAGCTGTGGTGCATCTATATGGGATGGGGGCATGGTTGCATTAAGTCTGGAGTACACAGTGTGTATTTGCCAGAGACTCGACCTTGTGACCAGACGGGTGAGATCGACGTTTAGAGAACCATCTCATCATCATGACGCAGAGACCGTACCAGGTTTGATGCCATGGTCTGTGAAAGAGGAGGGGGTGATGGTCTCACGCTCGTCAGCACACTTCCTGAGGTACTTTAGGTTTGTGACTAACATGAGTACAGTCAGTAGATGTGGTGTCCCTCACACCTTATTATATTGAGCTGTTATGTTAGTCGTTTAATCCAGCTTCCACTGCAGTGGAGAATTGAACCTGGGTGTTCCATGCCTGCAGGGTGGGAAGCTGATTGGTGATTAAGCCAGGAAGTGTTTGCTGATTATGTACACCTTTGAGTGGTCTCTCTGTGTGTGGAGTGGTGGACTCACATGATGGTTTCTTCTTTCACAGACTCGGTTGGTTGCAGCCACCTGGGGGGTGTTGGCGGGGTCCTTGGGTCCGAACTGTTCTGGCTCCGGACCGTTTGTGCTGCTGGGAGCGCACCGTTTTTCCACCTCGCCAGACCGTGCACTTATTGTTATTAATTAAGCACTCACTGTTATGTCATTAAATTCTGTTATCCTTTGAACCGTGCTCTGCTTATTTATGCTGGGTCCTAATGTCAAACGCTGGTCGGTTTCTCCGACTGCGTCCGACACATAACAGTAGTCTCTGGCCAATACATCACAGACCCAGCGGTAGCAGAGGCGTACCTGTGCCGGAAGGCGGCAGCAGACGTCAGAAGTTATCCGGATCAGTTGCGGGTGCTCTCCACCCGGATGGTGCGTGTCAGAGAACCGATTATTGAATAGTGATTGAGCTCTCTTGCAGCCGTGTTCCTGTGGTGTTGCCTTATCTGTGGGTTGTTGTGGAGTGTGAATAGCGACGGCTTCGCGTCACACTTCGACCGGATAAGAGGTAAACGGGAGCTGCATGAGTGGTGTCTTTAATGGGGTGAACGCGCACGGCGGAGGAGTTCTGTGGCACGGGTCGCTGTGCTTCCTGTTGTTACAGTTGTAGCCCCGTCTCCCCGGGTGAAGATAGCTACTGCGTCTGTTGTGTCAGCTTCGGCGTAATTTAGTTGAAGCACATTTGGTTGTGTGTTACACGTAGCTGCGCACAGGGAAAGCAGCGTGAGTTGTTTTCTCGCTTACCAAAGGGTTTTTTATTTTAGCACTTTGGCTCCCCCTGTTGGTGACTGAGTCACATTACCGTTATAGCTCTTAAGGTGGAACAGGTGTGTTCCATTTGTTGAGCTCAACGGTATATAGTCACTTATTAGTTTTGTGTTGGTTCATTTTTTGTGGGGGTTTTTTGAGTTGGTTTTTGTGTGGGATGTTTCTGCACTATTAGTGTTCTGGGGTCCGTGACCGTGCAGGCTGTCCTGGAGCATAGAAAGGACCCAGTAACTTTATGTTAGTCTGTTAGTCTTTCTTTTTATTCTTTTGGTTTCACCTCCCAGGGTTTGATGGGACGGTCCTCTGGGGGGTGATGGGGGGGGGGGGGGGGGTAATTGGGTTGTTTTTTCTTTTTTCTTTTTTCTTTGTTTTTTTTGTTTTTGTTGTGCCCTCTCTTCTCCTCTGGCTCCAGCCGTGTGAGCCATAGGTTGTCGGCGTTGCTGGAGTGGTGCGGTTTGGTTATGCTGGGCGTTTCCCAGGTAACCTCTGCACCCGGGAGGGGGGGGGGGGTTCGGGGTGTTGTTTTTTTTTGTTGATTCCCTGTTCCACCTCCGGCTTCAGCGCGCCTTTGAGCCGTATGCCATCGGCGTAGCTGAGGTTTGGGGCAGTGGAATATACCCGCAGCTGGTGGCTGGTTTGGAAGTCGGAGGGGTGGTGCCGTTTTGTGCCGTCTGCCATTACCGCTGTTCCACTCCTCCCGTTGACTTCTGGGGTAGTAGTGGTTGGTGACACTGGACGTACTTCCAGTTTCCACTGCGACGAGGGGGTGGGGTTGGGGTTGTTTTGTTTGTATGTTTTTTTCTTTTGTTTTTCCCCCCAGTTTCCGCCCTCAGGGTGTGACTGTGGTGTCTTCTGGGGGGGAAAGGGCTGTGGTCCATCTAGCCATAGACGGCCGGGGCTGGGTCTGTTGTCATGAGGGGGGGCGTCTCCTGGGTTGTTTGATGAACGTCCCTGGGAGCCGCTGGGAGTCCTCGTGGGTGACTTTGGATCCCAGAGGGACCTGTGCTGTGGTTATTACTCCTGGAGCTGGCGGGATGTCCTCTGGGGGTGTTGGTCCCTACATGTCATCCGGGGGTGGGGGGGGTGTTAGCGTTTTTTGTTGATTCCCTGTTCCACCTCCGGCTTCAGCGCGCCTTTGAGCCGTATGTATCGGCGTAGCTGAGCTTTGGGGCAGTGGAATACCCGCAGCTGGTGGCTGGTTTGGAAGTCGAGGGGTGGTGCGTTTTGTGCCGTCTGCCATTACCGCTGTTCCACTCCTCCCGGTTGACTTCTGGGGTATAGTCGTGGTTGGTGACACTGGACGTACTTCCAGTTTCCACTGCGACGAGGGGGGGTTGGGGTGTTGTTTTTTGTATGTTTTTTCTTTTGTTTTTCCCCCCAGTTCCGCCCTCAGGGTGTGACTGTGGTGTCCTCTGGGGGGGAAAGGGCTGTGGGTCCATCTAGCCATAGACGGCCGGGGCTGGGTCGTTAGTCATGAGGGGGGGCGTCTCCTGGGGTTTGATGGAACGGTCCTCTGGGAGCCGCTGGAGTCCTCGTGGGTGACTTTGGATCCCAGAGGGACCTCGGCTGTGGTTATTACTCCTGGAGCTGGCGGGATGTCCTCTGGGGGTGTTGGTCCCTACATGTCGTCCGGGGGGGGGGGGGATGTTACCGTTTTTTGTTTGCAGCTTAAGTTTGGGTTGTGTTTTTCTTTCTCCTCTTCCTGGGGTTTGATGGGACGGTCCTCTGGGGGGGGGGGTTGGTTGTTTGTGTTTATCTTTTTTGTTTTATGACTAAACAGACTTTAAACATGGTCGGACAAAGGCTGACCGCACAGGTTCAAGAACTCCTGGCCACACCTGTGCAAATTGACTGACAGAAACAAAGGCAAAGATGCAGTCAGAGGAGAAGACGTCAACCGTTCTGTTAGATGAAGATTCAGTTGGAAGATGAATGCAGATACGGTTTCCAGCCATGGTCCCTGGAGGGGGGTGTTTTTCCTGGGCCAGGTTGTGTGGTCGCGGGAGGCTTCCCGTGAGGGTGGGGTGCTGTTGTGTGGCTGGGCTGCCTGGCTGGCTTTTGTTTCTGTCTTCTGTTTTCTGTCTTCTGTTTTATCATTACTACATGCTCTGTTTTCACAGGTCATCAGACCTTCCTCCAATAATTGTTCAGTTTGTCTCAATTCCGACAGATCCAAAGAGCACTGCCAGGCCTGGGCCAAATTTGTATATACAGTAGCGGGCTGCCTTTTTGTTTTCAGATTTCTTTCTGCGTGTATGGCGTGGTCTACATACTCTTGTAACCCAGCTGTTGGGAACGTTATCATGTGTTTGTCTACCCATGCTCGGATATCTGATCTGGAGTTGGCATGGAGTGCATTTTTCAATTGTTGTTCATACACGCTATCATTTTTCAGTGGTAGAAGACCACTGTGCACTTTAAAAACTTTTTCCATTTGATGTCGATAGTCTTCGAATGGTTCATCATCTTTCTGTTTTGTGCGATTTATTTCTGTGTAATTTGACTTCTGCTGGTATTTCTGCTTAATTCTCAGCAATAGTGCGGCCAATCGATCTTCCAATTCCTGACTATCATGGGCTAATGGAGTGTGGTCTGCCTCTGCAGGATCCCAATCTCCTTTTACATCAGCCCAATCCTTTGTCACAGTTGCCATTATGACTTGTTGAACTTCATCCCTCTAAGATTGTAGGATTTAACCAAAGCGGTTACGTCAATAATGTACTGGGCTACATCTTCTCGTGGGGGAGTTACACCTTCCACAGTTCCATCTAGGTGATACGACTTTCTAATGTTTTCTATGTCTTGCATGAATCCCTCAATGTCAACATGAGGTGATGGTATCATGTCAACTGCTGCTTTGATATCATCAGCATTCCATGTTCGATATACGAGCATGGTTGATCGGTGCCCTGGAGTTCCTGCACGAGGATTTGGTACTTCTATCAAAGGATAGGTACCTTCCTGGTCACTGTGTTCCTCCATGGGAGGAGCTGTAGGCACTTTTGTTTGACTGCGTGTTTGTGGCTTTTCTTGTTTTTCACTTTTTACTTTAGGTCGCACCGCCATATCATACTGCGGTGGCGGCACATCATCATCCTCTGGTAGAGGAGGATACAAATGCGTTGTTGCCGGCGGTCCAGCCGTCGGTGGTTTCTGAGGTTGTTCAGGTTCTCTGTGCTGAATTATCACATCTTCTTCTGCCTTACCTACAGCTTTCTTTTTCCTTGCTTTCTCTAATCGTCGCTTCTCTGCTCCCTTCCGTCTGTTCTCTGCTTCCTCCTCCCAAAATGCCACTAAATCTGCCCCTACTTTCTGCTTCTTTTTTTTTATCACCTTTATGTTCCTTTTCCAACCTTTCCTTCAGTTTTTGAATACTAGTCAGGTTTAGTCGTCCGTCAAAGTCATGTTTATTTATCCAGGTCTCCAATTTCTTTGTTGCTTTTGGATTTTTTGCTTCCATAAATTTCCAGTCGTCAGTTGATAAATTTTCCTTATTTTTAGACGTCTTTCCCCCCATTTTTATTATTCCTTGTTATAATTTGGACTTCAGACGGGGGCACACCTAGGGTGTTCTAAATCTGAAGTTTTCACTTTCTTTGGACGTGACAATTAATTTGCCGTCGTGTGGTTGATTCCTTTCACCTCCCCGTAGGAAGCGGAATCACTTGCCTCTGCATCCACACACGGTTGTCACTTACGTTGTCCAAAGTATTACACTTTCACACTTTTATTCTCAAAAACCGGTATTACTTCATATTAAAACAGAGGAGTCCGTACCCTCCTTCGGAATTTAACTACGTGCGTCCCTCGCAACCGTAGAGGAGTCCGCCCTCCTCGCGGAGTTTAACTGCTTTACATTAACAGACGATTCCACGCCATCGCTTACGGAGTTTAACTGTTTATGTGATCACACTTTTATTCCCTACCGGTACGCGTATATAAACAGAGGAGTCCGCACCCTCCTTCGGAATTTAACTACGTGCGTTCCTCGCCATCGTAGAGGAGTCCGACCTCCTTACAGAGTTTAACTGTGTTTCATTAACAGATGATTCTGTATCATCGCTTGCGGAATTTAACTGTTTATGTGATCTGATCACCATTCACTCAGTACTGTTACAAAGAAATTCTACTCACTGACTCGACTTCCTGTCTGTCTTCTTCGGGAAAATCTCGTCAACCAGACGATGCCACCGGCGGTCGACAATTGCAGACACGATCAATCGATCGGACCTTGGCCAAGGATTTCGTCTGGACTTGACGACCTCCGCCGGACACCTCCGGTGTTGTTGAGATCCCGGACGAGCCCCCAGTCAATGTTGGGTATTTTCGCCTCCAAACATTCTTAAAACCTTTAACAAGACAAACAGAGTCAAGAACCACCAGTGAGACAGAAAGTCAAATTTAGCTCGCGAGGAGTGCAAGTCAGGCTGTACACCAAAGCTACACTAAAGTCTGGCCTGCGCTCCTGCTCTTTTATTTAGGACTTCCCTACATACATGGGCGGTACAGCTCCTAAGGGGAGGAGTGATAGCGCGTGAGCTGTTGCCGCAGAACCGCTGATTGCACATACATTCAGGACTTTCAGAACCTTTTAATCTTGGGCTCGATTAAGATGTGTTTAAGACCATAACGATTAATCACACTTCTTCTGACACAAGGACTAATGTACTCATAATCACACTGTGGTTGGAACATTCAATTCTCTATTCTTTATCTCACTGCTCCGCTTATGGCTGCATTCTGCCTGGGTCATCTTCACATGTCCTGAAAAAGAGCTTAGCGTGCACACAGAGGATACCACAACTTGCAGAAGCACGTCATGTCACATATCTTAAGTAACCTTCACCCATCACATCAGTACAGTACACTTTATCAGAGCAGAGAAGAACTACATTCTACCAGAGCAGAGAACACAAAACATGCATGATAAAATAAAACAGTGTATCTACAGAATAACTCCAACAAATTTATAACTCATATAGCTGTTGTGAAAGTGTAGTGACACGGACCCACAACAGGGGGCACAAATGAACGGTCAATAGATGAGCCAAAAAAGTAACAATTTAATGTTGTGAAGGTGCACAACGAATACACAGACAATCTCAGAATCTGATAACAGTCAATCCACAAAGGTGACGTGTGGGCAGGCTCGAGGATAGAAGACGTCTGTCCTGAGAAGAGCCGGAACCACACGATTTCCACCGCCACCGAACCTGGTGAATACTGGAGCCGCCAAGTCCCGAATTCCCAGGTGATCACCGTCCCCGACTGTCGGATCTGGTACTGCTGGCGAAGAACAAAGACAGTCAAGTGTGGGTGTGTGCACACCCCGTAACAACAACGGTGGGAATGCCACCTCCACCTCTAACACACACTCGTGCAGCGTCTGTTTAACCACTTATCTGACGGGACGTAGGACAAAACAGTCGCGACCCACACCGGTCCTCTGGTTGACAGCTGCAACACAATAGCTCTTGGAGTCAATTAATACAGGCAGAGAAGTTACCTCCATAGAAGTACAATATCTCGGCAACGAGGTGGAGATGACGCCTGGTCTTTATGGAGTGAGATGATGTAGAGTAGATGGGTGACAGCTGTCAAGAGATAATGAGTGACAGCTGTCACCCTCGGCTGTATCCGTGGCGGCAGCGCCCTCTCGTGCCTGAAGCCCGCACTTCAGGCAGGGCGCCCTCTGGTGGTGGGCCAGCAGTACCTCCTCTTCTGGCGGCCCACACAACAATAGCTTTCTTTTGTAACAGAAATATTGGGTTTGTGTTTGTTTTATATGTGTTTCATCAAACCTCAATGCAGTAGGTCATGTATGGGACAAGCAATGAATGATACAACGTAACCAACGAATGCTGGGAGAGAAAGTATTGTGCTTTATACAGAAACACAATAACTTTTGACATTTATATGAGTTTTCCAACTTAATTTATTATTGATTTAAAAACTCTAAAAAACTTGGTTTCGGTTACTATTTCAATTTCAGCATTCAATATACATTCTACTTAGGTTCCTGGGCTTATTTCCAAATATAATACAGTTTGTTTTACCCAAATGAAGCGATTATTTGAATCAATCTAGTATTTCAATTTTTGTAGTTCCCTCTCCGTCATGTCCAGGAGCTGTCCCAAATGATCCCCACTACCACACACAGTCATATCATCAGCAAACAAAATACATCTCACAGACCTGGAAACCAAACCTATCATTAATATACAACAGAAACATTAGCATCAGCCTAGAAATGCCAGCTGTGGAGGAGGGCTTACAGACTGTGGTTAAGCGGAGGAAATCATGTAGGGCTTGGTGCCTGGTGCCGTGACTATCCAGGGTTGGGACCAGGAAGCAGAGTTGTAGTCTTACACACCTCTCTGCAGCTTCTCTCCCCCTGCCATCCCCTCATTACCCCATCCCCGTAGAGACGGTGCCTGCTCCCAGACTACCAATAACCAGCAAAAATCTATTTAAGCATAAAAATTCAAAAAGAAAAATAATATAGCACCTTCAACTGCACCACAGACTAAAACAGTTAAATGTGGTCTGTTAAACATTAGGTCTCTCTCTTCTAAGTCCCTGTTAGTAAATGATATATAATTGATCAACATATTGATTTATTCTGCCTTACAGAAACCTGGTTACAGCAGGATGAATATGTTAGTTTAAATGAGTCAACACCCCCAAGTCACACTAACTGTCAGAATGCTCGTAGCACGGGCCGGGGCGGAGGATTAGCAGCAATCTTCCATTCCAGCTTATTAAATAATCAAAAACCCAGACAGAGCTTTAATTCATTTGAAAGCTTGTCTCTTAGTCTTGTCCATCCAAATTGGAAGTCCCAAAAAACAGTTTTATTTGTTATTATCTATCGTCCACCTGGTCGTTACTGTGAGTTTCTCTGTGAATTTTCAGACCTTTTGTCTGACTTAGTGCTTAGCTCAGATAATTAATAGTGGGCGATTTTAACATCCACACAGATGCTGAGAATGACAGCCTCAACACTGCATTTAATCTATTATTAGACTCTATTGGCTTTGCTCAAAGTAAATGAGTCCACCCACCACTTTAATCATATCTTAGATCTTGTTCTGACTTATGGTATGGAAATAGAAGACTTAACAGTATTCCCTGAAAACTCCCTTCTGTCTGATCATTTCTTAATAACATTTACATTTACTCTGATGGACTACCCAGCAGTGGGGAATAAGTTTCATTACACTAGAAGTCTTTCAGAAAGCGCTGTAACTAGGTTAAGGATATGATTCCTTCTTTATGTTCTCTATGCCATATACCAACACAGTGCAGAGTAGCTACCTAAACTCTGTAAGTGAGATAGAGTATCTCGTCAATAGTTTACATCCTCATTGAAGACAACTTTGGACTGCTGTAGCTCCTCTGAAAAAGAGAGCTTTAAATCAGAAGTGTCTGACTCTGTGGTATAACTCACAAACTCGTAGCTTAAAGCAGATAACCCGTAAGTGGAGAGGAAATGGCGTCTCACTAATTTAGAAGATCTTCACTTAGCCTGGAAAAAGAGTCTGTTGCTCTATAAAAAGCCCTCCGTAAAGCTAGGACATCTTTCTACTCATCACTAATTGAAGAAAATAAGAACAACCCCAGGTTTCTTTTCAGCACTGTAGCCAGGGCTGACAAGAGTCAGAGGCTCTATTGAGCTGATATTCCATTAACTTAACTAGTAATGACTTCATGACTTTCTTTGCTAACAAAATTTTAACTATTAGAGAAAAATTACTCATAACCATCCCAAGACGTATCGTTATCTTTGGCTGCTTCAGTGATGCCGGTATTTGGTTAGACTCTTTCTCTCAGATTGTTCTGTCTGAGTTATTTCATTAGTTACTTCATCCAAACCATCAACATGTTTATTAGACCCCATTCCTACCAGGCTGCTCAAGGAAGCCCTACCATTATTTAATGCTTCGATCTTAAATATGATCAATCTATCTTTGTTAGTTGGCTATGTACCACAGGCTTTTAAGGTGGCAGTAATTAAACCATTACTTAAAAAGCCATTCACTTGACCCAGCTATCTTAGCTAATTATAGGCCAATCTCCAACCTTCCTTTTCTCTCAAAAATTATTGAAAGGTTAGTTGTAAAACAGCTAACTGATCATCTGCAGAGGAATGGTCTATTTGAAGAGTTTCAGTCAGGTTTTAGAATTCATCATAGTACAGAAACAGCATAGTGAAGGTTACAAATGATCTTCTTATGGCCTCGGACAGTGGACTCATCTCTGTGCTTGTTCTGTTAGACCTCAGTGCTGCTTTGATACTGTTGACCATAAAATTTTATTACAGAGATTAGGCATGCCATAGGTATTAAGGCACTGCGCTGCGGTGGTTTGAATCATATTTGTCTATAGATTACAATTTGTTCATGTAAAGGGGGAATCTTCTTCACAGCTAAAGTTAATTATGGAGTCCACAAGGTTCTATGCTAGGACCAATTTTATTCACTTATACATTGCTTCCCTTAGGCAGTATTATTAGACGGTATGCTTAAATTTTCATTGTTACGCAGATGATACCCAGCTTTATCTATCCATGAAGCCAGAGGACACACACCAATTAGCTAAACTGCAGGATTGTCTTACAGACATAAAGACATGGATGACCTCTAATTTCCTGCTTTTAAACTCAGATAAAACTGAAGTTATTGTACTTGGCCCCACAAATCTTAGAAACATGGTGTCTAACCAGATCCTTACTCTGGATGGCATTACCCTGACCTCTAGTAATACTGTGAGAAATCTTGGAGTCATTTTGATCAGGATATGTCATTCAAAGCGCATATTAAACAAATATGTAGGACTGCTTTTTTGCATTTACGCAATATCTCTAAAATCAGAAAGGTCTTGTCTCAGAGTGATGCTGAAAAACTAATTCATGCATTTATTTCCTCTAGGCTGGACTATTGTAATTCATTATTATCAGGTGTCCTAAAAGTTCCCTAAAAAGCCTTCAGTTAATTCAAAATGCTGCAGCTAGAGTACTGACGGGGACTAGAAGGAGAGAGCATATCTCACCCATATTGGCCTCTCTTCATTGGCTTCCTGTTAATTCTAGAATAGAATTTAAAATTCTTCTTCTTACTTATAAGGTTTTGAATAATCAGGTCCATCTTATCTTAGGGACCCTCGTAGTACCATATCACCCCAATAGAGCGCTTCGCTCTCAGACTGCAGGCTTACTTGTAGTTCCTAGGGTTTGTAAGAGTAGAATGGGAGGCAGAGCCTTCAGCTTTCAGGCTCCTCTCCTGTGGAACCAGCTCCCAATTCAGATCAGGGAGACAGACACCCTCTCTGCTTTTAAGATTAGGCTTAAAACTTTCCTTTTGCTAAAGCTTATAGTTAGGGCTGGATCAGGTGACCCTGAACCATCCCTTAGTTATGCTGCTATAGACGTAGACTGCTGGGGGGTTCCCATGATGCACTGTTTCTTTCTCTTTTGCTCTGTATGCACCACTCTGCATTTAATCATTAGTGATCGATCTCTGCTCCCCTCCACAGCATGTCTTTTTCCTGGTTCTCTCCCTCAGCCCCAACCAGTCCCAGCAGAAGACTGCCCCTCCCTGAGCCTGGTTCTGCTGGAGGTTTTCTTCCTGTTAAAAGGGAGTTTTTCCTTCCCACTGTAGCCAAGTGCTTGCTCACAGGGGGTCGTTTTGACCGTTGGGGGTTTACATAATTATTGTATGGCCTTGCCTTACAATATAAAGCGCCTTGGGGCAACTGTTTGTTGTGATTTGGAGCTATATAAAAAATTGATTGATTGATTGATTGATTGATTGGTTGTGGTGCTGCGATCATACTCACCAATGGAAACTGTGAACCGGTTTTCTCCCTTGGATATGCCTGATGTGAGTTCTTTGAGCCCACGTTTGACTTCCACTCCTATCTCCAGGCTGAAACACTGGACTTTAGTGATAGGGGATTCTATCACCTGCAAAGTCAGGTTACAGATGCTGGCCGACATTAAATGTATTCCTGGGGGCAGAGCTCCCGACACTGCCTCCCATCTAAGGGTGCTGATGCTGCAGAAGGGAAGACAGACAAAGAAACATGACATCAGATACAGTCACATAGTTATTCACGTCGGTGCCAATGATGCTGGGATGAAGCACTCAGAGGTCACATAAATGGACATAGACAGGACTTGTGACCTTGCCAGAAAGATGTGTTGGCATCGATTAATAGTCTCCTGATCCCTCCCCTTCCAAAGTAATGATGAGAGGATTAGCAGGCTGACATTTTAAAAGGTGGCTGGCACAATTTTGAAGACAGCAAGGCTTTAGGTTTATTGATAACTGACCTTCGTTCTGGGGCTGCCATGGCTTGCTGATACTGGATGGCCTCCACCTACTGGGGAAGGCGCCGCCATCTTGTATGCGAAACATAGCTAGAGCTCTACAGGGAGGGTAATATTAGAATTTACAGCAGGCCCCGGAGCAGGTGATTAGAGGACCCTGCAAGGCTTATGACAACTGGGGTGTGAATCCATTAGCTTAGCGGGGAAATTAGTGCAGAAATCCACTATGGTGATAGTGCAGTTTAACTGCCAGTGAGGGAAATTAACAAGTTGAGACTATTGCCTGTTTCTGTAGACATGTCCATAAATATCAAAGAGGGATATGCTTTGCAAACTTAATACCCATCACTACACTGGATGACATTGAAACTGAGGATGGCCCATTGGCTGTTCCAGCAATATCAAATATTTCGTGTCTGCTGCCGTCAACCCGCGTGGAATGTCTCAAACCTAAACCTACTTCCAGGCATCTTATTTATACTATTCTGGAACCACCCCTAAATCCAAACAGTCCAACTGTCAACCCCGCTGAGGTCCTTAGTCTGTGTCTCATTAAGATAAGATTACTGTTCTCAAAATCATTGCTGATTAATGATCTAATTATGGATCATCAATCAGATATGATTGGGTTATGTGAAACCTGGCTTAAACCTACAGCTTTCCTCCCCTTAAATGAGGCCTGCCCACCGGCGTACACATTTAGTCACATCCCCCGTGATGCGAAGCAAGGCGTGGGCGTGGGGCGAGGTTTAGCTATTAGCTGTTGGGAGTCACAAATATAACGTGTTGAAGATCTGATTCTCCACTCTGCCAATGATACCACATATTGCAAGGTCAGAATAATGAAAATCAGTTATATTATTTTGTCACTGCATATCGGCCCCCTGGCCCAGACTCTGAATTCTTAGATGAATTTGGTCATCATCTCTAATTGTCAATTAGTGCGATATACATTCTGATTATTGGTGACTTAACCATTCATATAAATACGCCTCCTGATCAATCAATCAATCAATTTTTTTATATAGCGCCAAATCACAACAAACAGTTGCCCCCAAGGCGCTTATATTGTAAGGCAAGGCCATACAATAATTATGTAAAACCCCCCAACGGTCAAACGACCCCCCTGTGAGCAAGCACTTGGCTACAGTGGGAAGGAAAAACTCCCTTTAACAGGAAGAACCTCCAGCAGAACCAGGCTCAGGGAGGGCAGTCTTCTGCTGGGACTGGTTGGGGCTGAGGGAGAGAACCAGGAAAAAGACATGCTGTGGAGGGGAGCAGAGATCGATCACTAATGATTAAATGCAGAGTGGTGCATACAGAGCAAAAAGAGAAAGAAACAGTGGCATCATGGGAAACCCCCCAGCAGTCTACGTCTATAGCAGCATAACTAAGGGATGGTTCAGGGTCACCTGATCCAGCCCTAACTATAAGCTTTAGCAAAAAAGGAAAGTTTTAAGCCTAATCTTAAAAGTAGAGAGGGTGTCTGTCTCCCTGATCTGAATTGGGAGCTGGTTCCACAGGAGAGGAGCCTGAAAGCTGAAGGGCTCTGCCTCCCATTCTACATCTTAAAACCCTAGGAACTACAAGTAAGCCTGCAGTCTGAGAGCGACAGCGCTCTATTGGGGTGATATGGTACTACGAGGTCCCTAAGATTAAGATGGGACCTGATTATTCAAAACCTTATAAGTAAGAAGAGAATTTTAAATTTCTATTCTAGAATAACAGGAAGCCAATGAAGAGAGGCCAATATGGGTGAGATATCCCCTCAGCAAATAATTTATGGAAATTGTGGATGTATTAGGATTTCAGCGATGCATTCAAGGCCTCAATGGACATTACTGGAAGGACCCTGGATTTGGTTCTCACACGTGGTATTGCTGTCACAATATTGACATCATGCCTCTTGCATTTTGGTCTCTGCTCAATCACTTTTTAGGTTTACATTTTCACTGTCGTGTTTAGTGGGAGCAACAACCTTATTTATCACTACGGTGACGTATCAACTCTTCAACTACGGACTGAACTCGAAACTAGGACTGCCTGATGTCTTAGCTTCACGTTTGCAAAATGCCCAGTCAGTAGACAGTCTTGTGGATAGTTTAAACTCAGTGCGCAAAACTACACTCGACATGATTTCGCCACTTTATTAAAACTGCGCTCCCCCAAAACACAGTCATCTTGATTCAGTGATTACTTGCATGACTTCAAGGATAAGGCTAGAGGTCTAGAATGGAAAATGGCGTAGTTCAAAATTAGAAGTATTCCACCTTGCGTGGCGTGATGCTATCAGACTATAACATGCACTACTGGCTACAAAGTGGACCTATTACTCTGATTTGATCAACAAAAACAAGCATAACTCAAGTTCTTGTTCGACACGGTGGCAACACTTATTCAAGGACAACCACCTGTAAGTCACTGTCCTTTTACAGTGCAAGATTTCTTGGATTACTTTCAGAAGAAAATAGAAGACATTAGGTTAAACATATCCCAGCATGCCTTAACCCAGCCACTACACCCTGTTATTGAGGTGGGTGCCATTACTGAGGTATTACCTAGATTTACAGAATTTGATAGTATGACACTAGGCATGCTGACAAAACTTGTAATGTCAACAAAAAGCACAACCTGTTTATTTGATCCTATACCAACCAAAACTGTTTAAGGACCTGTGGTACTATGTACCCAGGGCCCCAAGCATGGAGGGGGGCCTACAAAAAACTGGCATTAAATACATTTTTTGTGTTGCATGTATTAATGTCCATACAATTCATGTTGTAAAAGAATAGAATTAGAATGAATGTATAAATGTTATAAACATAATTCTGCTCTAACAATAATACTGAAAGATCTCTGAGGGCCCTTCCACCCCTGTGCACAGTTCTACAATGGCTTAGTCCAGGCGCACAGGTGGCACGCTGCCCCACACACACATACACACACATCCCGAACGGGATCTCACAGAAAGAGGAGGTGTTTAGTAGTGCTGAAACAACTATCAATTTAATTGATTATTAAAATAGTTGTCAACTAATTTAGTCATCAATTAGTTTTTAAATAACTTTATTTTACCGCAAATGTTTCATTTCTTCCATATAAATCAACCGTTTCTACAGCGCGGCTTTGCATTTGAAACTTGAACCAATCGAACCAGTGCTTCGCAGATCGAACCAGTGCTTCGCAGATCGAACCAGTGCTTCGCAGATCCGAAGCACTGCTCGATCTGGTGCTTGTTGATTCAGTGTTTTATCTAATTTTTCCCCACTAAAACCCCAAAGAGCATATATCTGTGAGTAGCATTTACCTTTTTATGTAATCTGACCTGTTTATGTGGTCTTCTCAAACAGTTGATAGGTGTATTTTATAACTTAAAAAGGGGACGCGATGCTAACGCGTTAGCATGCTATGGCGGTTTTCACTGTTAAGTTAGCATTAAGCTGTTGCAGCTGTCGCACATTTGTTTTCTGTATAATAATTCATGGCTCAAGCATTTGTGTCGTAAAAGAGTCAAATGTATTACAGATTGTAATATTATTCATTATTTTTATGTATATATCAATATCTTATTAAATATAACATTTTACACTCATCAGTCCTTTAAAATACTTTAGTGGACTCTTGCTGTAATATGTTGTCAGTGGTGAGATCGTTGCTGCGGCATCATAAACCTGAGGAAACTCTTTGTGGTGTGTCAGTGATGTATGTATGTGCAAATAAAACAAACACTGCTCCAGGTATGTTTTTTGACCAGAATATAACATAACTTTGTACAAGCTCAAACGTTGATGTTGCGTGATAAAGACCTTTTAATAATAACTCACTTTAAAGAAATAATGGCAAAACTCACATGTAAGTTAAAAAAAAAAGATTAATCGAAAAATAATCGACCGATGAACTGATTAGTAAAATAAATCGTTAGTTGCAGCCCTGGTGTTAGTCTTTCCTAAAAAATCAAAGTCCGGATTTCAACAAAGAAGAGACAAAACGGACGGGGAAAGAAAACTAAATGAGGGAAAGCAGCTGCTATCCACAATTCTTTGAAAAGAGAGGTGAGCTTGAAAGCATATAGTATACTGGAGTGTGGGGTCTGGGGGACCAAATTGTAACCATTTTCCTAGAAAAATGGTACAATTTGGTGCATTCCTGTCTGTTTAAAATGCACAGGAATGCACCAAATTGCACCATTTTTCTAGAAAATGGTGTAATTTGGTCCCCCAGACCCCCCAACTCATATTGCTTCCTCCAACTTTAAAAGGGTTCTGACTCCCAGGTGTGATCTAAGGGTATACATGATTTAGACCTGGTTTGACTACACATTAGAAATTTGGTGTTTGAGTTAATAACAAAGAACATAACAGTGTGTGTGTGTGGGGGGGGGGGTCTTCAATATGGCTAGTACCTAGGGCCCATAATTTGGTGCTACGCCCCTGGAGGAGTGGACCAAAATCCCTGTTGCAGTGTGTGAAAACCTGGTGAAGAACTACAGGAAACGTCTGACCTCTGTAACGGCAGACAAATGTTTCTGTACCAATTGTTGAGCTCTGTTTTTCCATCCATCCATCCATTTTCTTCCGCTTTATCCGGAGTCGGGTCGCGGGGGCAGCAGCTCAAGCAAAGCCGCCAAGACCTCCCGATCCACACACACCTCCTCCAGCTCCTCCGGGGGAACCCCAAGGCGTTCCCAAGACAGCCGAGAGATGTAGTCCCTCCAGCGTGTCCTGGGTCTTCCCCGGGGCCTCCCCCAGTGGGACGTGCCCGGAACACCTCTCCAGCGAGGGGTCCAGGGGGCATCCGGAAAAGATGCCCGAGCCACCTCAACTGACTCCTTTCGACGTGGAAGAGCAGCGGCTCGACTCCGAGCTCCTCCCGAGTGACCGAGCTCTTCACCCTATCTCTAAGGGAGCGCCCTGCCACCCTGCGGAGGAAACTCATCTCAGACGCTTGTACTCGCGATCTCGTTCTTTCGGTCATGAGCCAAATCTCATGACCATAGGTGAGGATCGGAACGTAGATCGATCGGTAAATCGAGAGCTTTGCCCCCCTACTCAGCTCTCTCTTCACCACGATGGTCCGATACAGCGACCGCATCACTTCAGATGCTGCACCGATCCGTCTATCGATCTCACGCTCCATCCGTCCCTCACTCATGAACAAGACCCCAAGATACTTAAACTCCTCCATGAGGCAAGGACACACCGACTGAAGAGGGCAAAGCACCTTTTCCGGTCGAGAACCATGGCCTCGGATTTGGAGGTGCTGATTTTCATCCCGGACGCTTCACACTCAGCTGCAAACCACCCAGTGCACCCTGAAGGTCCTGATTTGACGAAGCCAACAGAACCACATCGTCCGCAAACAGCAGAGACGAGATTCTGTGGTTCCCAAACCAGATTCCCTCTACACCCTGGCTGCGCCTAGAAATTCTGTCCATAAAAATAATGAACAGAACCGGTGACAAAGGGCAGCCCTGGTGGAGGCCAGCCTGCACTGGAAAAGGTTTGACTTACTACCAGCAATGCGAACCAAGCTCCTGCTGCGGTCGTACAGGGACCGGATAGCCCTTAGCAAAGGACCCCGGACCCCGTACTCCCGGAGCATCCCCACAGGGTGCACTGAGGGACACGGTCAAATGCCTTCTCCAGATCCACAAAACACATGTGGACTGGTTGGGCAAACTCCCATGAACCCTCAAGCACCCGATGGAGCGTGTAGAGCTGGTCCAGTGTGCAGCGACCAGGACGAAACCCACACTGCTCCTCCTGAATCCGAGGTTTGACCATCGGTCGAATTCTCTCTCAGTACTCTGGAATAGACCTTACCGTGGAGGCTGAGGAGTGTGATCCCCTATAGTTGGAACACACCCTCCGGTCCCCCTTCTTAAACAGAGGGACCACCACCTGGTCTGCCAATCCAGAGGCACTGTCCCCGATCGCCATGAATGTTGCAGAGGCGTGTCAGCCAAGACAGCCCCACAACATCGAGAGACTTAAGGTACTCAGGACGGATTTCATCCACCCCAGGAGCCTTGCCACCGAGGAGCTTTCTAACCACCTCGGTGACTTCGGCCTGGGTAATGGATGAGTCTGCCTCCGAGTCCCCAGTCTCTGCTTCCTCTTCGGAAGACATGACGATGGGATTGAGGAGATCTTCGAAGTACTCCTTCCACGCCCGACACATCCCCAGTCAGGGTCAACAGCTCCCCACCTGCACCGTAAACAGTGCTGGTGGAGAGCTGCTTCCGCCTCCTGAGGCGTTGGACGGTTTGCCAGAATCTCTTCGAGGCCGACCGATAGTCCTCCTCCATAGCCTCCCCGAACTCCTCCCATACCTGAGTTTTTGCCTCTGCGACCGCACAGGCTGTGGCACGCTTGGCCTGCCAGTACCTATCAGCTGCCTGGGGTCCCACCTACCAACAAAGATAAGTAGGACTCCTTCTTCAGCTTGATGGCATCCCTTACTTCCGGTGTCCACCACCGGGTTCGGGGATTGCCGCCGCGACAGGCACCAGAGACCTTAAGACCACAGCTACGAGAAGCCGCATCGACAATGGAGGTGGAGAACATGGTCCACTCGGACTCCATGTCTCCAACCTCCCCCAGGATCTGGGAGAAGCTCTCCCGGAGGTGGGAGTTGAAGACCTCGCTGACAGAGGGTTCCGCCAGTCGTTCCCAGCAGACCCTCACGATACGTTTCGGCCTGCCAGGTTTACTGGCTTCCTACCCTCCCAGCGGATCCAACTCACCACCAGGTGGTGATCAGTCGACAGCTCTGCCCTCTCTTCACTCGAGTGTCCGAGACACGTGGCCGAAAGTCAGATATACGACTACAAAGTCGAACATCGACCTCCGGCTCAGGGTGTCCTGGTGCCACGTGCACTTATGGACACCCTTGTGCTCGAACATGGTGTTCGTGATGGACAAACTGTGGCTAGCACAGAAGTCCAACAACTGAACACCACTCGGGTTCAGATCAGGGAGGCCGTGCTTCCCGATCACCCCCTCCAGGTCTCACTGTCACCGCCCACGTGAGCGTTGAAATCCCCCAGTAGAACAATGGAGTCCCCAGTCGGAGCGCTATCTAATACCCCTCCCAGGGACTCCAGGAAGGTCGGGTACTCTGCACTGCTCGGCCCGTAGGCCGAGACAACGGTGAGAGACCTGTCCCGACCTGAAGGCGTAGGGACGTGACCCTCTCGTTCACCGGAGTGAACTCCAACACTTGGCGACTGAGCTGGGGAGCAATAAGCAATGCGACCCCAGATCTCCGCCTCTCCCCGTGGGCGACGCCAGAAAAATGAAGAGTCCAGCCCTTCTCCAGGAGTTGGGTACCAGAGCCCAAGCTGTGCGTGGAGGTGAGCCCGACTATCTCTAGTCGGTATCTCTCAACCTCCCGCACAAGCTCAGGCTCCTTCCCCCTAGCGAGGTGACATTCCACGTCCCAACAGCCAGGGACTGTGAGCATGGACCGGGCCACCGGGCCACCCGCCTTCGACCGCCACCCAATCGTCTCTGCACCCGACCCCCATGGCCCCCTCTGCAGGTGGTGAACCCACAGGAGGGCGGGCTCACGTCACTCTTTCGGGCTGAGCCCGGCCGGGCCCCATGGGCTAAGGCCCAACCACCAGGTGCTCGCGCGCGAGCCCCAACCCCAGGCCTGGCTCCAGGGTGGGACCCGGCTCCGCCATACCGGGCGACGTCACGGTCCTTGATCTATTACTGGTCATGGAGGTTCTGAACTGCCCTTAGTCTGATCTGTCACCTAGGACCTGTTTGCCTTGGGACCCTACAGGGAGCACAAAGCCCCCGACAACATAGCTCCTAGGATCATCGGGTATGCAAACTCCCGCACCATGATAAGGTGGCAGCTAGAGGGGGAGCTCTGTTTTTTTTCTCTGTTTTTCCCAGGGGGTCAAATACTATATTTATGCAATAAAATGCAAATTAATTATTTAAAAATCATACAATGTGATTAACTGAATTTTTGAAGTGTTGAAGTGTACCTATGATAAAAAATTACAGACATCTCCATTCTTTGTAGGTGGGAAAACCTGCAAAACTGACAGGGGTCATATAC
This sequence comes from Thalassophryne amazonica, assembly GCF_902500255.1. Taxonomy (NCBI): domain Eukaryota; kingdom Metazoa; phylum Chordata; class Actinopteri; order Batrachoidiformes; family Batrachoididae; genus Thalassophryne; species Thalassophryne amazonica. The sequence goes on along the minus strand of NC_047114.1, from coordinate 230,874 downwards.
CCCACTGTACCTTTCCCTGCTGTGATGATATACTCAGTTAATGATACTCAGCAGATAATGCTGGTAATCTCATCCACATAAAATCCTTAGAAGATTGTCTTGCATCAGTGAGAAGCTGGATGTCGAACATTTTCCTACTTTTAAACTCTGATAAGACTGAAATGATGGTTCTTGGTCCAGTGAGACATCGGCATCAAGTTGACCAGTTACCTCTTAGCCTAGGTTTGTGTGTCAGACATCACACTGACAAAGTGAGGAACCTTGGGATAATTTTGATCCTACATTGTCCTTTGACCTCCACATTAGAGATATTATGAGGACTGCTTTATTCCATGACGTGCTGGATCAACACAGCGTCCAGTGTGGAAATGAACGGCACATTTCACTGTTACAGGAGTTTTTGTCATGGAAAGAGGAGCGGAGGAATTCCACGTGTCACAGTGGAGCCGTGTGGTGCAAAGCAACGCCGTGATGAAGCCTCACAGGACATGTTCTGGCATGTCCAGCTCATGCACAATTTCTCGGATAGTCACACGACTGAAAAGCCACAGAAAGCCATCTGAAAGCCGTCCTGTGAGACCAACATGGAGGTGGTTTTGTCCCGCGCCATGAGTGGCACGGTGGCGCAATCCTCCGCTTCTCTTTCCATGAAAAAAACTCCTGTAACAGTGGAATGTGCCGAAAAAGTCTTGATGTCCACATCTTCTGCCATTTTAGTGGAAGTCAGACGACGTCCGGAATCAACACAGCCTTCACGCTGGAAATTATCTGGTTGTTTAAGCCTGTCGATCGGCGCTCGGAGCGCGCCGCACTCTCAGACGCTGTGGGCGGTCTTTAAACCGGCTGGAGCACTCCTTAATCTGTGTAATCCCCATAAAATCATCGCTGAAAGCCATCTGAATTTTCTGAATGGTGTCCAGCTGGAGGTCTCTCACAGTTTCTGGAAAAAAATTGATGCAGCAAAGCTCCAAATCGTTCAGACATTTATTCGCAATAAAAATCCGATGAGAGGGGTGGACCAGCGCTCACACAAAGCCTGCTCACAGGCGAAAGACGCAACCAACAGACGTGAAAAAAACTCACGCATGCGCACGAAGGTTCAAGCTTGGCTGACGCAATCAAATCCATACCGTTTTTGAAAAAATAAAAAGGTCCGATACTTTTCTAACAGACCTCGTAGTGAAGATTCTTCCCATCCTGTCTATGGCTGATGCTGAGACCCTGATCCATGTGTTTATCTCTTCTGGATTGGACTACTGCAGTGTTCTATTTTCTGGTTTACAGCATTAGTCCAGATCCAGCACAGTCCAGCATTAGGGCTCTCCAGTTGGTTCAAAATGCTGCTGCAAGACTTTTGACATGAAGCAGAAAGTTTGACCACATTACACCCATTTTGACGTCTCTTCACTGGCTTTCTGTCCCAGTGAGATCAGATTTTAAGATTATGCTACTGGCCTATAAAATTGTTCATGGACTGGCACCTCCCTACCTAGCTGACCTAATTAAACCTTACTTACCGGCCCGGGCTCTGTGTTCTCAGGGTGCAGGACTAATTTGTGTCCCTAAGGTGAATAAGAAGTCTGCAGGTCACAGAGCTTTCTCTTATCGTGCCCCTGTTCTGTGGAATGATCTGCCTGCATCAATAAAGCAGTCAGATTCTGTGGAGACTTTCAAGTCCAGACTTAAGACGCACTTATTTTCCCTTTCATATGGCTAGTATACTGGGATTGTATGTTGCTGTGGTTTTTATTCTTCTAAATTCATTTTATTAGTAAATGGATCATGCAGCGGCCTCAACTTTATCTAAATTTGGGTTTTTAGTGAAGCTTAGAGCTAGTGGCCGGCGATCACCTTAGTATTTCTTTTGTTTTTCTTGTTGTTTAATGCTGACAAATTATACTGTATTTGTTGTCTCTCTTGCTTGCCTCTACTGGTGGTTGGCTCTCACTGCGGTATTGTATCACTTCCTGTTCCGGAGCATAGCGGTGTTTTGCTGTATCTGTTAGCTTCTAGGGGACTAGAAGGAGAGAGCATATCTCACCCATATTGGCCTCTCTTCATTGGCTTCCTGTTAATTCTAGAATAGAATTTAAAATTCTTCTTCTTATTAAGGTTTTGAATAATCAGGTCCCATCTTATCTTAGGGACCTCGTAGTACCATATCACCCCAATAGAGCGCTTCGCTCTCAGACTGCAGGCTTACTTGTAGTTCCTAGGGTTTGTAAGAGTAGAATGGGAGGCAGAGCCTTCAGCTTTCAGGCTCCTCTCCTGTGGAACCAGCTCCCAATTCAGATCAGGGAGACAGACACCCTCTACTTTTAAGATTAGGCTTAAAACTTTCCTTTTTGCTAAAGCTTATAGTTAGGGCTGGATCAGGTGACCCTGAACCATCCCTTAGTTATGCTGCTATAGACGTAGACTGCTGGGGGGTTCCCATGATGCACTGTTTCTTTCTCTTTTTGCTCTGTATGCACCACTCTGCATTTAATCATTAGTGATCGATCTCTGCTCCCCTCCACAGCATGTCTTTTCCTGGTTCTCTCCCTCCGCCCCAACCAGTCCCAGCATAAGACTGCCCCTCCCGAGCCGGTTCTGCTGGAGGTTTCTTCCTGTTAAAAGGGCAGTTTTTCCTTCCCACTGTTAGCCAAGTGCTTGCTCACAGGGGGTCGTTTTGGACCGTTGGGGTTTTTACTAATTATTGTATGGCCTGCCTTCAATATAAAGCGCCTTTGGGGCAACTGTTTGTTGTGATTGGCGCTATATAAAAAAATGATTGATGATTGATTGATTGTTAATCTGCGTAGTTAGATTGATCTAGATAACTAGATAACGATTTGTTTCACAGTGTAATCTTCACGTGCCTTAACTAAATCACTCTCTCTGCTGAATCAACTCTAAATATTACACATTATTCACTTGTGTGTTTTTAGGAATCCGCTAGCTTAGCGCGGCTATTAGCTCTTAGTGGTTTAGCATGGAGGCTTCTCCTGTCTCTCCCCCACCTTTTCTGCTCTGGGTGTGAATGTTTAGTTATTCCTCAGCCTCCTTTATCAGTACTGGTACTGTAATACGTGTAGCTATTCGTAGCTTGGAGGCCAGGCTGGGCGAATTGGAGACTCTGCTCCGCACCTTGGAAAATCCTACAGCTAGCCAGGCCCCTGTAGTGGTGCGGACCAAGGTAGCTTAGCTGCCGTTAGCTGCCCCCAGCAGATCCCGAGCAGCCGGGGGAAAGCAGGCCAAGCTGTGGTGACTGTGAGGAGGAAGCGTAGTTCTAAACAGAAGCCTCCTGTACACCTCCAACCCATTCACAATCTCTAACCATTTTTCCCCACTCGGCGACACACCCGCCGCAGAACAAAACTCTGGTATTTGGCGACTCTGGTTTGAGAAATGTGAAGTTAGCAACACCAGCAACCATAGCAAATTGTCTTCCGGGGGCCAGAGCAGGCGACATGGAAGGAAATTGAAACCAGGCTAAGCTAAGAGTAAATTTGGTAATATTGTAATTCACCGTCGGCAGTAATGACACCGTTACGCCAATCGGAGGTCACTAAAATTAACATGAATCGGTTTGTGTAACTTTGCAAAAACAATGTCAGACTCTGTAGTTTTCTCTGGCCCCTCCCCAACGGACCGGGAGTGACATGTTTACACGCATGTTCTTGTTTGTGTGGGCCGCTGAAGAGGAGGGTACTGCTGGCCACCACCACCAGAGGGCGCCCTGCCTGGAGTGCGGGCTCCAGGCACCAGATGGCGCCGCCGCCTCACGGAGGCAGCCTCGGTGACAGCTGTCACCCATCACCTGAGACAGCTGACGGCAATCATCAGTGGGGTATATCAGCAGGACGGCATCTCCACCTCATTGCCGAGATATCGTTCTACCTGAAGGTACATATTCTCAGCTGACTGCTTGACAGTAACCTTTTGTGACTTTTGTGAGTGATAACAGACCTTTTTTTCCAACGAGAGGTGGAGGTAGCTTTCCTGCCGTGTGGATTACTGGGTGCAAACGCGCCCACCTTTAATTGTGTTTTTGTTCCTCGGCAGCAGTACCAGGTCCGACACGCGGAGGCAGTGGCCACCTGGGAGTTCGGGACTTGGCGGCTCCAGTATACCCGGGGTCCTGTGGCGGAGGAAGCCGTGTGGCACCGGTCTTACCTTGGCGAGGCGGTCTCCTATCTTCGAGCCTGCCCACACGACACTTTTGTAAATGGACTGTTGTCCATTTCTGTGATTGGTTGTATTCGTTGTGCACATTCACAACAGTAAAGCGTTGTTATTTGACTTACTCCATTGTCCGTTCATTTGCGCCCCCTGTTGTGGGTCCATGTTCCTACACTTTCCCAACAGTTCTCCTGAATTGCTGGCTGTCTGAGTGGTGTCCAAAAAATGAGGTGGGCTTCATAGATAATTGGCAAAGCTTCTGGGGAAAACCTGGTCTTGTTAGGAGAGACGGCATCCATCCCACTTGGATGGAGCAGCTCTCATTTCTAGAAATCTGGCCAATTTTATTAAACCCTCCAAACCGTGACTATCCAGGGTTGGGACCAGGAAGCAGAGTTGTAGTCTTACACACCTCTCTGCAGCTTCTCTCTCCCTGCCATCCCCCCAATACCCCATCCCCGTAGAGACGGTGCCTGCTCCCAGACCACCAATAACCAGTAAAAATCTATTTAAGCACAAACATTCAAAAAGAAAAAATAATATAGCACCTTCAACTGCACCAAGACTAAAACAGTTAAATGTGGTTTATAACATTAGGTCTCTCTCTTCTAAGTCCCTGTTAGTAAATTATATAATAATTGATCAACATATTGATTTATTCTGCCTTACAGAAACCCGGTTACAGCAGGATGAATATGTTAGTTTAAATGAGTCAACACCCCCGAGCCACACTAACTGTTGTGTGGCTGGGGTGCCTGGCTGGCTTTTTTTTCTGTCTTCTGTTTCTGTCTTCTGTTTTTCCTTCCAGGTGGCATGCATTCAGGATGAGTGGGCTGTGTGGCTGAGTTATTAGGACCTCACCCTGATCACCTGAGGCTGGTTATGTGCAGCTCGTCAGGATTCACAGCTGTGGTGCATCTATATGGATTGGGGCATGGTTGCATTTAAGTCTGGAGTACACAGTGTGTATTTGCCAGAGACTCGACCTTGTGACCAGACGGGTGAGATCGACGTTTAGAGAACCATCTCATCATCATGGGAACGCCAGAGACCGACCATGGTTTGATGCCATGGTCTGTGAAAGAGGAGGGGGGTGAGGTCTCACGCTCGTCAGCACACTTCCTGAGGTACTTTAGGTTTTGTGACTAACATGATACAGTCAGTAGATGTGGTGTCCCCTCACACCTTATTATATTGAGCTGTTATGTTAGTCGTTTTAATCAGCTTCCACTGCAGTGGAGAATTGAACTGGGTGTATTCCATGCCTGCAGGGTGGGAAGCTGATGGTGATTAAGCACGGAAGTGTTTGCTGATTATGTACACCTTTGAGTGGCTCTCTGTGTGTGGAGTGGGGGACTCACATGATGGTTTCTTCTTTCACAGACTCGGTTGGTTGCAGCCACCTGGGGGGTGTTGGCGGGGTCCTTGGGTCCGAACTGTTCTGGCCTCCGGACGTTTGTGCTGCTGGGAGCGCCACCGTTTTTCCACCTCGCCAGACCGTGCACTTATTTGTTATTAATTAAGCACTCACTGTTATGTCATTAAATTCTGTTATCCTTTGAACCGTGCTCTGCTTATTTTAGCTGGGTCCTAATGTCAAAACGCTGGTCGGTTCTACGACTGAGTCCGGACACATAACAGTAGTCTCTGGCCAATACATCACAGACCCAGCGGTAGCAGAGGCGGGGGTGTGGTACTGTGCCGGGAGAAGGCGGCAGCAGACGTCAGCAGTTATCCGGTATCAGTTGCGGGTGCTCTCCACCCGGATGGTGCGTTGTCAGAGAACCGATTATTGAATAGTGATTTGAGCTCTCTTGCAGCCGTGTTCCTGTGGTGTTGCCTTATCTGTGGGTTGTTGTGGAGTGTGAATAGCGACGGCTTCGCGTCACACTTCGACGGATAAGAGGTAAAACGGGAGCTGCATGAGTGTGTCTTTAATGGTGTGAACGCGCACGGCGGAGTTCTGTGGCACGGGTCGCTGTGCTTCCTGTTGTTACAGTTGTAGCCCGTCTCCCCGGGTGAAGATAGCTACTGCGTCTGTTGTGTCAGCTTCGGCGTAATTTAGTTGAAGCACATTTTGGTTGTGTGTTACACGTAGCTGCGCACAGGGAAAGCAGCGTGAGTTGTTTTCTCGCTTACCAAAGGGTTTTTTTATTTTTAGCACTTTGGCTCCCCCTGTTGGTGACTGAGTCACATTACCGTTATAGCTCTTAAGGTGGAACAGGTGTGTTCCATTTGTTGAGCTCAACGGTATAAGTCACTTATTAGTTTTGTGTTGGTTCATTTTTTTGGGGGGTTTTTTGAGTTGGTTTTTGTGTGGGATGTTCTGCACTATTAGTGTTCTGGGGTCGTGACCGTGCAGGCTGTCTGGAGCATAGAAAGGACCCAGGTAACTTTATGTTAGTCTGTTAGTCTTTCTTTTTATTTCTTTTGGTTTCACCTCCCAGGGTTTGATGGGACGGTCCTCTGGGGGGTGATGGGGGGGGGGGGGGGGTAATTGGGTGTTTTTTTCTTTTTTCTTTTTTCTTTGTTTTTTTTGTTTTTGTTGTGCCCTCTCTTCTCCTCTGGCTCCAGCCGTGTGAGCCATAGGTTGTCGGCGTTGCTGGAGTGGTGCGGTTTGGTTATGCTGGGCGTTTTCCCAGGTAACCTCTGCACCCGGGAGGGGGGGGGGGGTTGGGGGTGTTGTTTTTTTTTGTTGATTCCCTGTTCCACCTCCGGCTTCAGCGCGCCTTTGAGCCGTATGCCATCGGCGTAGCTGAGGTTTGGGGCAGTGGAATATACCCGCAGCTGGTGGCTGGTTTGGAAGTCGGAGGGGTGGTGCCGTTTTGTGCCGTCTGCCATTACCGCTGTTCCACTCCTCCCGGTTGACTTCTGGGGTATAGTCGTGGTTGGTGACACTGGACGTACTTCCAGTTTCCACTGCGACGAGGGGGTGGGGTTGGGGTTGTTTTGTTTGTATGTTTTTTTTCTTTTGTTTTTCCCCCCAGTTCCGCCCTCAGGGTGTGACTGTGGTGTCTTCTGGGGGGGAAAGGGCTGTGGGTCCATCTAGCCATAGACGGCCGGGGCTGGGTCTGTTAGTCATGAGGGGGGGGCGTCTCCTGGGGTTTGATGGAACGGTCCTCTGGGAGCCGCTGGGAGTCCTCGTGGGTGACTTTGGATCCCAGAGGGACCTCGGCTGTGGTTATTACTCCTGGAGCTGGCGGGATGTCCTCTGGGGGGTGTTGGTCCCTACATGTCATCCGGGGGTGGGGGGGGGTGTTAGCGTTTTTTGTTGATTCCCTGTTCCACCTCCGGCTTCAGCGCGCCTTTGAGCCGTATGTCATCGGCGTAGCTGAGCTTTGGGGCAGTGGAATATACCCGCAGCTGGTGGCTGGTTTGGAAGTCGGAGGGGTGGTGCCGTTTTGTGCCGTCTGCCATTACCGCTGTTCCACTCCTCCCGGTTGACTTCTGGGGTATAGTCGTGGTTGGTGACACTGGACGTACTTCCAGTTTCCACTGCGACGAGGGGGTGGGGTTGGGGTTGTTTTGTTTGTATGTTTTTTTTCTTTTGTTTTTCCCCCCAGTTCCGCCCTCAGGGTGTGACTGTGGTGTCCTCTGGGGGGGAAAGGGCTGTGGGTCCATCTAGCCATAGACGGCCGGGGCTGGGTCTGTTAGTCATGAGGGGGGGCGTCTCCTGGGGTTTGATGGAACGGTCCTCTGGGAGCCGCTGGAGTCCTCGTGGGTGACTTTGGATCCCAGAGGGACCTCGGCTGTGGTTATTACTCCTGGAGCTGGCGGGATGTCCTCTGGGGGTGTTGGTCCCTACATGTCGTCCGGGGGGGGGGGGGATGTTACCGTTTTTTGTTTGCAAGCTTAAGTTTGGGTTGTGTTTTTCTTTTCTCCTCTTCCTGGGGTTTGATGGGACGGTCCTCTGGGGGGGGGGGTTGGTTGTTTGTGTTTATCTTTTTTGTTTTATGACTAAACAGACTTTAAACATGGTCGGACAAAGGCTGACCGCACAGGTTCAAGAACTCCTGGCCACACCTGTGCAAATTGACTGACAGAAACAAAGGCAAAGATGCAGTCAGAGGAGAAGACGTCAACCGTTCTGTTAGATGAAGATTCAGTTGGAAGATGAATGCAGATACGGTTTCCAGCCATGGTCCCTGGAGGGGGGTGTTTTTCCTGGGCCAGGTTTGTGTGGTCGCGGGAGGCTTCCCGTGAGGGTGGGGTGCTGTTGTGTGGCTGGGCTGCCTGGCTGGCTTTTGTTTCTGTCTTCTGTTTTCTGTCTTCTGTTTTTCCTTCCAGGTGGCATACGTTCAGGACTGAGTGGCTGTGTGGCTGAGTTATTAGGACCTCACCCTGATCACCTGAGGCTGGTCATGTGCAGCTCGTCAGGACTCACAGCTGTGGTGCATCTATATGGATTGGGGCATGGTTGCATTTAAGTCTGGAGTACACAGTGTGTATTTGCCAGAGACTCGACCTTGTGACCAGACGGGTGAGATCGACGTTTAGAGAACCATCTCATCATCATGGACGCAGAGACCGTACCAGGTTTGATGCCATGGTCTGTGAAAGAGGAGGGGGTGAGGTCTCACGCTCGTCAGCACACTTCCTGAGGTACTTTAGGTTTTGTGACTAACATGAGTACAGTCAGTAGATGTGGTGTCCTCAACACCTTATTATATTGAGCTGTTATGTTAGTCGTTTAATCAGCTTCCACTGCAGTGGAGAATTGAACTGGGTGTTCCATGCCTGCAGGGTGGGAAGCTGATTGGTGATTAAGCCAGGAAGTGTTTGCTGATTATGTACACCTTTGAGTGGTCTCTCTGTGTGTGGAGTGGTGGACTCACATGATGGTTTCTTCTTTCACAGACTCGGTTGGTCGCGGCCACCTGGGGGGTGTCGGCGGGGTCCTTGGGTCTGAACTGTTCTGGCTCCGGACCGTTTGTGCTGCTGGGAGCGCACCGTTTTTCCACCTCGCCAGACCACGCACTTATTTGTTATTAATTAAGCACTCACTGTTATGTCATTAAATTCTGTTATCCTTTGAACTGTGCTCTGCTTATTTTATGCTGGGTCCTAATGTCAAACGCTGGTTGGTTCTCCGACTGCGTCCGACACATAACACTAACTGTCAGAATGCTCGAAGCATGGGTCGAGGAGGAGGATTAGCAGCAATCATCCACTCCAGCTTATTAATTAATCAAAAACCCAGACAGAGCTTTAATTCATTTGAAAGCTTGACTCTTAGTCTTGTCCATCCAAATTGGAAGTCCCAAAAACCAGTTTTATTTGTTATTATCTATCGTCCACCTGGTTGTGACTGTGAGTTTCTTTGTGAATTTTCAACCTTTTGTCTGATGTAGTGCTTAGCTCAGATAAGATAATTATAGTGGGTGATTTTAACATCCACAGCCTCAACACTGCATTTAATCTATTATTAGACTCAGTTGGCTTCGCTCAAAATGTAAATGAGTCCACTCACCACTTTAACCATACTTTAGATCTTGTTCTGACTTATGGTATGGAAATTGAAGACTCAACAGTATTCCCTGAAAACCCCTTTCTGTCTGATCATTTCTTAATAAGATTTACATTTACTTTAATGGACTACCCAGCAGTGGGGAATAAGTTTCATTACAGTAGAAGTCTTTCTGAAAGCGCTGTAACTAGGTTTAAGCATATGATTCCTTCTTTGTTATGTTCTCCAATGCCATATACCAACACAGTGCAGAGTAGCTACCTGAACTCTGTGAGTGAGATAGATTATCTCGTCAATAGTTTTACATCCTCATTGAGCACAACTTTGGATGCTGTAGCTCCTCTGAAAAAAGAGAGCCTTAAATCAGAAGTGCCTGACTCCGTGGTATAACTCACAAACTCGCAGCTTAAAGCAGATAACCCGTAAGTTGGAGAGGAAATGGCGTCTCACTAATTTAGATCTTCACTTAGCCTGGAAAAAGAGTCTGTTGCTCTATACTAAAAAAGCCCTCCATAAAGCTAGGACAGTTTACTACTCATCACTAATTGAAGAAAATAAGAACAACCCCAGGTTTCTTTTCAGCACTGTACCCAGGCTGACAAAGAGTCAGAGCTCTACTGAGCCAAGTATTCCTTAAACTTTGTATATGCAGATAGCTGCTGGAAATCCTGTCCACATAAAATCTTTACAGGACTGTCTCGCAGCAGTGAGAAGTTGGATGTCTAGCAACTTTCTACTTTTGAACTCTGATAAGACTGAAATGATGGTTCTTGGTCCAGCAAGACATCGGCATCAATTTGATCAGCTGGCGCTTAGCCTAGGTTCATGTGTTATACATCATACTGACAAAGTGAGGAACCTTGGGGTAATTTTTGATCCTATGTTGTCCTTTGACCTCCACATTAGGGAAAATACGAAGACTGCTTTCTTTCATCTGAGAAATATAGCGAAGATTCACCCCATCCTGTCTATGGCTGATGCTGAGACTCTGATTCATGCCTTTGTCTCTTCAAGATTGGATTATTGTAATGCTTTATTTTCTGGCCTGCTGCAGTCTAGCATTCGAGGACTTCAGTTGGTACAGAATGCTGCTGCCAGACTTTTGACACAAAGTAGAAGGTTTGACCACATTACTCCCATTCTGGCATCCCTTCATTGGCTACCGGATTCTGCCAGATCGGATTTTAAAGTTTTATTGTTGGTTTATAAAATTGTTCATGGACTGGCATCTTCCTACCTGGCCACCCGTACCTGCGAGGCCCTTGCGTTCGCAGGGCACAGGGCTACTGTGTGTTCCGAGAATGAACAAAAAGTCTGTGGGGTATAGAGCCTTCTCCTACCGTGGTCCGGCTCTTTGGAATGATCTACCTGCTGTTATTCAGCAGTCTGACACGGTGGAGATTTTTAAATCAAGACTGAAGACCCACTTTTTTAGACTGTCTTATCATTAATTTTTTAATCTGTTTGTGTTTCTTTGTAATTCTTTTTATTCTACTCTGTTTATCTTTAATGTGCTTCTCTTGCTTTTAATTTTGATGTTAGATTAATTTGTGTTGTTATGAATTATGTGAAGCGCCTTGGGGCGACTTTGTCATGAGTTGGCGCTATATAAATTAATAAATTGAAATTAACTAGTAATGACTTCATGACTTTCTTTGCTAATAAAATTTTAACTATTAGAGAAAAAATTACTCATAACCATCCCAAAGACATATTGTTCTCTTTGGCTGCTTTCAGTGATGCCGGTATTTGGTTAGACTCTTTCTCTCCGATTGTTCTGTCTGAGTTACTTTCATTAGTTACTTCATCCAAACCATCAACATGTTTATTAGACCCCATTCCTACCAGGCTGCTCAAGGAAGCCCTACCATTATTTAATGCTTCGATCTTAAATATGATCAATCTATCTTTGTTAGTTGGCTATGTACCACAGGCTTTTAAGGTGGCAGTAATTAAACCATTACTTAAAAGCCATCACTTGACCCAGCTATCTTAGCTAATTATAGGCCAATCTCCAACCTTCCTTTTCTCTCAAAAATTCTTGAAAGGGTAGTTGTAAAACAGCTAACTGATCATCTGCAGAGGAATGGTCTATTGAAGTTTTAGAATTCATCATAGTACAGAAACAGCATTAGTGAAGGTTACAAATGATCTTCTTATGGCCTCGGACAGTGGACTCATCTCTGTGCTTGTTCTGTTAGACCTCAGTGCTGATTTTGATTCTGTTGACCATAAAATTTTATTACAGAGATTAGAGCATGCCATAGGTATTAAAGGCATTGCGCTGCAGTGGTTTGAATCATATTTATCTATTAGATTACAATTTGTTCATGTAAATGAGGAGTCTTCTTCACGGAATAAGGTTATTGCAGGATTGTCTTTCAGACATAAAGACATGGATGACCTCTAATTTCCTGCTTTTAAATTCAGATAAAACTGAAGTTATTGTACTTGGCCCCACAAATCTTAGAAACATGGTGTCTAACCAGATATGTAGGACTGCTTTTTTGCATTTGCGCAATATCTCTAAAATTAGAAAGGTCTTGTCTCAGAGTGATGCTGAAAAACTAATTCATGCATTTATTTCCTCTAGGCTGGACTATTGTAATTTATTATTATCAGGTTGTCCTAAAAGTTCCCTGAAAAGCCTTCAGTTAATTCAAAATGCTGCAGCTAGAGTACTGACAGGGACTAGAAGGAGAGAGTATATCTCACCCATATTGGCCTCTCTTCATTGGCTTCCTGTTAATTCTAGAATAGAATTTAAAATTCTTCTTCTTACTTATAAGGTTTTGAATAATCAGGTCCCATCTTATCTTAGGGACCTCATAGTACCATATCACCGTAATAGAGCGCTTCGCTCTCAGACTGCAGGCTTACTTGTAGTTCCTAGGGTTTGTAAGAGTAGAATGGGAGGCAGAGCCTTCAGCTTTCAGGCTCCTCTCCTGTGGAACCAGCTCCCAATTCAGATCAGGGAGACAGACACCCTCTCTACTTTTAAGATTAGGCTTAAAACTTTCGTTTTTGCTAAAGCTTATAGTTAGGGCTGGATCAGGTGACCCTGAACCATCCCTTAGTTATGCTGCTATAGACTTAGACTGCTGGGGGGTTCCCATGATGCACTGAGTGTTTCTTTCTCTTTTTGCTCTGTATGCACCACTCTGCATTTAATCATTAGTGATCGATCTCTGCTCCCCTCCACAGCATGTCTTTTTCCTGGTTCTCTCCCCTCAGCCCCAACCAGTCCCAGCAGAAGACTGCCCCTCCCTGAGCCTGGTTCTGCTGGAGGTTTCTTCCTGCTAAAAGGGAGTTTTTCCTTCCCACTGTCGCCAAGTGCTTCTTCACAGGGGGTCGTTTTGAACGTTGGGGTTTTTCTGTAATTATTGTATGGCTTTTGCCTTACAATATAAAGCACCTTGGGGCAACTGTTTGTTGTGATTTGGCGCTATATAAATAAAATTGATTTGATTTGTCTTTCTGATGCCTGATTCTGTTTTTTCTCTCTGTTTGAGGTGCAGCTCCATCCACAGATGAGTGTGGTGTCTGTTTCTGTGACCCTCCTGTCCTGTGCACCAGCAACATTTCCTGTATATTCGTTTTGTGAATTGTTCTGTAATTTGTGTCTGTATCATGGCCCAAGCAGAGGGTCACCCCTTTGAGTCTGGTCTGCTTGAGGTTAGTTCCTCGAATCAGAGGGTGTTTTTTTCTTACCACTGTCTCCTGTGTTGTTGCTCTGGGGGTTGGTAAGGTTAGACCTTACTGACGTGAAGCGCTGTGAGGCAACTTTGTTGTGATTTGGCGCTATATAAATTAAATAAATTGAGAATGAAGTTACAATGTATTACTGTGTATTACTGTGTATTACTGCGTGTGCATGTAGGATGTGCATCGCTCCTCTGATGCTGTTCATCAGAAATGTCGGAGAATACCTGAAATATCACTTTTTCAGTCTGGTGAAATATGTGCACCCAGATGTTCAGAGGTTTTTTTTTTTGTCTTCTTTTTTGCAACAAATTATTGTGTAAAAGCCATGCATCCCACTGAGGAACTCTTGAGCAAAACTCCCCAAAATCTGTTCATTCTATGTGAAATGTGGTATACAAGTCAGATATACGAGGTCTGTCCAAAAAGTATCGTACCTTTTTATTTTTTTCAAAAACTATATGGATTTGAGTCATATGTTTTTTACGTCAGCCAAGCTTGAACCCTTGTGAGCATGTGTGAGTTTTTCCTCGTCATTCACCTGTGAGTGAGGAGTGGTCCAGCCCCCTCGTCGGATTTTCATTGTCAGGAAATGGCGGAATGATTTGGGCTTTTTTTCCATCAGAATTTTTTCAGAAACTGTTAGAGACAAGCGCCATTGTGGGCCGTCCTTAAAGCTGTAGTAACACTCCTTATTCTCTGTGAAGCCCGTAAAATTTTCACCGAAAGCCAGATAAATTTTTCGAATGTTTTCCAGCTGCCTGTCTCTAACAGCTTCTGAAAAAATTCTGATGGAAAAAAAGCCCAAATCATTCCGCCATTTCCTCACAATAAAACAACGATGAGAGGGGTGGAGCAGTGCTCACTCAAAGCCTGCCCACAGGCGAATGATGCAACTGACAGGCGTGAAAAAACTCACGCATGCGCACGAAGGTTCAAGCTTGTCTGACGTAAAAACATATGAATCAAATCCATATAGTTTTTAAACAAAATAAAAAGGTACAATACTTTTTGGACAGACCTCGTGTGTGTGTGTGTGTGTGTGTGTGTGTGTGTGTGTGTGTGTGTGTGTGTGTGTGTGTGTGTGTGTGTGTGTGTGTGTGTGTGTGTGTGTGTCTGTCTGTCTGTCTGTCTGCTTTTGACCAGCCTGTTGCCCAGCAAGAGTAACCATGGCAGGCCCCCAACCATACACACACACACACACACACACACACACACACACACACACACGCACACGTACACGCACACACACACACGCACATGTACACGCACACACACACACACACCTCCATGTTGACAAAGGTGACGCAATCAAAAATGTCAGAGAATCACATGCTGGCATCACCCATGTACGCTGCTAATAGAAATATAAAAATGCCTATTTTTTTGTAAGGTTAAAAAAATGAAATATGAAATATCAAAATAAAGGCTTTTTACTGCAGTATGTTTTGATGTATGTTGTTTTGCCAGATATCCCAAAGTGCATGTTATTTTTTTCATTCTTCAGAACATGTTGAAATAAAATCTCACTTCTGTTTTCCTCCAGAGGTGTCAGCCAGCTTCAAACCAGAGACGTCTGTCAGATATACCTTCAAAGAGGCCCATGAGCCGAGCCGGAACAGCAGTGCCGTGCCATCCTCCATCTACTCCAACATGACGCTGAGAGGAGAGAACGTCTCACTGAGCTTCAGGACGGTCCAGAGTCCGGCTCTGCTGCTTTATGTCAGCTCCTATTTCAGAGAGTACCTGGCTGTGCTCATCAACAAGCCAGGTGAGGGGTTCAGGATCCATCCGTTTGGGTTTATACAATTTAAAAGGAGAGGTCGTGGACCAAGGCCAAAATTTTGGTGAAAAGTTTGTATATATCTGAGATACTTTGAAAAGGACTGTCATCAATGTCCTCAGAGTCTGTGTATTCACTCAGACATTTCCCAGTCTGATACAGATACAAAAGGACGCATGTTGTTATCGTGAGTTATGGAAACATTCCTTATTCACCCTGATGAAGGGGTCGGGTTAGGCCACTCGGGGGGGGGGGGGGGGGGGCATAAGAGAATAGTAAGTAACATTGGAGCTAGTGCAATGAAACAAAATCAGTAGACAGGAATATGAGCACTAGAAGGCATGGCAGAACCTATTACAATCTGGCAACAAGGAAACCTGGAGGTGTGTGGACACCTGAACACAGAAGTCAACAATCCAGATGTCAAAATTAACAGAGTTTGGCACAATAAGAGTACCACTCACTCATCTTCAATTACTTAGTCCAATTAAGGGTCGTGGGGGTGGAGTCTGTCCCAGCAGTCACAGGGTGTGAGGCGGATTCAACCATTCAAACATTTATCCAATCAATCATGGGTTCCAGGATCAATACACACACACACACCTAAAGTCAATGACCACTGGTACAGGTGACCATTTTGGAAGCTACTCTCCAGCTCGTCTAGCCAAACCCTCACCTGAGTTTAAATGGCGCGTGGGTGTTCGCAGGGCTGTCCTCCTCCGGGCACGCAGCCCAGCACACCGGCGGCTCCTGGTCATCCTGCGGTGGGGGGCTGCTCATGTGGCGCCTCATGGAGCTGGTGCTTCTGCTGCATGATTTCAGTTTATCTCCAGCTTTAGCTACAAATTACAGCTACTGGTGGTTGTCTGTCATTTAAACATAAGACCAGCTGAACTGCTTCATCAGACTCGGACATTAAAATCATGAAGCTCAATTAGACAGCAATGTGTTTAAAAGCTCTTTGTGTGTTTTTATTGTATTTTCTGCTCTGCTGTCAGCCTTGTGGACTTGATGCTGATTGGCTCATATAAAAGCTTCTCCTCAGCTTCCCTTTATGCTCTTTATCCAGTTCTTGCTATGTTCAACTTTCATCCTCTTCTTCTTTGCTCCACATGTTCAAGCCCCAGATGACAAATCAGGTCAAGACCTCTTCACCTCCTTTTATACGGCTCTGTTCACCCCCCACCCCCCCGCCGCCACTCTGCCTCCTCCTGTCATCTCCTCATATACTCCAAATCGTTCTTTGCTCCGCAGCTTTCTAACATCCATCATCACCTGTCACCTTCTTGTGCCGTCTGAATTCAGGTCGTATCAGCTCCTGTTATGTTTTGTCTCATGCTTTTAAAAAAATCTCTTTTTTCTGTCACAGAGACCTCTGTGGTTCTGACGGAACATGTTCACTGAGGTAAAGTCAGTGTGCTGCTGAAACATACTGCAGCAAAGTTGAAGCAGCTATTTTGCAAATGTTATGAGATTTGCTTTTTAAGGTTGTAACATTCTGCAGTTGCTCGGATTGTCCTGCACGTTTAAACTCCAGCGGTAAACAGAAGTGCGTGGACATTATGGGGCTGGACTATATGTGGGGTGATTGAAAAGCTTTGAGCCTAACCCAGAAAAGGTCGGGCGTGGCTCTCCATCTTCTGCATTCTGACAAACCAACTTTTCCCTTGAGAATATCTGAAATTTTGACTGACTGGGTGTGATGTTACAGACACAATATTTCAGTGAAGTGAGTCTGGTTGTGTCAGATTGGCAAAATGGGCAAAGCCGGTGGACGCGCCTTAATTCAGTATCCCACCAAAAAGGGAATGTCTCCGATCCATGAGGAGATGAAAATGACATTAGGGGAGGATGCCCCATCTAATGCTACAGTTAAACTCTGGTCAGCCATCTGGTCAAGAGATGGCTGACACAAAAATGCCACCTCAACCAGTACTCCCCAGAAGATCCATGATATGGTCCTCTCTGAGCAAAGAGTCAGTGTGTGTCACATGGCCAGTACTGTGGACACTGGTTCTGATGGATGAACTGGGAATGATGAAACTTTAAGCACAATGAATCCCAAGGCTTCTCACGGGCAGTCAGAAATACATGATGCCAAGGGAGAATCTTCAGCTTTTTCAGGCAGATCTAGATAACTTCATGAAGATGATTCGTGACCATGAAGGAGATGTGGGTCCATCACTTTGAACCAGAGTCTAAACAACAGATGAAACAATGGAAACATGCAGGTTCTCCCACTCAAAAGAAAGCCAAAGCTCTCTCATCTGCAGGAAAGGTCATGACCTCTGTTCTCTGGGATGCTTAAAGCATCATAATGGTGGTCAATTTCCAGAACAAACAGACCATCAATGAGGCCTATTATGCTTCCTTTTTGCAACAATTGTATAAGAAAATAAAGACATGGCATAGATCTGGATCCACATGCTGATCATCACAATGGCTGTCATTCATAAATGTGGCTTCAGACTTGTTCTGCACCCAATTTATTCCCCTGACTTGGCTCCTTCAGACTTCCATCTGCTTCTAAGCATGAAAAGGCATTTTGTTGGAACTCATTACAACAGATAATGATGTCATATCTGCAGTGGATGACCTCAGTGAGCTCCAGGAATGTCTCTGAGAACGTATTAAGGCACTGCAGGGACACTGAAAAAGTCTGTGGATTTACATGATTATGTTGACAAATAAAGCTTTACAATAATTCAGTTCTGCTTTCTTCTTGGTCTGGCTCAAAACTTTTCAGTCACCCCTCGTACATCTATTCAAGAGGCAAATGTAAACTACCAGGATCCTGTTTCTGGATTAAATAAATCACTTTCTGGTGAAATGAGCCACATGAGACTACACCAGAGAGTACACTCTGACTGCAGACAAATGAAGAGGGCTATATCAGGGAGGGCATCCAGCATACAAAAAAAAAAAATAAATAAATAAAAAACAGTCACAAAAAATATGCAGGTCAGAAATTGAACTTCCATTCCAGATTGGTTGAGGCCCGGGTTAACAACTGCTGCCATTGCCCAACAGGGTGCTGGCAGAAATTGGGCTACTGCTGAGCAAAGAAGAAGAAGAAGAGGAGAACATGTCCACAGACAGCAGGAGAAGAGGAAAATGAGAAGGTATGGACGTGAGAGTCAGGACTTTGAATGTTGGCAGTCTGACTGGTAAAGGGAGAGAACCAGCTGATATGATGGAGAGGAGAAAGGTAGACATACTGTGTGTGTGTGTGTGTGTGTGTGTGTGTGTGTGTGTGTGTGTGTGTGTGTGTGTGTGTGTGTGTGTGTGTGTGTGTGTGTGTGTGTGTGTGTGTGTGTGTGTGTGTGTGTGTGTGCAAGAGACCAAGTGGAAGGGAAGTAAGAGCAGGAGTATCTGTGGGGGTTTGAGTTGTAGAATCATGGTGATGACAGGAAGAGAAATTTTGTGAGTATGTTAAGAGTGTGTTGGAGGTGTGATGAGTGTGAAGTTTGAAGTTGAATATTGTTGTGGAATTTTTGTGATGATGTCAGCATAAAATGAGACAGGTGACACAAGGACAGCTCAGGATTCAGTCATACAAAGCAGAAAGAGATTTATTTTGGTCAAAGCAGAAAACAGGTGCACCTGGAGAAGGTACCACATTCAAACATACCCACAGAGCCTTCTGGCTTCCACACTCAGAGAGCCGTGATAAGGAACTCTCCCATAATCAAAATCATAAAACAAACATGGCCTTTGCCAAGTCCTGGTGTTCTGTCAAGATGTGTGGGTTTGTCGATTTATGCGTCCCCACCACTGATCTCTATATAACACTGGATCACTTATTGGCCAATATTTTTCAAGCAAACCAGCCGCCATATTACCACTCCCATGTTCCGCTGCTGAACGTTTTTTTCTATTGATCTTTAATGAGGTGCACGCAACTTTATTCTTTGTAATTTTCTTTCAAAAATACCTTCATGTGCAGCTATAAACTGTGCAAATCGCCAGATCAAAGGCTGTGGATGAACATTTCACCTGTGAGTATGATTGAAATGGAAAATAATGAACAATAATTTGAAGAATTGTATCCCTTATTCCAGCATATAGGCAGAGATAATAATAATAACAATATGCTGATGATTCCACAAAACCTGTATAAACTTTGATTAAAGAATGATCATTTTTAGAACTGAGTATTTGTCCCAGTGAGATATGAGTAAGTGAGAACAGAAGGGAAGAAAGTGTCAAAGTAATAAAAGAAAGAAAATAAATCAAATAGCTAAACATGGCAGATTAAGCATGGATCAATCTTACATTATCCAAAGAACAAAAATAGGTAAATGAGAGAATCAGCTCAGTTATTGCTTGAAATTGTTGATGTTCTAATAACTATCTATATGCAGTCTGCATAAGTTGGGAGTGGTAAGATGGCCGCCACTTTGCTTCAGTGGATTGTACGGAGTGTGTGGACCAATAAGCTATGCAACAACAACTGAAGCAATCAAATCCCCATTAATAATCTAGTATCAGTAATACTTGATCAAAACAAATGCTTTCGGTTCTTCAAAATGACATAAACAATGTAAGTCATATGTTGGGTTGTAATTCCGATTTGTCCCAGTTTAATGGGGAGTGAACTCAAGACTCAAAAACTGATAGGAAACAGACTTCAGTTTTAGGTGTTGCATTGTATAGATGCCTTCACTAAATACAGAGTTACCACATCAGGCAGCGCACTGCCTGTGACTTCCACCTGCTCTCCAGCACCCCAGGCACAGATGGGTGGATCAGTAAAGTTATGTGATTGGTTGAAAGATGTTGCATTATTATATGCAGTGAGTGCTCGCATTGTATTAAACAGTATGTGTAAAAGTAAAACTGTGTTTGTCCGTGTAGTGTGGAAAGCAGAAGAAAAGTATGCATCATGGCATTCCAGAGGGGATATGACATTATTATTATTATAATTACTTGTATAAAGAGATATTGTCAGAGTTTGAGTTTTGTTTGGTTTTCTGTTTTATTTTGTTCTTTTATTCTGTTATTTTTGCATGTCATTGGTTTTGTTGTGTGGGCTGCCCAAAGAGGAGGTACTGCTGGCCAACGCCAGAGGGCGCCCTGCCTGTTGTCTGGTTTCAGGCACCAGAGGGCGCAGTTGCCATCCAGGAGCCAGGACTGACAGCTGTCAGCAGTCACCATCAGCATCACCATAAAAGCCTGGAGGAGACACCATATCTCTGCAGAGATATCAGCTTACCTCACAGGTAACCTCTCAGCCGTTTCTGTGCCGTTCACACATTATTTGTTACTGAGTTTGCAGTCGTAACCTTTGTATGCTCACAGCTTGGAGCTGGGTTTGTGGAGGTTGGAGGGAGTTGGCGTTTCCCACTCCTCACTTTCCTGAACTTTAAGTATACTATTGGTACTGCACGTTCTCAGCGTTCCTGTTTCTGGGAGTGGTGGATTTTCCCTCAGGAAGGAACTGTTATCTTTTGCTGACTGCTTACTGGGTGTCCACACACCCACCATTAACCTGTTTTTGTTCCTGCCAGCAGTACCAGATCTGACAGCTGGAAGCAGAGGCCACCTGGGGACTCAGGACTTGGCGGCTTCGGCGTACTGCAGGTCTCCGTTGGCAGTGGAACCTTGTGGGCCCCGGCTCTTCTCTGGATAGGCGTCTCCTACCCTCAGGCCTGCCCACACGTCACCTGTTGTATTTTGTGATTGACTGTCTAAAAGCAGTATTTGACCTATTGTACACATTTGCTGCAATAAATTGTATTTATTGGTTTATCTATTAACCGTTCATTTACACCCCCTGTTGTGGGTCCGTGCATTACACTTTCCCAAAAGGTTTGGTTTCTGCTGGGTTTTCTGCTTGGGTCTGTCTGTCTCTGCTTCTCTTGGCTCTCTCTCTTGGTTTTTGGTGATGGGTGTTTCTCTCTCTCTGGCCATGTCCTTGTTCTGGTGCTTTCCATGCACACCTGTTTCTGATTTGCTGATCATCACCTGGAGTTATATAACCTCACTGGGTGTGTTTGTCCCTTGCCAGATCGTCATGCCTTCTGCCTTCCATCCAGCTCTGTTCCTGTGTTCGTATTCCTGCCTGCCTTATAGTGTGTTCCTGACCTCCAGCCTGTTGCCTTGACCACGCCGTTTGCCTGATGTTTTTGTACTGCTGCTTTTTCTGGACTACTCATGTACTGACCTCTGCTAACCACATCAGTAAAGCTTTCTAAAAACCAGAGCTGTTTGTACAAGCTGTGTATTTGTGTCCTGCAACTCCTGACCATCCAGCCTGATAGATATGAGGTTAGTATTATTATTATTATTATTATATGAAATTAGCAAAGTAGCAAATTGGCCATGAGACATACTGCCCCAACAACTCCCCCTGTTAACGTGACCCTACATCGTGTCACCTAAGACAGAAGTGAAGTGCGATAATGTTAGGAAAAATTACCTAAAAACTTTGACACAGACAGTGTCACGGGAATCTTTCAGTGTCAATCATGAAATTATCTAAATGACCACAACAAAGCAAACACAACTTTAAAATGATACAGGTTATCCCGCGCTGATGGAGAGGTCATCGATCGCTCTTAACGTCTTCTTTCGTCAGTTGCAATATGCTATGATATAGTGAGAGATTATTGCGAGTGTGTGACGTCACAGTATCTCCATGTATGGGCAAATCAAATTATAGACACACTAGCTACTCCCCCTTTAAGACAAACAAACCCCCATAATCCTGCTTCCACAATGGTGTATAATTGGTTACTTTATTGCAATATCTACATCAATAGCAAAAATTATGTAAGCAATACTTCATTGCTAGATTAAGAGTAGCAAGCATCCATTATTGCCCAGTGTATCATGAAAAGAATCTACACGGCGTATCAGTGAATCAAAGTTAATAATAAAATTGATAAAACAAAAAGTGAAATAAAAACACAGAGTTCATCTCTAAAAAAGAAGAATTGTGGCCTATATGTGTTAACACTTAGCAGCGCAACATTTTAATTAGGCAATAAAAACACATCGGTCTTCATCCTCATCTTCTTTCAGGTCTTCTTCCAGATCTGTTGCCTCAGGAAGGAAAATTAAAGGTATGGTTACATTAAGAGAGTGCTGTAGCATTTAATAAGGGGACAGTACCCCTGATTTGGTGTCTAAGGCAGTGGTGATGCATTTGAGAGACAAATGTCTTATACAAAGGACCAGTACAGGTATTACTAAAGTCAAGTCAGTTTAACTACAATAGAAATTAAGGTACCAGTCCTGCCACTTGCCAAAACGGTCCACCAACTCAGTCAACTATTGGTTTATTGATACCAAATTCATAGCTAATCCCTCAGCACGTCTTTAGTCCAGTCAAGGCTCTGGGTACAGGGCCGTCAGATGCAATACTGTTTGTAAGAAATTTACAACACTTTTTTTTTTTTTTTTTTTTTGCTAGAATAAAATGTTTACATGAGCCCTCAATGAAATGGCTGTGAATTATTCATATAGTCCAGTCACAGAGTCTCTGGTCTGATTATTCATCTTTGCACATTGAAATAAACATAATTGATTCCATCCACATTTTTTTGGAATTTAGAACCACCAGTTTAGATTCATCTGGCACCCTGCTAGGTACTCCTAGGGCATCAATAGGAGAACTGTCATATGTTTCAAATGCATTTCTGGAAGGGTATGTCTTAATATACAACCCCTGGCACAAATATGGAATCACCGGCCTCGGAGGATGTTCATTCAGTTGTTTAATTTTGTAGAAAAAAAGCATTTCAAATGGCAACTTTCTGGCTTTAAGAAACACTATAAGAAATCAGGAAAAAAAAGATTGTGGCAGTCAGTAACGATTACATTTTTAGACCAAGCAGAGGAAAAAAATATGGAATCACTCAATTCTGAGGAATAAATTATGGAATCACCCTGTAAATTTCCATCCCCAAAACTAACACCTGCATGAAATCAGATCTGCTCGTTGACATTGACCCTATGTGTCTTTTTGCAAGGAATGTTTTCACAGTTTTTGCTCTATGGCAAGATGCATTATCATCTTGAAAAATGATTTCATCATCCCCAAACATCCTTTCAATTGATGGGATAAGAAAAGTGTCCAAAATATCAACCTAAACTTGTGCATTTATTGAAGATGTAATGACAGCCATCTCCCCAGTGCCTTTACCTGACATGCAGCCCCATATCATCAATGACTGTGGAAATTTACATGTTCTCTTCAGGCAGTCATCTTTATAAATCTCATTGGAACAGCACCAAACAAAAGTTCCAGCATCATCACCTTGCCCAATGCAGATTCGAGATTCATCACTGAATATGACTTTCATCCAGTCATCCACAGTCCACAATTGCTTTTCCTTAGCCCACTGTAACCTTGTTTTTTTTTGTTGTTGTTGTTATTTAGGTGTTAATGATGGCTTTTGTTTAGCTTTTCTGTATGTAAATCCCATTTCCTTTAGGCGGTTTCTTACAGTTCGGTCACAGACATTGACTCCAGTTTCCTCCCATTCATTCCTCATTTGTTTTATTGTGCATTTTCGATTTTTGAGACATATTGCTTTAAGTTTTCTGTCTTGACGCTTTGATGTCTTCCTTGGTCTACCAGTATGTTTGCCTTTAACAACCTTCCCATGTTGTTTGTATTTGGTCCAGAGTTTAGACACAGCTGACTGTGAACAACCAACATCTTTTGCAACATTGCGTGATGATTTACCCTCTTTTAAGAGTTTGATAATCCTCTCCTTTGTTTCAATTGACATCTCTTGTGTTGGAGCCATGATTCATGTCAGTCCACTTGGTGCAACAGCTCTCCAAGGTGTGATCACTCCTTTTTAGATGCAGACTAATGAGCAGATCTGATTTGATGCAGATGTTAGTTTTGGGGATGAAAATTTACAGGGTGATTCCCATAATTTTTTCCTCATAATTGAGTGAGTCCATAATTTTTTCCCTCTGCTTGGTCTAAAAAAGTAACCGTTACTGACTGCCACAATTTTTTTTCCTGATTTCTTATAGTGTTTCTTAAAGCCAGAAAGTTGCCATTTGAAATGACTTTAGTTTTGTGTCATGTCTGTGATCTGCTTTTTTTCTACAAAATTAAACAACTGAATGAACATCCTCCGAGGCCGGTGATTCCATAATTTTTGCCAGGGGTTGTATATCCCCCTCAATAACATTATAAATCAGCTCAAACCTGCACTAACCCCATGAGATTCCATCCATTATTTTACTGCACCCAGATAAATGTTAGCAGGGTCCTTTCTGAGCATCCTAATCATTTTAAAAATGGTACTAATACAATGGTGTTATAACAATCACCCAAAGAATAAGTTCCACAAACGTACACCACAGTTATGCCTATTGTAAGATTTTTGTCTCCATCTATGTAGCCTGTATATTATATCCATCAAAGATATAATTTGATTATTCCTTTGTCCCATGTGGTACCTAAGATAATATTTATGCTCTATTTGACTTCAATTACATCTGCTGTTTATCTATTCTTCAAGACTTCACCCCATTCTCCTCTTCTGCTTTTTTGCAGTATCAATTAAATGTTCCCTTATATATTTGGACATATCTATCCTTTTCTGGACCCGATTTGCAGCAACTAAATGTACAAATAATTACTTAATTCTCCCGTTTGCTGTCCTGACTCAAATTGGCTGACTTGTCATTATTAAAGTTGGTATGGGTGCGCTTATCACAGTTTGAGTAATGCCTGAATCACATAAGAAGGGTACGGTTGTCCCTCCCTCTCACTTGCAAATGAATCATCACCTTTGTGTCAGTCCCATTAAACAAAACATCATCCAAGTCCAGCACCTCCAGTTCATTCTCCATACATCTTACAGTGTCTTTTCCATGCCTAATCATGCAGCATGACCTAAAGGATTTGAACACCAATCTCGGGCCCAATGTCTTGTTTTCCCACAAAGGAAACACCTATCCCAATCTCCCCCACTTCTCTGCCTTTGCTGCATGCCACCTTTCTGACCTCTGTCATCACCTCTGTCCACATACATCACTGAGTCCACTACCAGTATGATGGATTTGTTGGACCTTTTTAGTTGCATTTTGGTGAACATTTTGCAACATGTTTTGCATAATTCCCATAGTCAGTGATGGCTGCTGGTGGGCAATGTAATCATATATTTTTGCAACACACATTGTCAGAGGTGCAGAGGCAGTCGTTCTGGGATTTGGTATTTTCTTGACCAATACAGTGCAGGCACACACACACACACACACACACACACACACACACTCCTCTTCAACCGCTTAGTTCAATCAAGGGTCGGGGGGTGGAGCCTATCCCAGCAGTCATAGAGTGCGAGGTGGGGTTAAACCCAGGACAGGACACCAGTCTGTCACAGGGCCACAAACACATTCACACCCACTTGCACACCTATGGACAATTTAAAGATTCCAGTCCACCTGACCCGCATGTCTTTGGATGTGGGAGGAAACCAGAGCACCCGGAGGAAACCCACACACCCACAGAGAGAACATGCAAACTCCACACAGAAAGGGCACAGGTGGGAATTGAACCCATGACCTTCTCGCCTTGAGGCAACAGTGCTAACCACTAAGCCACCGTGCTGCCACAGTGCAGGCAGTTATTTCTAATTTAGGATTAAAGTCATATTTGTTTTTCCTTTTTTTTTTTTGTATGTTTGCACTCTTTTTATTCATGCATTTCACATCACCTGTTAATTCTACCTCATGTTTTTCACAACAACTGTAACATGAACCCATTTGCATCACTTATTGCATAAGATTATTCCAGTAGTGTAATTCAGCTGACAGTGGGGAGGTTTTCCCACCCGCTGTTTCCACCAACTGAGCAATCTTCATTCACACATAACCATTCACTCACCTTTGTTTTTGTTTTGTTTTTTTCTCTTTTTCTTTTTTCTTTTTAATTATTCTTTTTTTGTGTGTGTGTTCTTATTTAACTGGTATTAATTTTCTTTGGAGTCCCTGACTCTCAACCTTTTACGTGTCACATGGAGTTATCTTTTTCAAAACCTACTCACTTTGGGGGTTTTTTCAAGTGACCCAGTCACATTTCAGAGTCCCCACCTCTTATTTTTCTCTAGAGACCAGTCACATTTCAACGTTTCAGACTCTTATTTTTCTCTCTTTTTGTATTTTGTACTCACCCTGGTTGTCTCATATGATGCTGCAAGTATGTCATCACTCTCATAGGACTACTTCAAGATCAATCAACTGGCCTCGGACACTCAATTCAGAGCGGAGGTCTTTCCAGAGTCCCAGACTCAACTGTGCACAGGTTTCAGTTTGCTGCCAAATCTGTCCCCAGTCCTAGAGAGGTCTTGAGTTCCGGATCTCAGAGGACCAAAATATGTTAGGAAAATTACCTAAAAACTCTCTGACACAGACAACAAATGGCATTCATCCATCTTCTTCAGTGGTGGGCACAGTTCCACTAACCACTAAATCAATAAACATTTTTGTAACGCAGATTAGCTTTTCAGCTCAC
Organism: Thalassophryne amazonica; assembly: GCF_902500255.1. Taxonomy (NCBI): domain Eukaryota; kingdom Metazoa; phylum Chordata; class Actinopteri; order Batrachoidiformes; family Batrachoididae; genus Thalassophryne; species Thalassophryne amazonica. The sequence continues at coordinate 204,270 of NC_047114.1, read as the reverse complement.
TTTGAAAACCATCAGCAGAACAATTAGCTTCCGCTAAATTTAGTTCCGATAACTTTCAGTCTGCTAACTTTTTTGTTTTTTTTTTGTTTTGTTTTTTTTGCTGGCAGAGACAAAGCTGGATGGTCAGAAACATCTGTACAGAAACATCTGCATCAGCTATAGGTTTTTAGTTTTAAAGAAATGCATGAATTCTGAAGGTTTGACATTAACAGACACGTGCCAAAAGGCATTATGGGAAAAAAATGACCTGCTATCATCACCCCCCCCCCCCCCCCCCCCATCAAAATGCAGAGAACACTGCAATCTAATGGATGGGAGTGTAAATAGACCAACATATTCAGAACGTCTCAATATAGTGGATCACAAATCACACAGATTGTAAAACCAACACACAAGTTACAGTAACTTTACAGGGAGTGTCAAAATTGGCATGTTTTTTTGTTTATTTCAGTTCAGTTCAGTTAATTTATTTATGCATTAAATACAAAACGTAAATCAGGCTTCTCAATATAAACATTTCTAAAATTATCTTCCTTAGATTCAAACTGAAAGCAAGTTTCTACAACTTGATATAAATTAATTAAAAATATAAAAGCCTAGATGATGGGTTGCATAAGTAATCAGCCCCTTTGGTATAATACCTGTAAAGAAACAGTTTTCTTGCCAGTTTTCTTCAGACAAGTCAGGGGATGGATACATGAACATTTTCAAGTCACTGAATATGTCTTTACATCAGTTATGAAGAAATATATAGTGTCAGATCAGTGACAAAACCCCACTCACGTAAAAAATGTGTTCATGTGTAGATATTAACTGCGCGTGCGCAAAGGTGCTGTGCACGAGGACCAGCGCTCCCCCCACCTGCTCAAACTTGATTTCTGCTCGCAGAAAGTTGATTTCTGCTTGCAAACAATGACTGAAGAGGTTTTAATTTGTAATCTGGTGGTTAATAATCACGTTATTCCCTTTGATCGGTTTGGGTGTACAGAGTCAGTCTGACGCGCCGGTGTCAAGGGGTTATTTTAGGACTTTTGTAATTTATGATGAAATAATGCTGAATTTATTTGGAAATGATTGTTGTACAGAAGCTTCAGAGAACTGTGGCTGAGATAGATGATAACTGGAATGATGTTTTAAGCAGAAATGAGGTGAAAATCGCTTATCGCCATCATCTCCGACTGACTTCCGCGTTAGAGGAGGGCTGTCAATCAAACCGTGCTCTCCAGAGATGGCCAATCACAGCAGAGCCAGTGCCGACTTGGTTCCCTCCCCCATAGTGCCATAATCCCGCCCCCATAGTGCCATAAGTTTCAAGCGATCGAGCAGGAATTCTATGTGCATGAGCAGAAATCAACTCTGTGTGAGCAGAAATCAAGTTTGAGCGGGCGGGGGGAGCGCTGGTCCTCATGCACAGCACCTTTGCACGTGCGCGCAGAGGTAATATCTACATAGGTAATATCTATGTGAACGCATTTTTTTATGCGAGTGGGGTTTTGTCACTGATTTGACGCCATAGGAAATACAAAGTTTGATACTCTGTGGTAAATCTGTGTGGAGTGGACAGTTCTCAAAAACTGACTGTGCAAAAAGGAGAAGAGTGAGGAAAGCCACCAAGACACCCAGAAGAAGTTACAGGCTTCTGTGGCTGTGAATGGAGAAATTGTGCACAGTGCATGTTTTTGCATTTTGTATGTCCAGTTATACAGCTCCATGATGAAGTGGAGCAGAGGAGGATTTTCTTTCACTAAAACATTACATCCAGACTTCCATCTCACATGTACCTTCTGGCAAATCGTAGCTGGTCTTCTTTTTAATGAAACCCTCCTGTTGAAAGTGTGAAAGAGACATCCCTCATGATATCACCAGTAGACATATTATCCTCAAAGGAAACTGCCCAGTTATATTAATTATTAATATATGCTAAGTGTGGAACAATACAAACACTAACACCCACCATTAGAATTGCCAGTTGATTTTGTACAATTGTTCATATATGAACCATGTCAGTAATGTTGGTTCCAATTGTATGATTAATAACCATTGAGCTACATTGATTATATTGCCATCATTTTAGGAGATGTAAATCAGCATTAAGTTATTGAAATGACCCGTTATTGGTCTGTTCTCTGAAAGATCTTGTTCGTGGGGCCGTCCTTAATGTGTTCCAGTGTGTTGAACTCTTTTAAGTTAATGTATTTGTTTGTGTATCACAATTGCCGTCCGTCTGACTTCTTACGTCACAATTTATTGTGTGTGTTTGTGTGTTTCTGTTGTCGTTTGCTGCTTATTTCTTTTTTGTTTACTTATATCTGCTCACAACAAAGATCTGTCTCTATATCTGCAGTCTGTAGCACCTTGCTTTGCCTGGGCTCATCAACGTGCTGTTTGTCACCAACCCTAACCCACTGTTTCACAGTTTAGTCATTTAATTTGTTTGATTAGTTCTATGAAGGCCAGTATCACAAACTCTATTTCTTTTGACATCTGTATAAATGAGGTTGTCAGTTCTGTGCACACTTTCTTCAGCATAACAGACTGAATCAGTCGGTGCATCCAGGCATGATCTCTGTGGTCGGATCGAATAATACCTGCTTGAATGGTTCATCTGAGTCCGTGTGGCCTGGAGTTTCAGAGCCACCTGTACACACAGTCTCCTCCCAGAGGGTCGAGGCTTTTGCACGTCTCTGATAAAACAAAATGAGCAGATTTTTACATAATACACAATTATTCACAAAAATACCAGTGACAGGTGCGTACGAAGACTTTGATTTACTGTGAAGGATCTATCCAACTGGTTTAAAAAAGAAAAATGTACAAAATCTGTAAAGGAACCTAAAGAGTGTTTCCTTGAATTAGTGATATCTGAACAGCAACATGCAAACTTTGTAGATAAGCTAAACGTTTTGATAAATTGTGTTTTAACTACCGTATTTTCTGCACCATAAGGTGCACCAGATTATAAGGCGTGCCCTCAATTAGCGGGTACTTAACCCTGACAAAGGCGCATGCTAAAACATATAGTCTACAAAAAAAAAAAAAAGTCATGGAAGCAAAACGGTGAGTGTATTTTAACTTTTTAACAACTTTGAACTATTCAACAATATGGTACTCACATTATTTTTTTATTATGTTTCTGTCACAAATCCATCAAAGTCCTCATCTTCTGTGTCTGAACTGAACAGCTGGACAATTTCGCCATCAAACACGCCAGGTTCCCGCTCATCTTCCCTCTCATCATCGCTGTCGTTTTTGCCTTCAACCCAGTGGTGACTGTAGAGACGCTTTGTTGTGAAAGTGACGTGACACGGACCCACAACAGGGGGCGTTAATGAACGGACAATGGATAAGCCAAAAGTAACAATTTAATGTTGTGAATCGCACAACGACGTACAGACAATAACAATATGGTGGACTGTCAATCATACACCAGGTGACGTGTGGGCAGGCTCGACGATAGAAGACGCCTGGCGAGAGAAGAGCTGGATCCCCACACAGCTTCCACCACCAACGGAGCTGAAGAACACCGGAGCCGCCAAGCACTGCGCCCCAGGTGGCCGCTGTCTTCAGCAGTCAGACCCGGTACTGCTGGCAGAGAACAGAGACAGTCCTAATGAGTGTGAGTTCGCACACTCAGTAATCCCACAGTCAGTGTTTAGTAAAGGAGGGAGAACCTCCACCTCCAATCACACACTCGTGCAGCTCCTGGTTAACCATTTATCTGGTTTGGAGTGTGAGGCGAAGCCGTCGCTGTCACACCAAACACCAATTCCTCAGACAAGGCAACACTCCAGGAAAACGGATGCAACAGAAGTTCAGGTTATACACACAAAGTGTCAGTCAGCAGAGAAATTACCTGAATGGTAGCTGATTTCTCGGCGGGAAGGTGGAGTTGCAGTCCGGCCTTTATGGTGCTGGTGATGAGTAGTGGATGAGTGACAGCTGGTACGGATGATGAGTGACAGCGTCACTCCTGGTTGCTCCGACGCCCTCATCGTGCTTGAAGCCCGCACTTCAAGCAGGGCGCCATCTTGTGGTGGTGAGCCAGCAGTACCTCCTCTTCAGCGGCCCCACAACAGGACCCCCCCCCTCAACGGGCGTCTCCTGGCGCCCGACCAGGCTTGTCCGAGTGCCGCCGGTAGAAGTCGGCCAGGAGGGCCGGGTCCAGGATGAAGCTCCTCTTCACCCAGGAGCATTCTTCAGGTCCATACCCCTCCCAGTCCACCAAATACTGGAACCCCCGGCCCTTCCGACGGACATCCAGGAGCCCGGCAACACGGTCCAAGCCGGCTCCCCGTCGATTGATCCTGGCAGGAGGCGGCGCCGGTCCTGGGGTACAGAGGGGTGAAAACGTGGTGAGGTTTGATGTGTGGACACATGGAAAACCAGGTGGATCCGCAGTGTTTCTGGCAGCTTCAGCTTCACTGCGGCTGGACTGAGACTTGAGGATGGGGAAAGGTCCAATGTATCTGTCCTTCAACTTTTGGGATTCCACTTGCAGGGGAATGTCCTTTGTGGAAAGCCAAAACCTCCTGCCTAGGCTGATATGCAGGGGCCGGGGCACGCCGGCGGTCTCATGGTTCTTGGCCCTCGTCCGGGCTTTGAGCAGGGCAGAGCGGGCGGTATGCCACACCTGACGGCACCTTCTCAGATGGGCCTGGGACCGAGGGCACCCCGACCTCTCCCTCCACTAGTGGGAACAATGGGGCTGGTACCCCAAACACACTTCAAATGGGGAGAGGCCAGGGCAGACGAGACTTGGCTGTTATGAGCTCGATCCAGGCCAGATGGTCACTCCAGGCCGTCGGGTGCGCGGAGGTCACACAACAGAGGGCCTGCTCCAGTTCCTGGTAGTCCGCTCTGCCTGCCCGTTCGTCTGGGGGTGGTACCCAGATGAGAGGACTGACGGTGGCCCCCAGTTCCCTACAGAAACTCCGCCAGACCTGGGAGGAGAACTGAGGACCACCATCCGAGACAATGTCTGATGGAATCCCATGCAGACGCACGACGTGGTGGACCAGGAGGTCTGCAGTCTCCTGGGCCGTCAGGAGCTTCAGGAGGGCCACGAAGTGGGCCGCCTTGGAGAACCGGTCCACTATCGTTAAGATGGTGGTGTTTCCCTGGGACGGTGGGAGGCCCGTGACAAAGTCCAGGCTGATATGAGACCAGGGGCGAAGAGGCACAGGCAGAGGCTGGAGGAGGCCTTGGGCCTTGTGGTGGTCGGCTTCCATAGACGCCCACCAGAAGTGCTGCCGGACCACTGCCACGGTCCTTCGCACCCCTGGGTGACAGGAGAGCTTGGAACCGTGACAGAAGTCAAGGACCGCAGCCCTGGCCTCTGGTGGGACATACAGTTTGTTCTTCGGACCGGTCCCCGGGTCCGGGCTCCATGTCAGGGCCTCCCGGACGGTCTTCTCCACGTCCCAGGTAAGGGCGGCCACGACAGTGGACTCGGGATGAGGGTTTCAGGGGGGTCTGACAGCTCGGTCTTGACCTCCTCTTCGTGCACCCGGGACAGGGCGTCAGATCGTTGGTTCTTTGTCCCGGGGCGGTAGGTGATCCAGAAGTCAAAACGCCCAAAGAACAGCGACCAGCGGGCTTGCCTGGGGTTCAGACGCTTCGCGGTCCGGATGTACTCCAGGTTCCGATGGTCCGTGAAAACCAGAAATGGTACCGATGCTCCCTCCAACAGGTGTCCTCCATCCTCAAGAGCCTCCTTCACTGCAAGAAGTTCCCGATTGCCGACGTCATAGTTCCGTTCAGCTGGGGTCAACCTGCGGGAAAAGTAGGCACATGGATGGAGAACCTTGTCGGACTCCCCACTCTGGGACAGCACGGCTCCTATCCCTGAGTCAGAGGCATCCACTTCAACAACAAACTGGCGCTTGGGATCGGGCTGCACCAGAACCGGTACAGTCGAGAACCGGCGTTTCAACTCCCTAAACGCGGCTTCGCACCGATCCAACCAGGTGAAGGGGACTTTTGTGGAGGTCAGGGCTGTCAGGGGGCTAACTACCTGACTGTAGCCCTTGATGAACCTCCAGTAGAAATTTGCAAAACCGAGGAACTGTTGTAGTTTCCTATGGTTCGTTGGTTGGTGCCAATCTCTCACCGCCGCAACCTTGGCCGGATCAGGGGCGACGGAGTTGGAGGAGATGATGAACCCCAAGAAGGACAAAGAAGTGCGGTGGAACTCACACTTCTCGCCCTTCACAAACAGCCGGTTCTCCAACAACCACTGTAGGACCTGACGTACATGATTGACATGGGTCTCAGGATCCGGAGAAAAGATGAGTATATCGTCTAGATATACGAAGACAAACCGATGCAGGAAGTCCCGCAAGACATCATTAACCAACGCTTGGAACGTCGCGGGCGCATTGGTGAGGTCGAACGGCATGACCAGGTACTCAAAGTGACCTAACGGGGTGTTAAATGCCGTCTTCCACTCATCTCCCTCCCGGATCCGAACCAAGTGATAAGCATTCCTAAGATCCAATTTCATGAAAATTTGGGCTCCATGCAGGGGCGTGAACACTGAATCCAACAGAGGTATCGGGTATCGGTTGCGAACCGTGATCTCGTTCAGCCCTCTGTAATCAATGCATGGACGGAGTCCGCCGTCCTTCTTGCCCACAAAAAAGAAACCAGCACCCATCGGGGAGGTGGAGTTCCGAATCAACCCGGCAGGTAACGAGTCCCGGATGTAGGTCTCCATTGATTCACGTTCCGGACGTGAGAGGTTGTACAGCCTGCTGGACGGGTACTCAGCGCCCGGTATCAAATCAATGGCACAATCGTACGGACGGTGCGGGGGCAGCGTGAGTGCCAGATCCTTGCTGAAGACGTCAGCAAGGTCATGGTACTCAGCCGGCACCGCCGCCAGATTGGGGGAGACTAAAACCTCCTCCTTAGCTGTCACACCGGGTGGAACCGAGGATCCTAAACACTCCCGGTGGCAGGTTTCGCTCCACTGAACCACAACCCCAGACGGCCAATCAATCCGGGGATTGTGTTTTAACACCCATGGAAAACCCAAAATCACTCGGGAGGTAGAAGGTGTTACATAAAACACAATCTCCTCCCTGTGATTCCCAGACACCACCAATGTCACTGGCTGAGTCTGGTGTGTGATTAGTGAAAGAAGGGTGCCATCTAGTGCCCGCACCGACAATGGTGACGGTAAGGCCACCAGAGGGAGCCCAATCTCCTTTGCCCATCTGCTATCCAGCAGATTCCCCTCCGACCCCGTGTCCACCAGTGCTGGGGCATGAAGGGTTAGATCCCCACTCAGGATCGTGACTGGGATTCGTGCAGATCGTCGGGGTTTCCCCACGTGGGTGTTGTGACCCACCCTTAGCCCAGTCTCTAAGGACGAGTGCTGCTGTTTTGACCGTTTGGGGCATTCTCTCTGTATGTGCTCGGTAAAGCTGCAGAGAAAACACTCTCCACGGATCAGCCTCCTTTGTCTCTGATCTGATCGTTTTTTGGCCCTGCTCGTTTCCATAGCAACGTCAGCAGGGGGAGCTGTTGTCACGTGGAGAGCCCTGGCAGTGGAGCGTGGGGAAGTCGGCTCCCTTTCAGACCCGGGAGGAAGAGGGACGGCGTGTACTTGACCACGCCTCTCGTCTCGCTGCTGTCGGTTAATCGGTTGTCTAACCGTATAACCAGGTCGATAAGCCCATCTAAATCCCGCGGCTCGTCCTTCGCCACCAGGTGCTCCTTAAGGACCAGAGACAGTCCATTTACAAAGGCGGCGCGGAGCGCAACAGCATTCCAGCCGGCTCGCGCTGCCGCAATGCGGAAGTCGACTGCATACTTCGCTGCGCTCCGACGCCCCTGCCGTATCGACAGCAGCACACTTGAAGCGGTCTCACCTCTATGAGGGTGGTCGAACACCTGTCGGAACTCCCTCACAAACTCAGTATAAACCGTTAGGAGCCGTGAATTCTGCTCCCAAAGCGCCGTAGCCCAGGTGCGTGCCTCTCCTCGAAGCAAATTTATAACGTAAGCCACCCGGCTAGCGTCTGACGCGTACATGACGGGACGCTGTGAAAAGACGAGCGAGCACTGCATCAAGAAGTCCGCGCACGTCTCCACACAGCCTCCGTACGGCTCCGGAGGGCTTATGTATGCTTCAGGGGACGGTGGGGGGGTTCATTGAACGACCAGCGGAATGTCTGTTTCTGGCACACGGTCAGCAGGAGGAGGTGCTGCAGCAGCGCCCTGAGCACGCGCTTCCACCTGGGCGGTGAGAGCCTCTATCCTGCGATTGAGAACACTGCTCTGCTCGGTAACTAAGTCCAACCGAGCGGTAAAGGCGGTTAAGATGTGCTGCAGCTCACCCAACACGCCTCCTGCTGGCGCCTGTGCACCTCTCTCTTCCATTGGCTGTTCAAGCGATGGTTGACGCCCCTCGGGATCCATGACGCTGGCCGAGAAATCCTGTTGTGAAAGTGACGTGACACGGACCCACAACACGGGGCGTTAATGAACGGACAATGGATAAGCCAAAAGTAACAATTTAATGTTGTGAATCGCACAACGACGTACACACAATAACAATATGGTGGACTGTCAATCATACACCAGGTGACGTGTGGGCAGGCTCAACGATAGAAGACGCCTGGCGAGAGAAGAGCTGGATCCCCACACAGCTTCCACCACCAACGGAGCTGAAGAACACCGGAGCCGCCAAGCCCTGCGCCCCAGGTGGCCGCTGTCTTCAGCAATCAGACCCGGTACTGCTGGCAGAGAACAGAGACAGTCCTGATGAGTGTGAGTTCGCACACTCAGTAATCCCACAGTCAGTGTTTAGTAAAGGAGGGAGAACCTCCACCTCCAATCACACACTCGTGCAGCTCCTGGTTAACCACTTATCTGGTTTGGAGTGTGAGGCGAAGCCGTCGCTGTCACACCAAACGCCAATTCCTCAGACAAGGCAACACTCCAGGAAAACGGCTGCAACAGAAGTTCAGGTTATACACACAAAGTGTCAGTCAGCAGAGAAATTACCTGAATGGTAGCTGATTTCTCGGCGGGAAGGTGGAGTTGCAGTCCGGCCTTTATGGTGGTGGTGATGAGTAGTGGATGAGTGACAGCTGGTACGGATGATGAGTGACAGCTGTCACTCCTGGTTGCTCCGACGCCCTCTCGTGCTTGAAGCCCGCACTTCAAGCAGGGCGCCATCTTGTGGTGGTGGGCCAGCAGTACCTCCTCTTCAGCGGCCCACACAGCACGCTTCTCCCGGCTGTTCTTTGTTCAATGACCCATTGCTCGAGTTGGTCTTCTAGCTGTGGCCAACTTTGTTTCCGCGGAAACTCCGTTTGGTCCTTTTAACTTGGCGCAGTTCATTTTCTTGTTTCCTCTCGCAGCTGCTCTATTCCCATGAACAACCACGTAACTGATAGCCTGCAGTTTGAATTGTGCCTTGTAAGCATGTCTCTTCGCTGACGCCATTTTCCAGGGTCCTTAGACAAACAAATGTTGTTTTGCAGGATACCTGTAGTATATGGTAACTGCCGGAGGAGTGGCGGAGGTAAGTGTACATACCACGGACTCACGGACTCTTCTCTGATTGGTTTATCGCTGCCAGTGTACGTACTTTACGTATTATGTCCCTGTGTCAGCGGGAAATGGTCCGATATTCCGACGGTCAAAGACAACGTCGGTCGTTTTTACAGATTTTGGAATTCAGTGCGCACATAAGGTGCACCGGATTATAGGGTGCACGGCCGATTTTGTGAAAATTTAAGGCTTTTAGGTGCGCCTTATGGTGCGGAAAATAGTTCTAATGAATATTAATTGTCATCTGAAATTGAATAAGAAGTTAATTGAAAAACTCAAAGTAATTCGAGTAAGAAGACTGCTTCAAACTAAATAATGGCCTGAGATAACAACCATACAATCACTTTGGATGTGATCGTTTGGTTACTGCAAGGCTGAAATATTACTTTAAACACAGAAAGAATTTGGACAAATCAGTCAACATATCATACCGGTACCGGAACCAGTCCATATGGAGTGGATTTAGAGATGTGTATCCAAACATTTATTAACGTGAAGGAGTAAATCATTAAACAGTTATATTTCCAATCATATGACAAGGATCCACTCAGCCATTACATAATCTGAGATAAACACCATCACCTAATCATTGGGAGCTCAGTCCCATCGCCGACTTTGCAACTGAAGATGAAAGACAAACGACAACTCATTTCTTGGTGTTTGTTTGGTGACATTAACTGGACATTTCTTACACTGTAAATAAAACACACTCCAAGTGTTTCCTTGTTTCAGTTGAACATAGTGTTGTCTGTTGCGGTAGCAGAAGTTGGGATTTTCCCAGCATGCACTGGGTAACATGTTTGGTGATAAAACTCCCAGTTAATGATGTTTCTCGCATGTTATCTGCTTTACATTCATCACTGTTACTGTTCTTTATGTCTTTTATGCGATCTTCTGAGTTACCATGGTAACCTGAACTATTGGCCTTGCTGTACCATGAGTGTTAGCACGCGTACAGTGTCAGTGTTTAATGATAAAGGCCGTGGGCTCAGGGTCGTACACTGTTTGGGGGCTTGAGAGCAGCCGTTAAACGGAGGTCGTCTCTCAGTCTGAGTTATTTAGTTCTAACAATCCACTCGCCTGCTACAATAATCTCTGCGTTCGGTTACTTTGTTCTATCAATCATTCATACTGTCGGTTGGGTTGGCATGAACTAGCCAGCTAACACAGTCCACACACGACGGCAGGCAATGCTGACACAGCAGGAGAGAGCAACACCTCAGAGTGATTTTAAAGTAGGGAACAGTCACAGGTCTCTCCAGCTCTCCTGGGCTGAATGGAAGAGCTGAGACAAAGAACATGTACTGTTGTCCTCTGGATGAAACCATCTCAGGGTCATCTGGGTTTTGGGATCTGTCTAACTTTGACCGGGCATATAAAAGAACAATGAACACGTGAGAGGACACTGGTCAAATCCCTGGAAAAGATGACTATTTGATGATACAACAGGGTCACAGACCATTCTCTAGAAAAGGAACAGAGGGCAGAATTTATGTACACTGTCCATGCCAAAAGCCAAAATATATGAACCCAAAAGTTATCAATCAATCCACACATTTCACAACAAACCTAAATGTCCCTGACTCCCATTATCACTAACTATTATATTCTCATCCATATGTTTGTGCTTCATGAACATGAAAGGGCCTTTCACACTGCACGCATTCATGACATTAAATGCATTGCAGATTGCTCTAAAAACCATTATTTTCAATGAGATGCTTCGCATTTTTGACACAAAGCATCGCGTCCTGTCAAAGGCCAAGTGGCACAACACTCCGCCGGGGGTATGCATTGCTGCTTGTTGTCCAGCTGCTATGGTCACAGTTCAACCCAATCCAACTTTCACCGCTGTGGGCTGTGATGTACCTTCACGCTGTCCAATAGAAATGAGACATCCGGCCAAAACATGGAAGAAAACAGAGAAGAATCATGTCACAGAACTGCTCATTTATACACAACAGTTTTCTGAAGTAAATCCTTGCAAATGTTTTTTACTTCAAAATTAATTTCTGATTACTGTAAAAAAAAAAAAAAAAACATTTCTTAGATTATAACACTTGTAATTAAAATAGTAAAATAAATAAGTAAAAGTTTCTTTGGAAATCTTTCGTCATCTGTAAATTAAAACCATAACTTACCTGTTGTTTCAGATGAGATGATTTCTTGATTAACATAATTAACCTTGGACATTTATTTTTAGACAAATAAAATAACATGAAAACTAATGTGTACATTGTCAAATCGGTTAAATTCTTGCATTCATACAGTTTTATGCAAAGGTTTGGGCCCCCCTGATAATTTTGAGGATTCTCCTTAATAAATTATTGGTTGTCCGTATCAGAAATTTCAATTAAATATATCATATAGCATTCGAACACACTGATATTTGAGAAGTGAAATGAAGTTTCTAGTATTTACAAAAGGTGTGCAATAATTATTTAAACAAAATTGGCGAGGTGCATAAATTTGGTCATTTTACTGATTTGAATACATTTAGCACTAATTATTGGAACACAAAATTGGTTTGGTAAGCTCACTGACCCTTGACCTCCTTACACAGGTGAATCCAGTCCTAGCCATTTGCACATGTTTCCCCTCTTTGCATCTCTTCTAATGAGTGGCAACATGGGAGCCTCTAAACAACTTTCAAATGACCTGAAAACAAAGATTGCTCAACATCATGGTTTAGGGGAAGGATACCAAAAGCTATCTCAGATATTTCAGCTGTCAGTTTCCACTGTGAGGAACATAGTGAGGAAATGGAAGACCACAGGCACAGTACTAGTTAAGGCCCGAAGTGGCAGGCCAAGAAAAATCTCAGATAAGCTGAAGCAAAGGATGGTGACAACAGTCACAACCCACAGACCTGCTCCAAAGACCTACAACATGATCTTGCTGCAGATAGTGTCTCTGTGCATCGTTCAACTATACAGCGCACTTTGAACAAAGAGATGCTGTATGATGGTGTAGCAGAGGAAGCCTTTTCTGCATACACACCACAAACAGAGTCACTTGAGGTATTCTAAAGCACATTTGGACAAGCCAGCTTTATTTTACAATAAGGTGCTGTGGACTGATGAAACTAAAATTGAGTTATTTGGACATAACAAGGGGCTGAAAAAGAACACAGCATTCCAAGAAAAACACTTGCTACCTACAGCAAAATTTGGAGGTGGTTCCATCATGCTGTGGGGCTGTGTGGCCAGTGCAGGTACTGGGAATCTTGTTAAAGTTGAGGGTCACATGGATTCCAGTCAATATCAGCAGATTCTTGAGAACAATGTTCATGAATCAGTGACAAAGTTGAAGTTGCGTCGGGGCTGGATCTTTCAACAAGACAACGACCCTAAACACTGCTCAAAATCTACTAAGGCATTCATGCAGAGGAACAAGTACAACATTCTGGAATGGCCACCTCAGTCCCCAGACCTGAATATTATTGAAAATCTGTGGTGTGATTTTAAGTGGGCTGTCCATGCTTGGAAACCAACAAACCTGAGATGTTTTGTAAAGAAGAATGGTCCAAAATACCTTCAACCAGAATCCAGACTCTCATTGGAAGCTATAGGAACCATTTAGAGGCTGTTATTTCTGCAAAATGAGGATCTACTAAATATTGATGTATTTGCTGTTTGGGTGCCCAAATTTATGCACCTGCCTAATTTTGTTTCAAGAATTATTGCACACTTTCTGTAAATCTGAGAAACTTAATTTCACTTCTCAAATATCACTGTTTGTCTGCTATATGATATATTTAACTGAACTTTCTGATCCAAACAACCAATGATTTATAAAGGAAAATCTTCAGGGGGGCACAAACATTTACATACAACTGTATCTGCATTTCAACCAGAAAAAGAGGCACCATAAATACAAATGTTTATTATAAATGCAACAGGAGATGATACAACAATGGCTGCAGTGTGTCTGGAAATTAGGATTTCTCAATGTGACATAAACCTTATGTTGAAATATATATTTTTTTAATTTAGTCATTTCAACTTTTAATTACATTCTCATTGACTGTGATTACCTTTAATGTTGTAATCAGGACAGAGTAATTTCTAAAACATGAATTGGACTGTTCTAATGATGGTGAATGCTTTGAAATTGGGCACAATAGGGGCGGAGCTTCTTCTTCCTGTGCATATGTATCATTGACTGAACTTTGACTTCATGGACATGCTTAATGATGCATTCAATTAATGTTAAAATATAATAGGAAACAGCTTTTCTAAATAATAAAATAGGTGCTCTTGAAGAGCCTTTGTTTTATTTAGAAGCAGGTGTTGGTTTGCTGGATTCTCGGGACATTTAACCAGATGAAGGTCTCCTCTGCAGCTTTGACCTCTGGTGGAGTTGTTGAAGACACTTTTCTCACATTTTGAAGAGCAGAGATGTTTTCTTCTTCTGTCTGGACTTCAGGTTTTGGGTTCAGCTCCAACACTGGATGTTTTTGAAGTTTGCCTGTATTTAGGTTGTCTGCACAGCAAATTTTGAAATGTTGCTGATGTGGAAAAGTAAAAAAAAAAAATCTTAAAATATAAAGACATACAACCCTGATTCCAGTAAAGCTGGGACGTTGTGTGTAATGTAAATAAAAACAGAATCCAATGATTTTCAAATCCTCTTCAACCTATATTCTATTGAATACACCACAAAGACAAGATATTTAATGTTCAAACTGATAAAATTTATTGTTTTTGTGCAAATATTTGCTAATTTTAAAATGGATGCCTGCAACACGTTTCAAAAAAGCTGGGACAGGGCAACAAAAGACTGGGAATGTTGATGAATGCTCAAAGAACACCTGTTTGGAACATTCCACATGTGAACAGGTTAATTAGAAACAGGTGAGTGTCATGACTGGGTATAACAGGAGCATCCCCAAAAGGCTCAGCTGTTCACAAAGAAAGATGGGGCGCGGATCACCACTTTATGAACAACTGCATGAAAATAATAGTCCAACAGTTTAAGAACAATGTTTCTCAATGTTCAATTGCAAGGAATTTAGGGATTCCATCATCTACAGTCCATAATATAATCAGAAGATTCAGAAAATCTGGAGAACTTTCTACATGTAAGCGGCAAAGCTGAAAACCAACACTGAATGCCCGTGACCTTCGATCCCTCAGGCGGCACTGCATTAAAAACCAACATCATTGTGTAAAGGATCTTACCGTGTGAGCTCAGGAACACTTCAGAAAACCATTGTCAGTTAACACAGTTCGTCGCTACATCTACAAGTGCAAGTTAAAACTCTACCATGCAAAGTGAAAGCCAAACATCAACAACATCCAGAAACACCGCTGCCTTCTCTGGGCCCGAGCTCATTTGAAATGGACAGACACAAAGTGGAAAAGTGTGCTGTGGTCTGATGAGTCCACATTTCAAATTGTTTTTAGAAATCATGGACGTTGTGTCCTCTGGACAAAAGAGGAAAAAGACCATCCAGATTGTTGCTGTGCACCATGCGGCACCGCTGCGACGCGTGGAATTCCTCCACATGTCTGTCTCAATGTGTCGAAAAAGTGCTGATGTCCACGTCTTTTCACAATTCCTGTGCTAGTCAGAGGACGTCCCGGATAAAACACAGTGTCCAGTTTGGAAATGAACGGCACATTCCACTGTTACAGGAGTTTTTGTCATGGAAAGAGGAGTGGAGGCTTCGCACATCGCGGCGGTGCTGCATGGTGCAAAGCAATGCCGTGATGAAGTCTCACAGGACATGTTCTGGCATGTCCAGGCACATCCACAATTTCTCGGATAATCACTTGATGGAAAAACCACCGACAGCTGTCTGAACGCCATCTCAAAGCCGTCCTGTGAGACCAAAACGGAGGTGGTTTTGTCTCACTCCAGTAGCGAATCCATCGTGACGCGCGAAGCCTCCACTCGGCTTTCCATGACAAAATCTCTTGTTAAAAGTGAAATCTGCCGGAAAATGGCTGATGTCCAGCTCTTATGATAACCAGAGAAATGGCACACGATGGTCACGGATCCAGACAGCCATCCGTTTAGAAATGAAATGGTCGCTCAGCCTGTCGATGGCGGCTTCGTGCCCCACAGCCGCTGGGGGCCGTCCTTAAAGCGACAGTAACACTCCTTATTCTCTGCCAAGATCGTAACATTTTCACCGAAAGCCAGATAAATTTTTCTAATGGTTTCCAGCTGCTTGTCTCTAACAGTTTCTGAAAAAATTGTGATGGAAAAAAAGCCCAAATCATTCCACCATTTCCTGACAATGAAAATCCGACGAGAGGGCTGGACCACTCCTCACTCAAAGCCTGCTCACAGGCGAATGACGCAACCGACAGGCGTGGAAAAACTCATGCATGCGCACGAGGGTTCAAGCTTCACACGTGATTCAAATCCATATGGTTTTTGAAAAAAATAATAAGGTCGGATACTTTTCTAATAGACCTCGTATGTGTCTGACCATGTTGGAGGAATGTCAATCTTTTCTTAAAATAACTTTTTGCATGTCTCTTTGTATCTCAGTGTCAGCCATGTCTTAACAAACATACACTTTGTTAAAACTATCTAAGAGTAAGTTCACCTCTTTGTACATCCCACCTTCCTACATACCTGTCTGTATCGTATCATTTATTAAGGGTGAACAAGCATGATTTTTGTATTGATTCGGTGCAGAGTTAACCAGCTCATATCTGCAGTTAGATCGTAAACGTTGGTCACTTCATTATAATAAACTATGACCTGAGGACTGCATTAAAATAAGAGTGATTACTTCTGCAAGATTTATGCACAAAACTGTTTTTTTTTTTTTTTTTTTGCAGCTCTTGTGGCTATAAAACCTACAAAAACCTCCATGTTTGTTATCATGTTTGTATAATTTAATTTTTTACAGGTATGTGCATCATAATGTCACAACTTTATTGACATTCTAGTTTGTGATGATAAAATAGCAAATTTCATTTAACTTCAGTTTTGATGTGAACATTACTGCCCCCTGCTGGCTTTAAGAAGACCACTGAGAATCATTATAGCCATGTGGCATCTCAATGAAATTACACCTTAACCCTCTGGAGTCCAGGGTATAATTCGACGTGTTTGACTACTTTTGGTTTTATCTTTAGAAAGTGTTTACTTTGCCTTGTTTGGTGTCTTTTTTTTTTCAGCACAACCTCACCTGTGTGACTTTACAGTTTCTCATTCATTCTGACCAACTGTATGAAAACAGTGAACCTAAAATCACACAAAAAACATAAAATAGAAAGTAGAAAAAGAAAACCACAAACTTGTTTCACGAACCATTTTCATGACTTTAAATGTAAATGTTGTTGTCCATTTGGCTGCTCCCATTTTGTTTGGGGTCACCACAGCGAATACAGCCAGATCCACATTGGCATAAGTTTTACACCGGATGTCCTTCCTGACACAACTCCAGTTTTACCTGGAGAAACACACACAGCCGCTGGTGTTCCAAAGAGGTCTCCCATCCACGTACTAACCAGATCCTGCTCTCCTTATCTTCTGAGATCTGACGGCATCAGACTGACACAGAGCAGATTGGCTGCATATAAATTAAAACTTAAATATAAATTGTAAATTTCAAAAAGATATGTACAAATGTAACAACAAAAAAAAACAAAGTTAAATACAACTGTTTACATAAATGCAGGAAATGCTTCAGGTGTTTTTTGTACAATTATTTACAAAACAGTCAGATTTCACAATAAGATTTAGAATGTACATTTCAAAAACGTATGAAATGCTAATGCTAGAAATGATTTACAAAACAATCAGATGTCAAAATAAGATGCAACACATATTATTTGTGCCACTCAAAAAAAAACAAAAAAAAAAAACAATTCCTGTCCAACACCACACAGAGGGGCACTTCGCAGGCCTGACACTTCCACGGTGTGTCACTCCTCTTGTTGTCCACCTCAATCTGCCTTTTCTGGCTTTTTGGTGAGGATCTGTGCCTGTCACAACTGGAACAGGAACGTGGTTCTGGCTCCTGTTCTGTGGGACACCTGTTTTGTCTGTGCCACACAGTTGACACACCAGCTCCTCCATAAAGTCCTTGTGTGTCATGGGCTGTCAAGATTGACACTGCTGATCTCACGATGCAAGATGAATGCATTTGTGGTTACAATGTCAAAGAAGTGCAGCAACACTTTCCTGTACCAGCGTGCAGTTTTCCGATGGGTGGAGTAGTACTGGATGAGCTGGTCAGATAGGTCGACTCCACCCCTGTTTTTATTATAAGCCAACACTGGTAGGACAGGGAATGTCTTTCATTGTCCAGCATCCATCCTTCACCTTTCTCCACACTGTCTCACCTGAAAACGCATGATGGATGCTGTAGCACACAGACACCTCCCGTGTGTCCATCCACTTTACAAACACCAGAGGTCCCTCTCTTATCCATCTTATAGATCCTCTTTCAGTTTTTTTTTTTTTGTGAGAACATTTGCCCTCCCTCTGGGGCATCCTCGTCTGTTCTCCCTGTATGAGCCACGTGCCCCAAACTTCATGTTAGCCAGGTCCATGAACAGTTTGGGACTCGTGTAAAAATTGTCCATGTAAATGTGCGAGGATGACTGGATCAGGTTCATGACCACATCGTATACAACCCGTGTTTACTTGTGGTCACAGTCTTTCCAGTGTAAATGGTGAACTTGAGTGTGTAGCCATTAATTGAAACAGCCAACAGAAAAAGTTTCAGGCCCCATTTTGTTGGCTTGTCCTTCAAATACTGAGTCATTCCAGTTTTTACCTTCATCGCCACCATTGTTTCATCCACTGCCAGTTCCCTTCTCGGGTGGTAATAAGCCTGGCAGGCACTGAGGATGTCATCATAAAGAGGCCTGACTCGAAACAGTTTGTCATGACCTGCTGTTCCCTTTTTTCTATCATTTTCTACGTCCTCATCTGGATCACTTAGGTGGATGTTCCAGAACATCGATCTAAATCTGTCTCTGGACATTACTTCCACTGAAAAGGGCACAGACAAAATATGACTTTGTTTCCTGCAGTGACTTCTGACTGGTGGAAAATTTCAGAAGCCAACCAATGAGGAAGAAGGAGTCATATTTCTTCCCACCGCTGTTGCTGCTGCAGTAGAGAAGGACATATGATCCTTTTGGCTGCGTGTGTGTACATAAACATGCAGCGAAAAATGACAATAATATTCATGAAAACTCATGGCGTAAAAAATACTCATGAGTCAAGTTATACTAGGCCTATTAACAAAATTTAAAAAGTGCTATAAAAGTTGAAGTCTCCATGTTCAACACACATTTAAAGGGAGCCTCAGAGTGCAGCAGACTGTTACAGCTGCTTAATTGGGTCATGTGACTTTTTACGCAAGAGCACGTCATTCACCCCATCCTGTCTATGGCTGATGCTGAGACTCTGATTCACGCATTTGTCTCTTCTAGATTGGATTATTGTAATGCTTTATTTTCTGGTCTGCTGCAGTCTAGCATTCGAGGACTTCAGTTGGTGCAGAATGCTGCTGCCAGAATTTTGACACAAAGTAGAAGGTTTGACCACATTACTCCCATTCTGGCATCCCTTCATTGGCTACTGGTTTCTGCCAGATTGGATTTTAAAGTTTTATATTTGGTTTATAAAATTGTTCATGGACTGGCGCCTTCCTACTTGGCGGACTTGGTTAAGCCCTACGTACCTGCGAGGCCTTTGCGTTCGCAGGGCACAGGGCTTCTGTGTGTTCCAAGGATGAACAAAAAGTCTGTGGGGTATAGAGCCTTCTCCTACCGTGGTCCGGCTCTTTGGAATGATCTACCTGCTGTTATTCAGCAGTCTGACACGGTGGAGATTTTTAAATCAAGACTGAAGACCCACTTTTTTAGACTGTCTTATCATTAATTTTTTAATCTGTTTGTGTTTACTTTGTAATTTCTTTTTATTCTACTGTGTTTTATCTTTTAACTGTGCTTTTCTTGCTTTTAATTTTGAATTTACATTAATTTGTGTTGTTGTGAATTATGTGAAGCGCCTTGGTGTGACTTTGTCGTGATTTGGCGCTATATAAATTAATAAATTATTATAAATTATAAGGTTAAACATCAGTTTCTGTCTGTTGTTGTTTCTGTCGGCCGTCCAGAAAATAATCTGATCTGATTCAGGTTGTTCATGTTTTATTAAAAGAAAAAAGTATCTGATTTTATGGAAGACATGAAGAAATGAGTTTAAATTGTACAGAATGTCCCAAGTAGAAAAGCTTGAATCTTCAACTGGACTGGGTTGCTTGACGTGAGGACGTTTCGCTTCAAATCACAGAAACTTCCTCAACTAAAATTCTTGCTCTGGTAGTCTGACTTCTGTCTTGACTCTTGTAGAGAAGAATAAACCAGAAGCCAACAAAAGCTGGAGTTTTTAACCTAACCAGACCCCTCCTACCGAGAGGCCGACTGCTATAGGCTAGTGACTAAACAATAGCTCTAATTAGCACCTATTGTGCACTCTCCTAATGATGGGATGGAAGCCTCCCCTGATGGCTCCCTTGACAACTCTCCTGTTGACATGAATGACTCATTACCATGAACAAAAGACTGAAACTGCTTAGACCTGAGTACCCCATTGTAAACAGGGGACAAAGCGTGTCTGAGACCCGCCCCCCGGTTAAGGCTGGGTTTCAATTGTTTTACAAAGAATGCTTCCTTGACACCTCTCTCAAACCATTTCTTCTCTCTAAGATTTTAACTTCCTTGTCCTCAAACATGTGGTTAGTGTCTTTCAGGTGGAGATGAACTGCAGACTGAGGTCCACTGGCGCCCTCTCTGCGGTGCTGGTATAGCCTCTTGTTTAAAGGTTGCTTAGTCTCACCTATGTAGTGTTCATTACAGTTTTCCTGACATCTGATATAACACACTACATTGCTCTGTTTGTAACTAGGGATCCTGTCCTTAGGGTGAACTAATTTCTGTCTCAAGGTGTTAACCGGTTTAAAGTAAACTGGGATTTTGTGCTGTCTGAAGATCCTCTGTAGTTTTTCCCCTACTCCTGCTAAATAAGGGAGAGACACTCTTCTTCTTGTCTCCGTCTCCTGTCTATCTGGTCTCTTTGTTCTCTGGGACATCTGCACTTTGTCCAGGGACCATCGTGGGTACCCACATACTGTGAGGGCTTTCCGGACAAGTTCTTGTTCTTTAGCCCTTCCCTCTGCAGTTGTGGGCACCTGTAGGGCTCTGTGTTGAAGAGTCCTGATCACCCCGAGCTTGTGTTCAAGGGGGTGGTTTGAGCCAAAGAGCAGATATTGGTCAGTGTGAGTGGGTTTTCTGTAAACCCCTGTCTGGAGCTGCCTGTTCTCTCCAATCGTAACATCACAGTCCAAGAAGGCTAAATGGTTGTTTCTGGCATCTTCACGTGTGAACTTGATATTGGAGTCCACCGAGTTGATGTGTTCTGTAAAGTCCTCAACTTCCTGTTGCTTGATTTTAACCCATGTGTCATCGACATATCTGAACCAGTGACTGGGAGAGATGCCAGCACCTATATAGCACCTTCAACTGCACCACAGACTAAAACAGTTAAATGTGGTCTATTAAACATTAGGTCTCTCTCTTCTAAGTCCCTGTTAGTAAATGATATAATTGATCAACATATTGATTTATTCTGCCTAACAGAAACCTGGTTACAGCAGGATGAATATGTTAGTTTAAATGAGTCAACACTCCCGAGTCACACTAACTGTCAGAATGCTCGTAGCACGGGCCGGGGCGGAGGATTAGCAGCAATCTTCCATTCCAGCTTATTAATTAATCAAAAACCCAGACAGAGCTTTAATTCATTTGAAAGCTTGACTCTTAGTCTTGTCCATCCAAATTGGAAGTCCCAAAAACCAGTTTTATTTGTTATTATCTATCGTCCACCTGGTCATTACTGTGAGTTTCTCTGTGAATTTTCAGACCTTTTGTCTGACTTAGTGCTTAGCTCAGATAAGATAATTATAGTGGGCGATTTAACATCCACACAGATGCTGAGAATGACAGCCTCAACACTGCATTTAATCTATTATTAGACTCTATTGGCTTTGCTCAAAAAGTAAATGAGTCCACCCACCACTTTAATCATATCTTAGATCTTGTTCTGACTTATGGTATGGAAATAGAAGACTTAACAGTATTCCCTGAAAACTCCCTTCTGTCTGATCATTTCTTAATAACATTTACATTTACTCTGATGGAGTAAATCAGAGTAAATTAAGTTAAAAGGGAGTTTTTCCTTCCCACTGTCGCCAAGTGCTTGCTCACAGGGGGTCGTTTTGACCGTTGGGGTTTTTACGTAATTATTGTATGGCCTTGCCTTACAATATAAAGCGCCTTGGGGCAACTGTTTGTTGTGATTTGGCGCTATATAAATAAAATTGATTGATTGATTGATTGATGCCCGTGAATGACGTCAAGGCTGTCTTCTCCACTCGCTCCATGTACAGATTGGCCACAATGGGGGATACTGGAGACCCCATCACACAACCATGAATCTGCCTGTAGTAATTCCTCCTAAACAGGAAATACGTGGTGTTAAGACAGATCTCCAAGAGTTGGCAGATGTGATCTGGTGTGAGTTTGGTCCTTTCAGGTAGAGACCCGTCCTCCAGCAGTCTCTGCCTCACAGCTGAGACGGCCTCAGCGGTGGGATGCAGGTGAACAACGAAGTCACATCAAATGACACCATAGTTTCATCTGCCTCCAGCTGTAGGTCCTTGATCTTGTTCACAAAAAGAAAGAATGTTCCAACTGAGAATTTCTTAAGTTTCAAGTTAATATCAGTCATGTTTATTTAAAAAGTAAATTTTGCCTCTAAATTGAAATCTTTCATTACTTTCATTACAGTGTTTTCTCACATTTTCTCACAAAATTTTACCAACGAGTTGATGAAAGAGCACGAATTATTATTATTATAGCTTAATTTAAACAAAATTAATTTGGCACAAAAGTCAAACTGCTGTTGGAGTTACTACCTGACAAAAGTTTAAATACATATTAAAAAATGTGTTTTTGCTCTTTCAGATCGACCAACATGCTGCAGAAGAATTCAACCTGACATCTGATGGAGAATTCAACGGCATCAAATCACTGGTGTTGGGCCGCGTGTCCGGTGAGTGAGGAGAGAGGCTCCTGGGACTAAACTGAACGTGTTCACATTATTCTAAAAAGTGCTTTGACTTTGTAATGTATGATCTGCCATCATAATAAAACGTATTTAGGGTTTGAATGAACAGCAGCAAAATAACATTTACAGCTGCCTTTACATTGACTGCATTCAAAAAAATCAAATCACTGATATAGCAGCAAGTAAGATGTCCCTCAGGACAAAGGACACAACCGTAAGTTGATCTATTGACTATTAGCTCTTAACCTATACTAACACAGTAGTGTAGGAATAAACATTATTTACTTAAGAATGAGCAGTAGGTTTTATGATGGCTGCCGCAGTAATGCTGTACACCAAAAATACGACTGAGAATAATCAGACATTAATTAAAATGTAGCATGCAGGTCTTTATAGTGTTCCTCGTGCAAGAATTTAAATCTCAGATCCCTTGACCTTCTTGCTGTGAGGCAGCAGTGCTAACCACTAAGCCACTGTCCTGTCGCCTTTCAGTCTAATATAAAATAAATAATGAATGTGTCATGATACGAGGTGGCGTGGCACAGAAGATGGTTGTGTTAGGGTCCCTTCAGGTTGTTTTTGAGGTCTTGTATTTTGTCTTCTTCCTTGTCTGTCTGTCCTGTCTTCTGAATGGTCAGTGTCCAAGTTTCTGTTGTATTTGCTCTGTCCATGATTTCTGTCTTTGTGAATCTGTGGGTTTGTCATTTGGATGAAGGAGTTGGAGTCAGGTGTGTGTGTGTGTGTGTAGGTGTATGTGCACGTCTGGTTAGTGTGCTCAGCTATATGCGCATGTGTCCTGGCACGCCCCCTCCTAGTCCACATTGACATGTATGCTGGCCCTCTTCTGTCTTGCTGCGTATGTGTGCATATTATCCCTCTTTCCTCTGTGTTGTTCCTGGTGCACGTGCGCGCTCTGTGTCTGGGTACTTCTCACTGAGCGTGCAGTGCTGTTGGTCTGGTTAGACCCCGCCCTTTGTTTACATTATGTTTTGTCTGTTCTCTCATTGTTCTTTCCAACCAAGTTTGTCCTACACTCCTGTGGTTGCTTGTGTCTTGGTCTTTCCACTGTGTGTTTGTCATTGTTCCTTTCTATGTCATTAGGCTTATTAGTATGTTGGGTCACTTCATGTTTGCACTCTTCAGTCATGTATGTTCTGTTCTCTGCCGCCATCTAGTGTCTTAAATTAGTCTTCACACTTCTTCTGAGTTTCCAGCTGGAATTAATTCACTCATCAGACTCTGTATTAACCTCACCTGTGTTCATGTCCCATGCTGGTCCATTGTAGCTGTTTTCCTGTGGTAGCTGATTCCTGTGCTGCTTTTTGTCTTTGTCCATGCAGCGTGCTACTTATCATTCTGTTGTTAAAGTGACTGCTCACCTTTTCTGATGTCCTGTGTTCTCCACTGCTCCCTTTTGTACTCAGTACTCAGTTCTGGTTTTTGCACTCCCTGGAAGATTGTCAACTTAAGTTTTGCTTTGTCTCCTCACGCCCTGGATCTCCCCACAACCTGAGTGGGTGAATTTTGTATTTTGGTTGTTCCTGCTCCTCAACTGTTTTTGTATCTTGTCACCAGTCCAGCATTAAACCTGGTATTCTTTAAAAATTCAACCTTTTGTCGTGATTGCTCTGCATTTGGGAAATCTCAGCCTTTGTTCAGATCCTGGCTTCAAATCATAATAGAATGGACCAGCCGCCAAACTTTTTCCCAGCAGGCAGTTATCCAAGTCAATCAGTTTTTGTAACATTTGGAGAACAATTTAATATTTGTTTCAATACTTTTCATGGCTGTCATAAAAAGAGAGATAAGAAGGAATGGCTGGACAGAGCGCATAATGTGGTCAGAAACCATGCATGGGCTTTAAAAATGTTCCCAGAACTCTCATCCGTTGAAAAGCTTTTTGAACGCCGAGAGGCACCTGCTTGGGCACGTGACCCAGTAGGTTTTCTGGACACACTCCAACCTTTCAGTCAAATTAAAAACAGTGTCAGAAGTGACAGCTGGGAGTCTCCCAGTCGTCAGCATGAGGCACTCTCTTCCTGCACCCCCACCTTGGTCATACCCACGCGCGGCACGGATGGACGTGCCATTCCGGAATTAGTCAGGCTGCAAACGGCGGTCTCCGCCGCTCAGAACCTGATCACTGCAGCCAACCCGGCTCTGGGCTCCCTCCATGGCACCATGCAGTCCCTGTTGACGCTCCTCCAGTCCCCTGCTGTGATTGTGGATCTGGTCGCTCTGAAGGATGTGGTCTATGCCCTTGAGACTGCTGTATACAGTGCCATCTTGGACTCTTCTGCCTCTCCCTTGACCCACACTCCCACACAGGATTCCGTTCCTGAAAGGGTGGTTCCGCCTCCACCACCGGCGAGTGGGGCTGCAAGGAAGAAGAGAGGCCGTGTCAAGAAGACCCGGCTGGTGGAGCCTTCTCTTGGCTCTGGGGTGGGAGGGGGTTCGACTAACAGCTGTGATTCTTTTTACAGGTCAGCCCGTGAGTCCTGCTGTTCAGAAATGGCGGTGGGATGCCTCCACATCAGCCCGATGGACGTCACCGAGGGGAATCCCGTGCCCGCCCCTGATGACGTCACAGAGGAGCAAGCCACGTCCTCTTCAGGGTGTGCTCTTGATCGCTCCACCCATGTGATCTGCATCACCCCAGAGCAACAAGCCCTCACGTCAGAGAAGGTCATTTTGGGGCAAACGGATGTTGTATCCTCAGAACAGGAGTGCAGTGACTGTGAGGCGGGTGATTGTAAACTAATTAGCACTAGTGACAATAATGAGGACAGTAGTGGTGCTCTCTCTGAACTTTGTTCCTTGCAGAATACCAACCAAGATCCCTGCTTAGACAAACAGGCTCACACCAATATGTCTGATGCTTTTCGAGGAGCTGCAGATCCTAGTTCCTCTCGTAGTCCACATGTTGCTACTCACCCTGATGGAGACTCAAGTGTTCTGATCCACATAGAATCCAGAGTGAAGCAATGTAGCTTAGACACACGCTTAAGCTTTTCGATCAGAGAGGAACGGTCAAATTCCATTTTGACTCCTCTAACTTTTGATTGCAGCAGTGCAGTTTTGACGTGTGAGGGTCTGTGCATGGATACTGGTGACAATAATGAACAAAGCATTCATAGTTCTGATGACACCTCATTATCCCAAACAAACATTTGCCCATCTTTATCAAGGGAAGGTATGTCATCTGCTAAAGGACTCAGAGAGGAGCCTTCCCCCCATCCTGAAAGTTTGGGTTTTGGTGTTGGTTTAGGGATCGAGGGTGATGTCAAGAATGAACTGAGTGTTTGTGCTCCTGCAGAAAGCACTTTACCTCTAAATAGATTAGAAAGAAGTAGACACACGCCTGAGTCAATGTCAGTCCCTACCGTGGATCCAGGAGGATCGCACGGTTCGTTGTCAGTCTCCACCGTGGATCCAGGAGGATCGCACGGTTCGTTGTCAGTCTCCACCGTGGATCCAGGAGGATCGCACGGTTCGTTGTCAGTTTCCACCGTGGATCCAGGAGGATCGCACGGTTTGTCGTCAGTTTCCACCGTGGATCCAGGAGGCTCGCACGGTTCGTCATCAGTCTCCACCGTGGATCCAGGAGGATCGCACGCTTCGTCGTCAGGCTTCACCGTGGATCCAGGAGGATCGCACGGTTCGTCGTCAGTCTCTACCGAGCATCCAGGAGGATCGCACGGTTCGTCGTCAGTCTCTACCATGCATCCAGGAGGATTGCATGGGTCATCTTCGACCTCGACCGTGACTTTTAGCCGGCCTACAAGCCGGTCTCCGTTCACCCTGTCGGACTCTTGCCGGCCAAAGTCCAGGCCTTTCTACTCAACTCAGAGCATCAGCTGGCCTTCTGGCTCTCAATGACCACCGGCCCATCTTCTCTCCTCTGAACTCCAGCCTGCCTCCCTTCTGTTCGGGGAACTTAGGTCAGCCTTCCTGTTTTCAGAAGGACTTTCTGCGACCGCCGACCCCCGCTTTCCATGGTGGTCGGGTTATAGACTCTGTAGTCCCTAATATGTTTCTGTTTCCAGGTCTCCAGGCTGGCGCCCCCTGGTTTGGGGGCATTCCTCCCATAGTGTCGACTCCCGCTTTCTTTGGGGGTCAGTTTCTGGGTTCTCCATTTCCTAATGTGTTCCCGTTTTCAGGTTTCCAGTCGGGTGCGCCCTGGTTCGGGGGTGGTCCCTCCTGTCCTCCGCCCGCCTCCCGCCCCTTATGGGTTTTTTGGGGGGTGGGGTTGTTTTTGGGCTCTGTGTTTGGTTTTCCCGTGGTTGTTCCGTGTCCCCTGGTCTTTGTCTTGTAGTCTGGTTTTTTTTTGGGGGGGGGGGTTGTTTTTGGGCTCTCGGGGGCTAGCCCTTGGGGAGGGGGTCCTGTTAGGGTCCCTTCAGGTTGTTTTTGAGGTCTTGTATTTTGTCTTCTTCCTTGTCTGTCTGTCCTGTCTTCTGAATGGTCAGTGTCCAAGTTTCTGTTGTATTTGCTCTGTCCATGATTTCTGTCTTTGTGAATCTGTGGGTTTGTCATTTGGATGAAGGAGTTGGAGTCAGGTGTGTGTGTGTGTGTGTGTAGGTGTATGTGCACGTCTGGTTAGTGTGCTCAGCTATATGCGCATGTGTCCTGGCACGCCCCCCTCCTAGTCCACATTGACATGTATGCTGGCCCTCTTCTGTCTTGCTGCGTATGTGTGCATATTATCCCTCTTTCCTCTGTGTTGTTCCTGGTGCACGTGCGCGCTCTGTGTCTGGGTACTTCTCACTGAGCGTGCAGTGCTGTTGGTCTGGTTAGACCCCGCCCTTTGTTTACATTTTGTTTTGTCTGTTCTCTCATCGTTCTTTCCAACCAAGTTTGTCCTACACTCCTGTGGTTGCTTGTGTCTTGGTCTTTCCACTGTGTGTTTGTCATTGTTCCTTTCTATGTCATTAGGCTTATTAGTATGTTGGGTCACTTCATGTTTGCACTCTTCAGTCATGTATGTTCTGTTCTCTGCCGCCATCTAGTGTCTTAAATTAGTCTTCACACTTCTTCTGAGTTTCCAGCTGGAATTAATTCACTCATCAGACTCTGTATTTAACCTCACCTGTGTTCATGTCCCATGCTGGTCCATTGTAGCTGTTTTCCTGTGGTAGCTGATTCCTGTGCTGCTTTTCGTCTTTGTCCATGCAGCGTGCTACTTATCAATCAATCAACTTTTTTCTTGTATAGCGCCAAATCACAACAAACAGTTGCCCCAAGGCGCTCCACATTGCAAGGCAAGGCCATACAATAATTATGAAACACAGTCTACGTCTAAAGCAACATAACCAAGGGATGGTCCAGGGTCACCCGATCCAGCCCTAACTATAAGCCTTAGCGAAAAGGAAAGTTTTAAGCCTAATCTTAAAAGTAGAGAGGGTATCTGTCTCCCTGATCTGAATTGGGAGCTGGTTCCACAGGAGAGGAGCCTGAAAGCTGAAGGCTCTGCCTCCCATTCTACTCTTACAAACCCTAGGAACTACAAGTAAGCCCGCAGTCTGAGAGCGAAGCGCTCTAATGGGGTAATATGGTACTATGAGGTCCCTAAGATAAGATGGGACCTGATTATTCAAAACCTTATAAGTAAGAAGAAGAATTTTAAATTCTATTCTAGCATTAACAGGAAGCCAATGAAGGGAGGCCAACACGGGTGAGATATGCTCTCTCCTGCTAGTCCCCGTCAGTACTCTAGCTGCAGCATTCTGAACCAACTGAAGGCTTTTTAGGGAACTTTTAGGACAACCTGATAATAATGAATTACAATAGTCCAGCCTAGAGGAAACAAATGCATGAATTAGTTTTTCAGCATCACTCTGAGACAAGACCTTTCTGATTTTAGAGATATTGCGTAAATGCAAAAAGGCAGTCCTACATATTTGTTTAATATGCGCTTTGAATGACATATCCTGATCAAAAATAACTCCAAGATTTCTCACAGTATTACTAGAGATCAGGGAAATGCCATCCAGAGTAACGATCTGGTTAGACACCATGCTTCTAAGATTTGTGGGGCCAAGTACAATAACTTCAGTTTTATCTGAGTTTAAAAGCAGGAAATTAGAGGTCATCCATGTCTTTATGTCTGTAAGACAATCCTGCAGTTTAGCTAATTGGTGCGTATCCTCTGGCTTCATGGATAGATAAAGCTGGGTATCATCTGCATAACAATGAAAATTTAAGCAATACCGTCTAATAATACTGCCCAAGGGAAGCATGTATAAAGTGAATAAAATTGGTCCTAGCACAGAACCTTGTGGAACTCCATAATTAACTTTAGTCTGTGAAGAAGATTCCCCATTTACATGAACAAACTGTAATCTATTAGACAAATATGATTCAAACCACCGCAGCGCAATGCCTTTAATACCTATGACATGCTTTAATCTCTGTAATAAAATTTTATGGTCAACAGTATCAAAAGCAGCACTGAGGTCCAACAGAACAAGCACAGAGATAAGTCCACTGTCCGAAGCCATAAGACGATCATTTGTAACCTTCACTAATGCTGTTTCTGTACTATGATGAATTCTAAAACCTGACTGAAACTCTTCAAATAGACCATTCCTCTGCAGGTGATCAGTTAGCTGTTTTACAACTACCCTCTCAAGAATCTTTGAGAGAAAAGGAAGGTTGGAGATTGGCCTATAATTAGCTAAGATAGCTGGGTCAAGTGATGGCTTTTTAAGTAATGGTTTAATTACTGCCACCTTAAAGGCCTGTGGTACATAACCAACTAACAAAGATAGATTGATCATATTTAAGATTGAAGCATTAAATAATGGTAGGACTTCCTTGAGCAGCCTGGCAGGAATGGGGTCTAATAAGCATGTTGATGGTTTGGATGAAGTAACTAATGAAAATAACTCAGACAGAACAATCGGAGAGAAAGAGTCTAACCAAATACCGGCATCACTGAAAGCAGCCAAAGATAACGATACATCTTTGGGATGGTTATGAGTAATTTTTTCTTTAATAGTCAAAATTTTGTTAGCAAAGAAAGTCATGAAGTCATTACTAGTTAAAGTTAATGGAATACTCAGCTCAATAGAGCTCTGACTCTTTGTCAGCCTGGCTACAGTGCTGAAAAGAAACCTGGGGTTGTTCTTATTTTCTTCAATTAGTGATGAGTAGAAAGATGTCCTAGCTTCACGAAGGGCTTTCTTATAGAGCAACAAACTCTTTTTCCAGGCTAAGTGAAGATCTTCTAAATTAGTGAGACGCCATTTCCTCTCCAACTTACGGGTTATCTGCTTTAAGCTACGAGTTTGTGAGTTATACCACGGAGTCAGACACTTCTGATTTAAAGCTCTCTTTTTCATCATTCTCATCATGATTTACTTATCATTCTGTTGTTAAAGTGACTGCTCACCTTTTCTGATGTCCTGTGTTCTCCACTGCTCCCTTTTTGTAAGTACTCAGTTCTGGTTTTTGCACTCCCTGGAAGATTGTCAACTTAAGTTTTGCTTTGTCTCCTCACGCCCTGGATCTCCCCACAACCTGAGTGGGTGAATTTTGTATTTTGGTTGTTCCTGCTCCTCAACTGTTTTTGTATCTTGTCACCAGTCCAGCATTAAACCTGGTATTCTTTAAAAATTCAACCTTTTGTCGTGACTGCTCTGCATTTGGGAAATCGCAGCCTTTGTTCAGATCCTGGCTTCAAATCATAACAGGTTGGACACAAATGCTGACTCACAGACAGAATGTAGGGTTAGTAGAAAAGGCTTTATCAAAAAATACTAGCAAGGATTCTGTACACAGTGCATCAGTCAGCAAGGCGGAGGTACAGACAGATGTAGTGCTAAGGCGTGGTCCAACAAAACAAGCAGGTATCAGGTATACAGCATGGAGGAGTTCAAAGGCAAGACAGAGGCAAGGTCAAAAATGAGCAAAGTCTAAATACATGCAGGCAATCAAACCTGGTCAAAACGGGGCTGTGAGAAGGGCTGGAACGAGGACAAAAAGTGCAACAAACTGGCAGGGAAGAGGTGAAGTGAAGCTCCTTAAATGATGATTAGAGGAACTAGACAGGTGTGGGGAACATTCTTGAAGGAGGTGTGGCTGGATGAAACAAAGATGAGGGAAGCAGGTGCAAGATAGTGCAGTGGAGACAACACAAAGTGGAGTGATGCAAGATGCAAAGACACGTGAGCCAGAGTAAAGAGCGTGAGTGGATGAATACACTAAACAGTCAGAATGAGAGACAAAGACACGAGGCAGGTCCAGTGACTTGGAGTGAGAACAGAAACAAGTGGAAGTGAGGGAAAACAGAGAAGAAAGGTCAAACAGAAACCGAGGACTATGAACAGAACCAGATCAGAGCATGAACATGAGAACTAAAAAGCGAACTGATCAGAGAATAACAAGAAAATAAATACTAAGACAAAACTAGACTGGAACTGGTTTATGACTGAAGTAAAGATAACCAGATGACAAAACAAAAACAGAAAACAGAAACAGAAAGTAAACAGAAAACAAAACCTGATACTACAGCATAACTGATAAAATCAGAAATGAGATGAACAAAATAAACCAGTGACCAAATGATGATAAACAATGAAAACACAACCTGGCAGAACAAACTAGAATGGAACTAAACTATGGCAAGAGTATTAAAAGTAACAAAGAAACAAAGTGACAAAGC
The DNA here is from genome assembly GCF_902500255.1 of Thalassophryne amazonica. Classification (NCBI taxonomy): domain Eukaryota; kingdom Metazoa; phylum Chordata; class Actinopteri; order Batrachoidiformes; family Batrachoididae; genus Thalassophryne; species Thalassophryne amazonica. The sequence continues at coordinate 172,931 of NC_047114.1, read as the reverse complement.
AAAACAGCACAGAAAATAAACAAATGACCAAACAACTAATAAATCAAAGCTGGAGCAGACAATGAGAAAAAGAAGAGGCAAAAATGGGATCAAAACCCCAGATCCGGGCTGAAACCTGACAGAATGTTTTCCATTCATGCAATGGAAAGAATATTTTAAGTCATTGAAAGATGGAACGTTCTCAGAAAATACGACTATGTGGATCAGCCATGAATGAAAGCATTAACTTCAAGCAGGGCGAATGTTGATGCAGAAGATCATTTCTAATACCTGAATAGCTGTCTTGCGGCACGTATTGTTAGGTTTTGTTTAACCTGTTAACGTCTCCATTTGCATTAATTTCCTTATACTGACTCTTCATTTCTGTGACCTCACTGTGGCTAATCAATAATATGGTTCATGATGTCATCAGCAGACGTTAAGCCCATAGACTGTCTCTACCCTGGACAAAGTCTGCACAACATCTGCATCACCCTTTGGTTTTCTATAGAGACCCGGAATAGCTGAAATGACCCCCTTTTCTGTGCAACACCATGTTAAGAGCCCCACCCACACTGATTCACAATTAACTCATTCATGAAAATTCAGTAAGGCTTATCCACAGGATGCAAAGACTCCAATCAGGATCACAAACCAGCAGCAGTCTGGATATGTTGTTGTTTGGCTGCTGACCCTGACACCCGTCAGACTGAATAAGGAGCTATGGAGGAACCCAAAGAGATGTGTTGTGAAGCTGCTCCTGATCAACATGCAGATCTGTCCTGGGCCAGACCGCCACCGCCTCTCAGTCACGTGATCAGCAGAATGAAGGGATTTAAATCTGACGGTCACAGCTCCAGGAGGCTGCATGTGGAGTGATGGATGCAGACTGAAGCTGTTTCCTGTAGTGAGGATGAACACCCAGAAAGAACAGGTGCAGTGAGAGAGGTGACAACAGGGGAGGTTAATGACCCTGTCACTAGTGCATTATGGGTATTTACTGAGTAAAGTGTCTGTTCCTACAGGGTGCGATCAGATCTTACACACCAGCGTGATGCACATGTGCCGCAAAATAATTCCAGGAGCTTCTGGGGGTTCAACGTAATAATAATCTGAGCATTTGCCTGCTGTTTCATAGGAATTCATATGTGAATTACAGCTTGAAATAATTTCAGTTTTGCGCTTTCTCCAGTGATACAGACAGAAAACAATAAAAAGCTGCTGAATAGCTCATACGTAGTCATAAAGTGCTATTGAAATAATTAAATTACTTTAAAGGCGGCATGTGCAAAAATTCCTTTGATGAAATAAAACTAATATTTAGCTGATCTGTTATTGATGAAAAAATCTGGTTTTTAATAATATAATTAAGGCAAAGCCTTGGACCGAACATCGATGTAGGTTGATGTAAATACAGAGAGGAAAATAAGTATTTGACCCCCTACCAATCTGCAAGAATTCTGTCTCTCACAGACCTGTTAATTTTTCTTTAAGAAGCCCTCTTATTCTGCACTCTTTACCTGTATTAATTGTACCTGTTTGAACTTGTTACCTGTATCAAAGACACCTGTTCACACACTCAATCAATCACACTCCAACCTGTCCACCATAGCCAAGACCAAAGAGCTGTCTGAGGACACCAGGGACAAAACTGTAAACCTGCACAAGGCTGGGATGGACTACAGGACAACAGGCAAGCAGCTTGATAGAAGACAACAACTGTTATGATTATTTATTAGAAAGTGGAAGAAACACAAGATGACTGTCAATCTCCCTCGGTCTGGGATTCCATGCAAGATCTCACTTTGTGGGGTAAGGATGATTCTGAGAAAGCTCAGAACTACACAGGAGGACCTGGTCAATGACCTGAAGAGAGCTGGGACCACAGTCACAAAGATTACATTAGTAACACATGATGCTGTCATGGTTTAAAATCCTGCAGGGCAGCAAGGTCCCCCTGCTCAAGCCAGCACATGTCCAGGCCCGTTTGAAGTTCACCAGTGACCATCTGGATGATCCAGAGGAGGCATGGGAGAAGGTCATGTGGTCAGATGAGACCAGAATAGAGCTTTTTGGAATCAACTCCACTTACCATGTTTAGAGGATGAGAACAACCCCGAGAAAACCATCCCAACCATGAAGCATGGGGGTGGAAACATCATACTCTGGGGGTGCTCTTCTGCAAAGGGAACAGGACGACTGCACCGTATTGAAGGGAGGATGGATGGGGTCATGTATTGTGAGATTTTGGCAAACAACCTCCTTCCCTCAATAAGAGCATTGAAGATGGGTCATGGCTGGGTCTTCAGCATGGCAATGACCCCAAACACACAGCCAGGGCAACTAAGGAGGGGCTCCGTAAGAAGCATTTCAAGGTCCTGGAGTGGCCTGGCCAGTCTCCAGACCTGAACTCAATAGAAAATCTTTGGAGGGAGCTGAAACTCCAAACCTGAAAGATTTGGAGGAGATCTGTATGGAGGAGTGGACCAAAATGGTGAAAAACTACAGGAAACGTTTGACCTCTTAAATTGCAAACAAAGGCTACTGAACCAAATATTAACATTGATTTTCACAGGTGTTCAAATACTTATTTGCAGCAGTAACATACAAATAAATTATTTTAAAAAATCATACATTGTTATTTCCAGATTTTTTTTTTTTTAGATTATGTCTCTCACAGTGGACATGCACCTAAGATGAACTTGCAAAATCACAGGGTGTTCAAATACTTATTTTCCTCACTGTATGTCGTGTCGATTATACATATGTGATGCATCCATCCATCCATCCATTTTCTTCCGCTTTATCCGGAGTCGGGTCTCGGGGGCAGCAGCCCAAGCAAAGCCGCCCAGACCTCCCGATCCATACACACCTCCTCCAGCTCCTCCGGGGGAACCCCAAGGCGTTCCCAAGCCAGCCGAGAGATGTAGTCCCTCCAGCGTGTCCTGGGTCTTCCTCGGAACACCTCTCCAGCGAGGCGTCCAGGGGGCATCCGGAAAAGATGCCCGAGCCACCTCAACTGACTCCTTTCGACGTGGAGGAGCAGCGGCTCGACTCCGAGCTCCTCCCGAGTGACCGAGCTCCTCACCCTATCTCTAAGGGAGCGCCCAACCACCCTGCGGAGGAAACTCATCTCGGCCGCTTGTACTCGCGATCTCGTTCTTTCGGTCATGAGCCAAATCTCATGACCATAGGTGAGGATCGGAACATAGATCGATCGGTAAATCAAGAGCTTTGCCCCCCATACTCAGCTCTCTCTTCACCACGACGGTCCGATACAGTGACCGCATCACTGCAGATGCTGCACCTATCCGTCTATCGATCTCACGCTCCATCCGTCCCTCACTCGTGAACAAGACCCCGAGATATTTAAACTCCTCCACTTGAGGCAAGGACACTCCACCGACCTGAAGAGGGCAAAGCACCTTTTTCCGGTCAAGAACCATGGCCTCGGATTTGGAGGTGTTGATTTTCATCCCGGACGCTTCACACTCGGCTGCAAACCGCCCCAGTGCACGCTGAAGGTCCTGATTTGACGAAGCCAACAGAACCACATCATCCGCAAACAGCAGAGACGAGATTCTGTGGTTCCCAAACCAGACCCCCTCTACACCCTGGCTGCATCTAGAAATTCTGTCCATAAAAATAATGAACAGAACCGGTGACAAAGGGCAGCCCTGGCGGAGGCCAACGTGCACTGGAAACAGGTTTGACTTACTACCGGCAATGCAAACCAAGCTCCTGCTGCGGTCGTACAGGAACCGGATAGCCCTTAGCAAAGGACCCTGGACCCCGTCTTCCCGGAGCACTCCCCACAGGGTGCCCCGAGGGACACGGTCGAATGCCTTCTCCAGATCCACAAAACACCTGTGGACTGGTTGGGCAAACTCCCATGAACCCTCGAGCACCCGATGGAGCGTGTAGAGCTGGTCCAGTGTGCCGCCACCAGGACGAAAACCACACTGCTCCTCCTGAATCCGAGGTTCGACCATCGGTCGAATTCTCCTCTCCAGTACTCTGGAATAGACCTTACCGGGGAGGCTGAGGAGTGTGATCCTCCTATAGTTGGAACACACCCTCCGGTCCCCCTTCTTAAACAGAGGGACCACCACCCCGGTCTGCCAATCCAGAGGCACTGTCCTCGATCGCCACGCGATGTTGCAGAGGCGTGTCAGCCAAGACAGCCCCACAACATCCAGAGACTTAAGGTGCTCAGGACGGATTTCATCCACCCCAGGAGCCTTGCCACCGAGGAGCTTTCTAACCACCTTGGTGACATCGGCCTGGGTAATGGATGAGTCCGCCTCCGAGTCCCCAGTCTTAGCTTCCTCTTCGGAAGACGTGACGATGGGATTGAGGAGATCCTCGAAGTACTCCTTCCACCGCCCGACAACATCCCCAGTCAGGGGTCATATGTGATACACCAGAGTCCAATATGTCTTGGGTGTATGAAGGTGTTGAGATGAAGGAACTTTAAATAACTGGAACTTGAGTTCCAGTAACCTGGCTGGGATGACCTGGCACGTGTTGGTTTACGTGTTGGCATCAGAATTTTGGCTCTCTGTTGGGACTGTTTACACAGAGACTGCTACCTGCTGCTTTGGACTTGAATTAACAGTCTTTTTCAAGACTTTTTACTTTTTTACCTTTTTACTTTTTTTTTTTTTTTTACTTTTTTACTGTGCTCCAACACCTAAGGAAGACCTCTAACGGTCAAACATCGCGACGGAGTACTTTATCAGCTAACTTTCATCAGCGTTGGCAAGCTAACTAGCTTGCTAACGCTTTCGTTTTTATTTATTTATTTTTTTTATTTATTTATTTTTTTTTTTCTCTTTAGCACTGTTGTCGTGCGTTATCTGTGCTGTTCCACAGCGTGTTTAGTTGATTTTTATTTTATTTTAGCACCGTTGTCGTGCGTTCGCTGTTGTCATGCGTTGCCTGTGCTGCTTCATGGCCTGTTTGGTGCCTTGATTGGGGCACTCCTTCTGCTGAATCACCTTTAAATTATTTACACATTATTCACTTTGTGTGTTTTTAGGAATCCGCTAGGTTGCGTAGCTACTAGCTCTTAGCCGATTTAGCATGGTGGCTTCTCCTGTCTCTCCCGCACTTTTCTGCTCTGGGTGTGAAATGTTTAGTTATTCCTCGGCCTCCTTTAGCAGTAACGGTACTTGTAATAAGTGTAGCTTATTCGTAGCTTTGGAGGCCAGGCTGGGCGAATTGGAGACTCGGCTCCGCACCGTGGAAAATTCTACAGCTAGCCAGGCCCCTGTAGTCGGTGCGGACCAAGGTAGCTTAGCTGCCGCTAGTTCCCCCCTGGCAGATCCCGGGCAGTCGGGAAAGCAGGCTGACTGGGTGACTGTGAGGAGGAAGCGTAGCCCTAAACAGAAGCCCCGTGTACACCGTCAACCCGTTCACATCTCTAACCGTTTTTCCCACTCGACGATACACTCGCCGAGGATCAAACTCTGGTTATTGGCGACTCTGTTTTGAGAAATGTGAAGTTAGCGACACCAGCAACCATTGTCAATTGTCTTCCGGGGGCCAGAGCAGGCGACATCGAAGGACATTTGAAATTGCTGGCTAAGGCTAAGCGTAAATTTGGTAAGATTGTAATTCACGTCGGCAGTAATGACACTCGGTTACGCCAATCGGAGGTCACTAAAATTAACATTAAATCGGTGTGTAACTTTGCAAAAACAATGTCGGACTCTGTTGTTTTCTCTGGGCCCCTCCCCAATCAGACCGGGAGTGACATGTTTAGGCCGCATGTTCTCCTTGAATTGCTGGCTGTCTGAGTGGTGTCCAAAAAATGAGGTGGGCTTCATTGATAATTGGCAAAGCTTCTAGGGGAAAACCTGGTCTTGTTAGGAGAGACGGCATCCATCCCACTTTAGATGGAGCAGCTCTCATTTCTAGAAATCTGGCCAATTTTCTTGGATCCTCCAAACTGTGACTGTCCAGCGTTGGGACCAGGAGGCAGAGCTGTGGTCTTATACACCTCTCTGCAGCTTCTCTCCCCCTGCCATCCCCTCATTACCCCATCCCCGTAGAGACGGTGCCTGCTCCCAGACCACCAATAACCAGCAAAAATCTATTTAAGCATAAAAATTCAAAAAGAAAAAATAATATAGCACCTTCAATTGCACCACAGACTAAAACAGTTAAATGTGGTCTATTAAACATTAGGTCTCTCTCTTCTAAGTCCCTGTTGGTAAATGATATAATAATTGATCAACGTATTGATTTATTCTGCCTAACAGAAACCTGGTTACAGCAGGATGAATATGTTAGTTTAAATGAGTCAACACCCCCGAGTCACACTAACTGTCAGAATGCTCGTAGCACGGGCCGGGGCGGAGGATTAGCAGCAATCTTCCATTCCAGCTTATTAATTAATCAAAAACCTAGACAGAGCTTTAATTCATTTGAAAACTTGTCTCTTAGTCTTGTCCATCCAAATTGGAAGTCCCAAAAACCAGTTTTATTTGTTATTATCTATCGTCCACCTGGTCGTTACTGTGAGTTTCTCTGTGAATTTTCAGACCTTTTGTCTGACTTAGTGCTTAGCTCAGATAAGATAATTATAGTGGGCGATTTTAATATCCACACAGATGCTGAGAATGACAGCCTCAACACTGCATTTAATCTATTATTAGACTCTATCGGCTTTGCTCAAAAAGTAAATGAGTCCACCCACCACTTTAATCATATCTTAGATCTTGTTCTGACTTATGGTATGGAAATAGAAGACTTAACAGTATTCCCTGAAAACTCCCTTCTGTATGATCATTTTTTAATAACATTTACATTTACCCTGATGGACTACCCAGCAGTGGGAATAAGTTTCATTACACTAGAAGTCTTTCAGAAAGCGCTGTAACTAGGTTTAAGGATATGATTCCTTCGTTATGTTCTCTAATGTCATATACCAACACAGAGCAGAGTAGCTACCTAAACTCTGTAAGGGAGTTAGAGTATCTCGTCAATAGTTTTACATCCTCTTTGAAGACAACTTTGGATGCTGTAGCTCCTCTGAAAAAGAGAGCTTTAAATCAGAAGTGTCTGACTCCGTGGTATAACTCACAAACTCGTAGCTTAAAGCAGATAACCCGTAAGTTGGAGAGGAAATGGCGTCTCACTAATTTAGAAGATCTTCACTTAGCCTGGAAAAAGAGTTTGTTGCTCTATAAAAAAGCCCTCCGTAAAGCTAGGACATCTTTCTACTCATCACTAATTGAAGAAAATAAGTATAACCTCAGGTTTCTTTTCAGCACTGTAGGTAGGCTGACAAAGAGTCAGAGCTCTATTGAGCTGAGTATTCCATTAACTTTAACTAGTAATGACTTTATGACTTTCTTTGCTAACAAAATTTTGACTAATAGAGAAAAAATTACTCATAACCATCCCAAAGATGTATCGTTATCTTTGGCTGCTTTCAGTGATGCCGGTATTTGGTTAGACTCTTTCTCTCCGGTTGTTCTGTCTGAGTTATTTTCATTGGTTGCTTCGTCCAAACCATCGGCATGTTTATTGGACCCCATTCCTGCCAGGCTGCTCAAGGAAGTCCTACCATTATTTAATGCTTCAATCTTAAATATGATCAATCTATCTTTGTTAGTTGGTTATGTACCACAGGCTTTTAAGGTGGCAGTAATTAAACCATTACTTAAAAAGCCATCACTTGACCCAGCTATCTTAGCTAATTATAGGCCAATTTCCAACCTTCCTTTTCTCTCAAAGATTCTTGAGAGGGTAGTTGTAAAACAGCTAACTGATCACCTGCAGAGGAATGGTCTATTTGAAGAGTTTCAGTCAGGTTTTAGAATTCATCATAGTACAGAAACAGCATTAGTGAAGGTTACAAATGATCTTCTTATGGCTTCGGACAGTGGACTTATCTCTGTGCTTGTTCTGTTGGACCTCAGTGCTGCTTTTGATACTGTTGACCATAAAATTTTATTACAGAGATTAGAGCATGTCATAGGTATTAAAGGCACTGCGCTGCGGTGGTTTGAATCATATTTGTCTAATAGATTACAGTTTGTTCATGTAAATGGGGAATCTTCTTCACAGACTAAAGTTAATTATGGAGTTCCACAAGGTTCTGTGCTAGGACCAATTTTATTCACTTTATACATGCTTCCCTTAGGCAGTATTATTAGACGGTATTGCTTAAATTTTCATTGTTACGCAGATGATACCCAGTTTTATCTATCCATGAAGCCAGAGGATACACACCAATTAGCTAAACTGCAGGATTGTCTTACAGACATAAAGACATGGATGACCTCTAATTTCCTGCTTTTAAACTCAGATAAAACTGAAGTTATTGTACTTGGCCCCACAAATCTTAGAAGCATGGTGTCAAACCAGATAGTTACTCTGGATGGCATTTCCCTGATCTCTAGTAATACTGTGAGAAATCTTGGAGTCATTTTTGATCAGGATATGTCATTCAAAGCGCATATTAAACAAATATGTAGGACTGCTTTTTTGCATTTACGCAATATCTCTAAAATCAGAAAGGTCTTGTCTCAGAGTGATGCTGAAAACTAATTCATGCATTTATTTCCTCTAGGCTGGACTATTGTAATTCATTATTATCAGGTTGTCCTAAAAGTTCCCTAAAAAGCCTTCAGTTGGTTCAGAATGCTGCAGCTAGAGTACTGACGGGGACTAGCAGGAGAGAGCATATCTCACCCGTGTTGGCCTCTCTTCATTGGCTTCCTGTTAATTCTAGAATAGAATTTAAAATTCTTCTTCTTACTTATAAGGTTTTGAATAATCAGGTCCCATCTTATCTTAGGGACCTCGTAGTACCATATTACCCCATTAGAGCGCTTCGTTCTCAGACTGCGGGCTTACTTGTAGTTCCTAGGGTTTGTAAGAGTAGAATGGGAGGCAGAGCCTTCAGCTTTCAGGCTCCTCTCCTGTGGAACCAGCTCCCAATTCAGATCAGGGAGACAGATACCCTCTCTACTTTTAAGATTAGGCTTAAAACTTTCCTTTTCGCTAAGGCTTATAGTTAGGGCTGGATCGGGTGACCCTGGACCATCCCTTGGTTATGCTGCTTTAGACGTAGATTGTGGGGGGGTTCCCATGATGCATTGTTTCTTTCTCTTTTTGCTCTGTATGCATCACTCTGCATTTAATCATTAGTGATCGATCTCTGCCCCCCTTCACGGCATGTCTTTTTCCTGGTTTTTTCCCTCAGCCCCAACCAGTCTCAGCAGAAGACTGCCCCTCCCTGAGCCTGGTTCTGCTGGAGGTTTCTTCCTGTTAAAAGGGAGTTTTTCCTTCCCACTGTTGCCAAGTGCTTGCTCATAGGGGCTCGTTTTGACCGTTGGGGTTTTTCTTAATTATTGTATGGCCTTGCCTTGCAATATGGAGCGCCTTGGGGCAACTGTTTGTTGTGATTTGGCGCTATATAAGAAAAAAGTTGATTGATTGATTGATTAAATAGACCAACACGATTTGGTTGTAATTAACTAAAGGTATTTATGAAAATATCATTGCAAAGTACAATATCAAGAACAGAAACTTCTGTATTCTTGAGATCGATAGATTTATTGAACGATCAATGTAATTTAAAACAACAGTAAATAATGTTTATGTCACCGAAATTAATGAGTGAAGCTTCTCACCATCTCACCATGTCATTTTGGTCCTTCAAACTTTTTTCAGTAAAATGGTTCTGGGGAGCATTAGCATGGCTAAAACCCTTCAGCTCTAACCAGGGCCCTCTTGACCCCCCCTCCCCCCCATACAAAACACACACAATAAAGTTAAAACAGCACATAAAAACAAACATGTCACAGTACCACTAGGTATTAAAAGCCAGGTTATTTGTTTGTTTGTTTGTTTGTTTGTTTGTTTTTGCTTAAATCTAAATGGTTTGGGCACTACCCAATTACTTACTCTGAAATCCAAGACACGTTTTTGGTCTATTGACTCAGTCACACATCTGGGCACTCGGTCTGTGAGGTTTTATCAACGTGCTTAGCAACAGCGGCAACTCATGATGCAGAATCAAACCGGAAGTGACGTTCACCAGAGAATCTTCTGTTTGTTCATTTTTTGCCACGACCGAATCAATTGTTTGCTAACACAATTTTAGTTGACATCATATGACCTTCGGTTCTAGGGGTACTTAAGATGGATAAGGCAAACACCGATCTGACGAGAAAACAAACCAGAAGAGACGTTCCACGATCTGACACTGATGCAAACCAGAAGTTATGTCATCTCAGTTGGGTCCTCATGGCAGAAGACATGGATGGCCCATTTGGATTTATTTATTTATTTTGGCCTTCGGCCTCACTCGATGTTCAGTATTATTGACTGATGATGACAAATTGCCATTTTGTTGCTATTTACCGAGAAGTACAATAAAGTTTATGCCTTGATAGTTTGCTAGTCTGATATTTTTAAATATAATTACATCCACCAAGGAGGTTATGTTTTCGGTAGCGTTTGTTTGTTTGTTTGTCTGTCTGTCTGTCAGCAGGATAACTCAAAACGTTTTGAACGGATTTTGATGAAATTTTGTGGAGTGGTTGGAAATGACAAGAGGAACAAGTGATTAAATTTTAGTGGTGATTTGGATTACAATCCAGATCCCGATGCTAACGTGTTAGCATGTCTATGGCATTTTCAATGTTAAAAGTTAGCATTAAGCAGTTGCAGCTGTCATCATGTTCGGGTGCATTTGTTTTCAAATTGTAATATTTCTTAAATTTATTTTTGCTTATATATATATAAAATCTATTGATTATTATATACAATTTTAGAGAAAGAGACAAAAAGAAATACAACCCCTGGCAAAAATGATGGAATCACCGGCCTCGGAGGATGTTCATTCAGTTGTTTAATTTTGTAGAAAAAAAGCAGATCACAGACATGACACAAAACTAAAGTCATTTCAAATGGCAACTTTCTGGCTTTAAGAAACACTATAAGAAATCAGGAAAAAAAAATTGTGGCAGTCAGTAACGGTTACTTTTTTAGACCAAGCAGAGGAAAAAAATATGGAATCACTCAATTCTGAGGAAAAAATTATGGAATCACCCTGTAAATTTTCATCCCCCAAATTAACACCTGCATCAAATCAGATCTGCTCATTGACATTGACTCTATGTGTCTTTTTGCAAGGAATGTTTTCGCAGTTTTTGCTCTATGGCAAGATGCATTATCATCTTGAAAAATGATTTCATCATCCCCAAACATCCTTTCAATTGTCCAAAATATCAACGTAAACTTGTGCATTTATTGAAGATGTAATGACAGCCATCTCCCCAGTGCCTTTACCTGACATGCAGCCCCATATCATCAATGACTGTGGAAATTTACATGTTCTCTTCAGGCAGTCATCTTTATAAATCTCATTGGAACGGCACCAAACAAAAGTTCCAGCATCATCACCTTGCCCAATGCAGATTCGAGATTCATCACTGAATATGACTTTCATCCAGTCATCCACAGTCCACGATTGCTTTTCCTTAGCCCATTGTAACCTTGTTTTTTTCTGTTTAGGTGTTCATGGTGGCTTTCGTTTAGCTTTTCTGTATGTAAATCCCATTTCCTTTAGGCGGTTTCTTACAGTTCGGTCACAGACATTGACTCCAGTTTCCTCCCATTCGTTCCTCATTTGTTTTGTTGTGCATTTTCGATTTTTGAGACATATTGCTTTAAGTTTTCTGTCTTGATGCTTTGATGTCTTCCTTGGTCTACCAGTATGTTTGCCTTTAACAACCTTCCCATGTTGTTTGTATTTGGTCCAGAGTTTAGACACAGCTGACTGTGAACAACCAACATCTTTTGCAACATTGCATGATGATTTACCCTCTTTTAAGAGTTTGATAATCCTCTCCTTTGTTTCAATTGACATCTCTCGTGTTGGAGCCATGATTCATGTCAGTCCACTTGGTGCAACAGCTCTCCAAGGTGTGTTCACTCCTTTTTAGATGCAGACTAACGAGCAGATCTGATTTCATGCAGGTGTTAGTTTTGGGGATGAAAATTTACAGGGTGATTCCATAATTTTTTCCTCAGAATTGAGTGAGTCCATATTTTTTTCCTCTGCTTGGTCTAAAAAAGTAACCGTTACTGACTGGCACAATTTTTTTTTTCTTGATTTCTTATAGTGTTTCTTAAAGCCAGAAAGTTGCCATTTGAAATGACTTTAGTTTTGTGTCATGTCTGTGATCTGCTTTTTTCTACAAAATTAAACAACTGAATGAACATCCTCCGAGGCCGGTGATTCCATAATTATTGCCAGGGGTTGTATATCACTGTGCCAAAGAGGGAATCTCTTTAGCGTCAGTGACCCTATGGCCTTGTTTAGAGAAGTGTTTCATAAGTGTTTCATCATATATTTGCAGTTTAGTTGAATAATAAATTGAATTTTGTCTCTTATTTGTTTTTGTCTATAAGCACATGTAATATCAATATCAGTGCTCAGATGACAGTAGCTTTTGGGAAAAGTGCAAGTTGCAATAAACTGTGATGCCAAGCGTTAAGGATACATGCTATCCAGTCACAGCAGATGAAACTTTTTTTACTACTGAGCAAACATCATTGTTAGACTTTTTTAGGTTCAATGATTCCACGGCGTGTAGATGTTATGGCGTCAGTGACCCCATGGCCTTGGCGGAGGTTTGCACTCACTGAGTGCTTCTAGTTCATTAATTAATTAATTCTTGTAAGAATTGTGATTTTGTTGGTGCAGGAATGTTTGCACATTTTTTAAAAAGAAAATAAAAGATGATTTTCTATTGACACAATGCTGAAAAACAGTCCAAAGGGTGACTAAAACATCTGCACAACATATTATGACTGGATATAAACTCGCGCTGCCAACAAGTCAGCGCTCTGGTTTCTATCAAAACATTTTCCATGTTGAGAAATTTCTCTAGATTGTTGATGGGAAAAAAAACTCAAGATAGAATTTGCATCTACTTTATACATTTTAAATGTCCGAAATCCAGCTCCAAACTTCTGCCTCATCCATGATATAAATTCTCCGTCTGCAGATTCGGATGCTTTGGATCTGGACCTGGCCAGGCTGACCTCTCTGGGTTTTTTGGACTGTCTGTCTGTGGTTCATTTTAACTCCGTCAGCCCGCTGAAAGCTGCCCTGGTCCACCCGCATACCAGCCCCGTCATCATCACCGGACCATTGGTCCATTCAAATTGTGGTTCGCCAGGTTCAGCCAATCCTTACGCAGCAGACCGCACACATCACCTGACAGGTACGAACAGCCAACCAGGCTTGTTCATTCAAAAGGAATTTTAAGTCTGTGACTGTTATTTGTAACAGATTTTGGAGTTGTTGTTGTTTGAAGACGTCTTTGAATATTATCCACAAACATTTTCACCAAATCACCAGTATTAATATCAGTAAAATCTGTATTAAAACAAACACCATCCACAGACTGCAAAATGTGGAGTTATGATGGATTTCAAGCTAATGGAGAGGCTAACGTTAGCTTTGTAGACAAACTAAAGCCATTTGTACAGATCAACTGTGAACATGCCATTTTGCTCTTTATTAGCAGCTCTGTAGTGAGATTGGTTCTGATGGTCCCTCAGAGGCCACCATAGCTTGCACATGGTGACCACCAGGGGGCAGTGTGTGTTAAAGAGATCGGTGTGAGTGAGTCTTATGGGCAGACGTGTGCAGCATGTTACTGGGTGTCCGATCAAAATAAAGTTCAGTTCCTGAAGGTAACTACAAGTGTCATCCATCATAACATGACATGGTGTCAGAGTTAAGGACGGCACGCCTGCTTTGAGGACACGATGGCAAAGTTTGGGCCTCCAGAGCCGTTCGACTTCACGCAGCCTGCTGAGTGGCCAATATGGTGGCAGAGATTCTCCCGGTTCAGAGTCGCGTCAAAACTCAACAGAGAGAGCGGCGAAGTGCAGGTGAACTCGTTCCTGTACTCGATGGGGAGAGACACCAAGCCTATTTATGGGTCGTTTGTGTTTCCTGCTTTGACAGTGGACAGGCCACATCCAGAGTATGAGTATAACCTGGTGATGCAGAAATTTGACGATCACTTTGTCCCGAAAAGAAATGTAATCCATGTCCGTGTCTGTTTTCACAAGAGGAGCCAAAGGGCTGGTGAGACAGTCGAGGCTTTCATGCAGGGCCTGTATGAGCTCGCGCAGCACTGCGAGTTTGGCGCAGGGAAGGACGAGCAGATCCGGGACCGGATTGTCATCAGAATAATGGACAAAGAGGTTTCTCAAAAACTCCAGCTCGAGGCAGATCTGACTCTGGAGAGAGCCATCCAGCTTGCATGTCAAAGTGAGCAGGTGAAACAGCAAAGTGCAGAGCACGTAGAGACTGCAGTGAACGAGGTGAGACAGAAACAGCACAACAGCACAAGGAGGCACTATGATAAACCACGGCAGGCACACGGACTGAAATACAGTGAGAATAAACAGAACTGTCAGAGATGCAACAGAGTGCATGATAAAAATGAAAACTGTCCAGCCTGAAATAAAAGATGCAGAAAGTGCAATAAAATGGGACACTTCGAGGCTGTATGTAAAACAAAAATGCTAAAAGAAGTCAGAACACAGACTGCTATGAACTCAGATGAGGATTCATTTTTTATTGGTGAATTGTTCCTGAAAGCAACAACAAAATCAAGGCCAAACGTCATTGAGGAGTCAGACCCAGATATGGACTGGGATGTGGAACTACTGGTGAACGGAAGCCCAGTGGATTTTAAAATTGACACTGGTGCAGATACCACTGTTATGAGAGAAGCGACTTTCAATGAACTGCTACAAAAAGAAAAACTGAGCAAGTCCAGGCCAACAGTATAGAGCCCATGTGGGAAAGTCAGATGCATGGGCAAGTTTCTTGCCACCACTATATACAAAGGTCAGAAATACCAGTACTGGATTACGGTTATTAAAGGACAGTATGTAAGTAACTTGCTAGGTAAGGCAGTGGCAAAGTGCATGGGACTGGTGGCACGAGTCAGTGTTATGAGTAGCGACTTAACAAGCAATGTGTTTGGGGAAATAGAACTACTGAACTGTGAGCTGGTTAAGATTGAGCTGACTGAGGAAGCAGTTCCACACAGCATCAACACGACACGCAGAGTCCCTTTCCCACTCCTTCCGAAGGTGGAGAAAGAGCTAAAATGCATGCTAAGCCTTGGGATCATTGAGGAAGTTACCGAGCCGACAGACTGTTGTGCTCCAATGGTGCCCGCTCCTAAACACAACAAGGACGAGGTCAGAGTGTGTGTGGATCTAAAACGGTTAAATAAGGGAGTAAAGCGTGAACGTTACATCCTGCCCACACTGGATGATGCCTAAACTGGCCGGAGCCAAAGTTTTCTCCACCTTGGATGCTTCTAGTGGGTTCTGACAAATTCTGTTGGACCCCAGCTGCCAAAAGCTGACCACATTCATTACCCCAATGGGATGGTTTTGCTTCAAACATCTGCCATTTGGAATTACATCAGGTCCCGAGATTTTCCAGCACCTGATGAGTAACTTACTCAAAGGTCTAGAAGGAACTGTTGTCGTGATGGATGACATCCTGGTTTATGGATCTACTCAAGAGGACCATGACTGCCATCTGAATGCAGTGTTACGGGTGGTCAAAGCATCTGGGCTCAAGCTCAACAGGGCCAAGTGTCACTTCAGAAAAACTGAACTACAGTTCTTTGGACACATCATTAGTGCAGATGGTGTGAAGCCCGATGAGAGTAAAGTAGAGGCTATCGCTAAGATGCCTAGCCTCTGAAACATTGAGCAGTTGCGGCAGGTGCTTGGTTTAGTGAACTATGTAGGGAAATTCTTGCCGGGCCTGTCCACAGTGCTACATCTACTAACTAATCTGCTCAAGAAAGAGGCTGCATGGATTTGGGGTGAGCCCCAGGAGCAAGCACTAAACAAAGCGAAAGCAATGCTAATGGCTGTGCCAGCTCTTTGTTACTATGACGCCCATAAACCAACAGTGGTCAGTGCTGATGCCAGCAGTTATGGCCTCGGGGCAGCCCTGTTACAAGACCATGATGGAGAGCTGCGGCCTGTTGCCTTTTGCTCACGCACACTCACGGATGCGGAGAAGAGGTATTCGCAGATTGAAAACGAGTGTCTGGCATCTGTCTGGGCCTGTGAACATTTTGCATGCCATATCCAAGGCATGGGGCATGTCCGTTTACAAACTGACCACAAGCCGCTGGTGCCATTGATCAACTCCTGTGATCTTGACAAAACGCCGCTAAGATGTCAGAGACTACTTATGCGCCTAATGAGATTCAATGTCACTGTTGAACATGTTCCTGGTAAGCAGTTGGTAGTTGCTGACACGCTTTCTAGACACCCTTTGAAAGACAGTTACGTGTCTGAGACAGAAACACAGGTAAAGGCATATGTGAACACTGTGGTGTCTAGTAAACCTATTAAGTCCCCCAAGCTCGAGGAAATCCACAGAATCACACAAAAGGATGCTGAACTTCAGCAAGTGATCACATTCATCAGAAATGGGTGCCTCGCCACATGGCAGTGAGCTCACCACTGCATGGTTACCACGCAGCCAGAAGCCACGTATCAGCGTCGGGTGGCCTGGTCCTGTATCACGACCGCATTGAGGTTCCGACAGCACTCCGAGCTGGTGTTCTTGACCAACTGCACGAAGGTCACCAGGGCCTCACCAAGTGTCGGGAGCGAGCTAAGTTGACAGTGTGGTGGCCAAAGATCACAAGCAAAGTGAAGTCATGTGACTTTTGCAGAGAGCACAAGCCTACACAAAGGTGTGAACCACTAATGACATCCCCCCACCCCCCCACCACCACCGCCCAGTGGTGCTTGGCAGAGGATTGCGGTTGACCTGTTTGAGTTGGAGGGTAAGTCTTATCTTGTTGCCGTTGACTATTTTTCTAGAGACACTGAGATTGCTTCCCTCATGACTGGAACCAGCAAGCAGGTTATCAGCAAACTCAAACACATGTTTGTGAGATGAGGCATCCCACTAGAACTGGTCAGTGACAATGGGACACAGTTTATATCGGCAGAGTTCCAAGAGCTCAAACAGAGGTATGGTTTTACTCATATAACCTCCAGCCTCCATTTCCCACAATAAAATGGAGCTGCAGAAAGGGCTGGTCAGACTGCCAAATACATCCTGAAACAGGCTGACCCCTGCTTAGCCATTATGAGTTATCGCTCCACACCAATAACGCAACAGGTGCCAATCCGGCACTACTCATGACTGGCCGATGAATCCACACTACTGTTCCTGTCCTGGAAAAGACATTACTGCCACATTTATGTTTGGTTATACTGAAGAAAGTGTCTGCTAAAAGAATGCTGAAGAGGATACTACGGTATAGTCGACTGGAAAATGGACAGTTTAAGACATTTGAATGATATAGCAGATGTTTATGATGTTGCTATGGTTAACTCTCAAAAAGGGGAGATGTAGTGAGATTGGTTTTTGATGGTCCCTCAGAGGCCACCATAGCTTGCGCATGGTGACCACCAGGGAGCAGTGTGTGTTAAAGAGACCGGTGTGAGTGAGTCTTATGGGCAGACGTGTGCAGCATGTTACTGGGTGTCCGATCAAAATAACGTTCAGTTCCTGAAGGTAAGAAACTATAACTGTCGTCCATCATAACATGACAAGCTCTGAGCTCAACTTCTTCTGATGTTTGAAAGCAATGGACACACCTAACTTTAAAGTTTTTATCAAGTTAGCTAATCCACTAACTGGAACGTTAACTGTGATAACGCAAAACTGATAAGCCACAGAATCATGTAACTGAAGCTATGGTGAATCGCTAACTTCTGTTCTACACGTTTAGCTTTAACTTGGTTTTTTGGGTTTTAAAACCTTGTAAGACAAACAAAAGAGCTGAAATGTTAATATTTTTAAGTGTAAACATCCCAAAAAGGTTTAACATGCCAACAAATGAAATTAAAATGTTTATGATCAGTACAGTTTATTCACAGTGGATATATTAAGAAATAAAAGCAGAGATATAATGTAGCTAATATCGTTATTCTCATTGAGGCTGCGCTCTGCATCAGTGTCATTAGTTGGATTTGTCTATGAGCTCCAACAGAAACAAGGATGATTTTAGTGTTTACAATCAATTGACTGTTAAACTTTCTTCTCTTTTTTATAAAAAAAAGTTAGCTGACTTAACAGAGCTAAATTTAATGGAAGCTAATTGGTCCACTGGTCTTTCAACATTAGCCAAGTACAGACTTTCAGCAGTCTGCCACTGAAAAGGATGTTGACCATCGAGAGTCCTTGATGCAGTTTAATGTCATAACCATGACAAACATCGGGATGAATCCACGGGCACCGCCTGAATGTCCATGTGCAAATGAAATTTTTTAGGGTGCATTCACATGCTGACGACTAGCCCACCGTTTGTCGACAGAGTGAAAAGTAGATTAATGTCTTCCAGCACTGAGGTCCACCAAACTCCTCAGGAGCTAAATCGATATTAAGTCGGCAAACACAGATGTTCATCGTGTTCCCAGAAAACTTTAACCTTCACACTAAAACATGCAGGAATTGAGTGCCGCTACCACTCGTCCATTACTGCTCTGTTCGCCTCCGCTAGCTTACATTTGAAATTTGACTGGATGTACCGCCTCCTCTAGATCCTTTGGGAATTAAAAAATATGAAGAAATGTGTAGAACCTGTCTCAATAATGCACCAGCAGCAGTAGTCAGGTTTGTATAGGCTAGTTCACATGATGTCACAAACTTTGAGTTGATGATCAGTTCCATCAACTACCAGTGCTCCCACCCTCCAAATGGAGAATGCTGAACTATATCTCATAGTAAGTCAATGGACGGTCATCAAATGTCTAGCTAACGTTACCCTCTGCTGACCAACATCAGCATGTGTTGAAGAATTGTATCACTTCCTGTTCCGGAGCACAGCGGTGTTTTGCTGTATCTGTTTAATCTGCGCAGTTAGATTGATCTAGTTAACTAGATAATGATTTGTTTCACAGTGTAATCTTCACGTGCCTTAACTAAAGCACTCCCTCTGCTGTCAGCAACTCTAAATTATTTACACATTATTCACTTTGTGTGTTTGTAGGAATCCACTAGCTTTGCGCAGCTACTAGCTCTTAGCCGGTTTAGCATGGTGGCTTCTCCTGTCTCTCCCGCACTTTTCTGCTCTGGGTGTGAAATGTTTAGTTGTTCCTCGGCCTCCTTTAGCAGTAATGGTACTTGTAATAAGTGTAGCTTATTTGTAGCTTTGAAGGCCAGGCTGGGCGAATTGGAGACTCGGCTCCGCACCGTGGAAAATTCTACAGCTAGCCAGGCCCCTGTAGTCGGTGCGGACCAAGGTAGCTTAGCCGCCGTTAGTTTCCCTCTGGCAGATCCCGAGCAGCCGGGAAAGCAGGCTGACTGGGTGACTGTGAGGAGGAAGCGTAGTTCTAAACAGAAGCCCCGTGTACACCGCCAACCCGTTCACATTTCTAACCGTTTTTCACCACTCGACGACACACCCGCCGAGGATCAAACTCTGGTTATTGGCGACTCTGTTTTGAGAAATGTGAAGTTAGCGACACCAGCAACCATAGTCAATTGTCTTCCGGGGGCCAGAGCAGGCGACATTGAATGAAATTTGAAACTGCTGGCTAAGGCTAAGCATAAATTTGGTAAGATTGTAATACACGTCGGCAGTAATGACACCCGGTTACGTCAATCGGAGGTCACTAAAATTAACACTGAATCGGTGTGTAACTTTGCAAAAACAATGTCGGACTCTGTAGTTTTCTCTGGGCCCCTCCCCAATCGGACCGGGAGTGACATGTTTAGCCGCATGTTCTCCTTGAATTGCTGGCTGTCTGAGTGGTGTCCAAAAAATGAGGTGGGCTTCATAGATAATTGGCAAAGCTTCTGGGGAAAACCTGGTCTTCTTAGGAGAGACGGCATCCATCCCACTTTGGATGGAGCAGCTCTCATTTCTAGAAATCTGGCCAATTTTCTTAAATCCTCCAAACCGTGACTATCCAGGGTTAGGGTTAGGGTTAGGGTTGGAACCAGGAAGCAGAGTTGTAGTCTTACACACCTCTCTGCAGCTTCTCTCCCCCTGCCATCCCCTCATTACCCCATCCCCGTAGAGACGGTGCCTGCTCCCAGACCACCAATAACCAGCAAAAATCTATTTAAGCATAAAAATTCAAAAAGAAAAAATAATATAGCACCTTCAACTGCACCACAGACTAAAACAGTTAAATGTGGTCTATTAAACATTAGGTCTCTCTCTTCTAAGTCCCTGTTAGTAAATGATATAATAATTGATCAACATATTGATTTATTCTGCCTTACAGAAACCTGGTTACAGCAGGATGAATATGTTAGTTTAAATGAGTCAACACCCCTGAGTCACACTAACTGTCAGAATGCTCGTAGCACGGGCCGGGGCGGAGGATTAGCAGCAATCTTCCATTCCAGCTTATTAATTAATCAAAAACCCAGACAGAGCTTTAATTCATTTGAAAGCTTGACTCTTAGTCTTGTCCATCCAAATTGGAAGTCCCAAAAACCAGTTTTATTTGTTATTATCTATCGTCCACCTGGTCGTTACTGTGAGTTTCTCTGTGAATTTTCAGACCTTTTGTCTGACTTAGTGCTTAGCTCAGATAAGATAATTATAGTGGGCGATTTTAACATCCACACAGATGCTGAGAATGACAGCCTCAACACTGCATTTAATCTATTATTAGACTCAATTGGCTTTGCTCAAAATGTAAATGAGTCCACCCACCACCTTAGCCACACTTTAGATCTTGTTCTGACTTATGGTATGGAAATTGAAGACTTAACAGTATTCCCTGAAAACTCCCTTCTGTCTGATCATTTCTTAATAACATTTACATTTACTCTGATGGACTACCCAGCAGTGGGGAATAAGTTTCATTACACTAGAAGTCTTTCAGAAAGCGCTGTAACTAGGTTTAAGGATATGATTCCTTCTTTATGTTCTCTAATGCCATATACCAACACAGTGCAGAGTAGCTACCTAAACTCTGTAAGTGAGATAGAGTATCTCATCAATAGTTTTACATCCTCATTGAAGACAACTTTGGATGCTGTAGCTCCTCTGAAAAAGAGAGCTTTAAATCAGAAGTGCCTGACTCCATGGTATAACTCACAAACTCGCAGCTTAAAGCAGATAACCCGTAAGTTGGAGAAGAAATGGCATCTCACTAATTTAGAAGATCTTCACTTAGCCTGGAAAAAGAGTCTGTTGCTCTATAAAAAAAGCCCTCCATAAAGCTAGGACATCTTACTACTCATCACTAATTGAAAAAAATAAGAACAACCCCAGGTTTCTTTTCAGCACTGTAGCCAGGCTGACAAAGAGTCAGAGCTCTATTGAGCCGAGTATTCCTTTAACTTTAACTAGTAATGACTTCATGACTTTCTTTGCTAATAAAATTTTAACTATTAGAGAAAAAATTACTCATAACCATCCCAAAGACGTATCGTTATCTTTGGCTGCTTTCAGTGATGCCGGTATTTGGTTAGACTCTTTCTCTCTGATTGTTCTGTCTGAGTTATTTTCATTAGTTACTTCATCCAAACCATCAACATGTCTATTAGACCCCATTCCTACCAGGCTGCTCAAGGAAGCCCTACCATTATTTAATGCTTCGATCTTAAATATGATCAATCTATCTTTATTAGTTGGCTATGTACCACAGGCTTTTAAGGTGGCAGTAATTAAACCATTACTTAAAAAGCCATCACTTGACCCAGCTATCTTAGCTAATTATAGGCCAATCTCCAACTTTCCTTTTCTCTCAAAAATTCTTGAAAGGGTAGTTGTAAAACAGCTAACTGATCATCTGCAGAGGAATGGTCTATTTGAAGAGTTTCAGGCAGGTTTTAGAATTCATCATAGTACAGAAACAGCATTAGTGAAGGTTACAAATGATCTTCTTATGGCCTCAGACAGTGGACTCATCTCTGTGCTTGTCCTGTTAGACCTCAGTGCTGCTTTTGATACTGTTGACCATAAAATGTTATTACAGAGATTAGAGCATGCCATAGGTATTAAAGGCACTGCGCTGCGGTGGTTTGAATCATATTTGTCTAATAGATTACAATTTGTTCATGTAAATGGGGAATCTTCTTCACAGACTAAGGTTAATTATGGAGTTCCACAAGGTTCTGTGCTAGGACCAATTTTATTCACTTTATACATGCTTCCCTTAGGCAGTATTATTAGACGGCATTGCTTAAATTTTCATTGTTACGCAGATGATACCCAGCTTTATCTATCCATGAAGCCAGAGGACACACACCAATTAGCTAAACTGCAGGATTGTCTTACAGACATAAAGACATGGATGACCTCTAATTTCCTGCTTTTAAACTCAGATAAAACTGAAGTTATTGTACTTGGCCCCACAAATCTTAGAAACATGGTGTCTAACCAGATCCTTACTCTGGATGGCATTACCCTGACCTCTAGTAATACTGTGAGAAATCTTGGAGTCATTTTTGATCAGGATATGTCCTTCAATGTGCATATTAAACAAATATGTAGGACTGCTTTTTTGCATTTACGCAATATCTCTAAAAAGCCTTCAGTTAATTCAAAATGCTGCAGCTAGAGTACTAACGGGGACTAGAAGGAGAGAGCATATCTCACCCATATTGGCCTCTCTTCATTGGCTTCCTGTTAATTCTAGAATAGAATTTAAAATTCTTCTTCTTACTTATAAGGTTTTGAATAATCAGGTCCCATCTTATCTTAGGGACCTCATAGTACCATATCACCTCAATAGAGCGCTTTGCTCTCAGACTGAAGGCTTACTTGTAGTTCCTAGGGTTTGTAAGAGTAGAATGGGAGGCAGAGCCTTCAGCTTTCAGGCTCCTCTCCTGTGGAACCAGCTCCCAATTCAGATCAGGGAGACAGACACCCTCTCTACTTTTAAGATTAGGCTTAAAACTTTCCTTTTTGCTAAAGCTTATAGTTAGGGCTGGATCAGGTGACCCTGAACCATCCCTTAGTTATGCTGCTATAGACTTAGACTGCTGGGGGTTCCCATGATGCACTGAGTGTTTCTTTCTCTTTTTGCTCTGTATGCACCACTCTGCATTTAATCATTAGTGATTGATCTCTGCTCCCCTCCACAGCATGTCTTTTTTCCTGGTTCTCTCCCTCAGCCCCAACCAGTCCCAGCAGAAGACTGCCCCTCCCTGAGCCTGGTTCTGCTGGAGGTTTCTTCCTGTTAAAAGGGAGTTTTTCCTTCCCACTGTCGCCAAGTGCTTGCTCACAGGGGGTCGTTTTGACCGTTGGGGTTTTTCCGTAATTATTGTATGGCCTTGCCTTACAATATAAAGCGCCTTGGGGCAACTGTTTGTTGTGATTTGGCGCTATATAAATAAAATTGATTGAATTGATTGAAGAAAGGAAATTTGGACAACTGGAGCAAAACCTTGTGTGGCGTTTCACAGAGAATTTTGTGTCAGCCGTCAGGTAATAGTGTGAACGAGCCCTGAGGGGAGCTCAGATGAGCCAAAAGACTTTGATCATGACGGTGCGTTAGCCACCAAACTATGGCCGTTTGGCACATTTATCCAGCCTGCAGATTCAGCTACAATAGCACCAATGAGACGTCCACACGTCAGCTGGAGGTGTGGATGGACTGGTTGGTGTTCTGGGGTTTCTGTTCTCTGGTGTTTCTCTCCTCTGGGGTTTGTGTCCTCTTGGGTTTCTCTCCTCTGGAGTTTGTGTCCTCTGGGATTTCTGTCCTCCTGGATTTCTGTCCTCTGTGGTTTCTGTCATCTGGAGTTTCTGTCCTCTGGGGATTCTGTCATATGGAGTTTCTCTTCTCTGGGGTTTCTGTGTACTGAGGTTTCTCTTCTCAGGAGTTTAGTTTCTGTCCTCTGGAGTTTCTATCCTCTGGGGTTTCAGTGTCCTCTGGGGTTTCTGTCATATGGAGTTTCTCTTCTCTGGAGTTTCTGTCTACTGAGGTTTCTCTCCTCTGGAGTTTAGTTTCTGTCCTCTGGAGTTTCTGTCCTCAGCATTTCTGTCCTCTGGAGTTTCTGTCCCCTGGAGTTTCTCTCCTCTGGAATTTCTTACCTCTGGGATTTCTCTCCTCTGGAGTTTCTGTCCCCTGGAGTTTCTTTCCTCTGACATATCTGTCCTCTGGGGTTCCTCTCCGCTAGGGTTTGTGTCCCCTGGAGTTTCTGTCCTCTGGGGTTTCTGTCCTCTGGAGTTTCTGTCCTTTGGAGTTTCTGTCCTCTGGGGTTTCGGTCCTCTTAGGGTTTCTGTCCTTTGGAGTTTCTGTCCTCTGGAGTTTCTGTCCCCTGGAGTTTCTGTCCTCTGGGATTTCTCTCCTCTAGAGTTTCTGTCCCCTGGAGTTTCTCTCCTCTGGAGATTCTGTCCCCTGGAGATTCTGTTTCTCTGGAGTTTCTCTCCACTGGAGTTTCTGTCCTCTGGGGTTTCTCTCCTCTGGAGTTTAGTTTGTCCTCGGGAGTTTCTGTCCTCTTAGGGTTTCTGTCTTCTGGAGTTTCTGTCCTCTGGAGTTTCTGTCCCCTAGAGTTTCTCTCCTCTGGAATTTTTTTTCCTCTGGGATTTCTCACCTCTGGAGTTTCTGTCCCCTGGAGTTTCTCTCCTCTGGATTTTCTGTCCTCTGGGGTTTCTCTCATCTGGAGTTTCTCTCTGCTAGGGTTTCTGTCCCCTGGAGTTTCTCTCCTCTGGGGTTTCTGTCCTCTGGAGTTTCTGTCCTCTGGAGTTTCTCTTCTTTGGAGTTTCTGTCCTCTGGGGTTTCTGTCCTCTTAGGGTTTCTGTCCTTTGGAGTTTCTGTCCTCTGGAGTTTCTGTCCCCTGGAGTTTCTCTCCTATGGAGATTCTGTCCCCTGGAGATTCTCTCATCTGGAGTTTCTCTCCGCTGGGGTTTCCCTCCTCTGGAGTTTCTGCCCTCTTGGGTTTCTCTCCTCTGGAGTTTGGTTCCTCTGGGATTTCTGTCCTCCTGGGTTTCTGTCCTCTGGGATTTCTGTCCTCTGTGGTTTCTGTCATCTGGAGTTTCTGTCATATGGCGTTTCTCTTCTCTGGGGTTTCTGTCTACTGAGGTTTCTCTCCTCTGGAGTTTAGTTTTGCTCCTCTGGCATTTCTCTCCTCTGGGGTTTATGTCTTCTGGAGTTTCACTTCTCTAGAATTTCTCTCCTCTGTAGTTTCTGTCCTCTGTGGTTTCTCTCCTTTGGAGTTTCTGTCCTATGGAGTTTCTCTCGTCTGGGGTTTCTCTCCTTTGGAGTTTCTGTCCACCAGAGTTTCTGTCCCCTGGAGTTTCTCTCCTCTGGAGTTTCTGTCTTCCAGAGTTTCTGTCCTCTGAAGTTTCTGTCCTCTTAGGGTTTCTGTCTTCTGGAGTTTCTGTCCTCTGGAGTTTCTGTCCCCTAGAGTTTCTTCCCTCAGGAATTTTTTCCTCTGGGATTTCTCTCCTCTGGAGTTTCTGTCCCCTGGAGTTTCTCTCCTCTGGAGTTTCTGTCCCCTGGGGTTCTCTCTTCTGGAGTTTCTCTCTGCTAGGGTTTCTGTCCCCTGGTGTTTCTCTCCTCTGGGGTT
Organism: Thalassophryne amazonica; assembly: GCF_902500255.1. Lineage (NCBI taxonomy): Eukaryota > Metazoa > Chordata > Actinopteri > Batrachoidiformes > Batrachoididae > Thalassophryne > Thalassophryne amazonica. The sequence continues at coordinate 147,364 of NC_047114.1, read as the reverse complement.
TCTCTCCTTTGGAGTTTCTGTCCTCTGGGGTTTCTGTCTCCTGGAGTTTCTCTCCTATGGAGATTCTGTCCCCTGGAGATTCTCTTCTCTGGAGTTTCTCTCCACTGGAGTTTCTGTCCTCTGGGGTTTCTCTCCTGTGAGATTTCTCTCCTTTGGAGTTTCTGTACTCTGGAGTTTCTCTCCTCTGGGGTTTCAGTCCTCTTAGGGTTTCTGTCCTCTGAGGTTTCTGTCATATGGAGTTTCTCTTCTCTGGGGTTTAGTTTCTGTCCTCTGGAGTTTCTGTCCCCTAGAGTTTATCTCTCAGGGATTTTTTTCCTCTGGGATTTCTCTCCTCTGGAGTTTCTGTCCCCTGGAGTTTCTCTCCTCTGGAGTTTCTGTCCTCTGGGGTTTCTCTCTTCTGGAGTTTCTCTCTGCTAGGGTTTCTGTCCCCTGGAGTTTCTCTCCTCTGGGGTTTCTGTCCTCTGGAGTTTCTCTCCTTTGGAGTTTCTGTCCTCTGGGGTTTCTGTCCTCTTAGGGTTTCTGTCCTTTGGAGTTTCTGTCCTCTGGAGTTTCTGTCCCCTGGAGTTTCTCTCCGATGGAGATTTTGTCCTCTGGAGATTCTCTCCTCTGGAGTTTCTCTCCACTGGGGTTTCTCTCCTCTGGAGTTTCTGTCCCCTGGAGTTTCTGTCCCCTGGGGTTTCTCTCCTCTGGGGTTTCTGTCCTCTGGGGTTTCTGTTCTCTGAGGTTTCTGTCCTCTGGGGTTTCTCTCCTCTGGGGTTTGGTCCTCTGGGGTTTGTGCCATCTTGAGTTTCTGTCCTTTGGAGTTTGGTTCCTCTGGGATTTCTGTCCTCTTAGGGTTTCTGTCCTTTGGAGTTTCTGTCCTCTGGAGTTTCTGTCCCTGGAGTTTCTCTCCGATGGAGATTTTGTCCTCTGGAGTTTCTCTCCACTGGGGTTTCTCTCCTCTGGAGTTTCTGTCCCCTGGAGTTTCTGTCCCCTGGGGTTTCTCTCCTCTGGGGTTTCTGTCCTCTGGGGTTTCTGTTCTCTGAGGTTTCTGTCCTCTGGGGTTTCTCTCCTCTGGGGTTTGGTCCTCTGGGGTTTGTGCCGTCTGGGTTTCTCTCCTCTGGAGTTTGGTTCCTCTGGGATTTCTGTCCTCCTGAGTTTCTGTCCTCTGGGATTTCTGTCCTCTGTGGTTTCTGTCATCTGGAGTTTCTGTCATATGGCGTTTCTCTTCTCTGGGGTTTCTGTCTACTGAGGTTTCTCTCCACTTGAGTTTAGTTTCGCTCCTCTGGCATTTCTCTCCTCTGGGGTTTATGTCCTCTGTAGTTTCACTTCTCTAGAATTTCTCTCCTCTGTAGTTTCTGTCCTCTATGGTTTCTCTCCTTTGGAGTTTCTGTCCTTCAGAGTTTCTGTCCCCTGGAGTTTCTCTCCTCTGGAGTTTCTGTTCTCCAGAGTTTCTGTCCTCTGAAGTTTCTGTCCTCTTAGGGTTTCTGTCTTCTGGAGTTTCTGTCCTCTGGAGTTTCTGTCCCCTAGAGTTTCTCCCCTCAGGAATTTTTTTCCTCTAGGATTTCTCTCCTCTGGGGTTTCTGTCCCCTGGAGTTTCTGTCCTCTGGAGTTTCTGTCCTCTGGGTTTCTCTCTTCTGGAGTTTCTCTCTGCTAGGGTTTTCTGTCCCCTGGAGTTTCTCTCCTCTGGGGTTTCTGTCTTCTGGAGTTTCTGTCCTCTGGAGTTTCTCTCCTTTGGAGTTTCTGTCCTCTGGGTTTCTGTCCCCTGGAGATTCTCTCCTCTGGAGTTTCTCTCTGCTGGGGTTTCTCTCCTCTGGAGTTTCTGTCCCCTGGGGTTTCTCTCCTCTGGGGTTTCTGTTGTCAAGGATTTTATATAGTTCATGCTTATATTATAATTTATTTCCTTTTATGACTACGTGTACTTTTCCTCTTTGTGAGAAGACGATGTTTTAAAAAGAAAAACTTGTTTGTCTGCATTCTTCATGATTGAGCAAACTGTTTTTCATTATGCAGAAGTGCCTTATCCTGTTTGACAAGCCACAAGGGTTTCTCTCCTTTGGAGTTTCTGTCCCCTGGAGTTTCTCTCCTCTGGAGTTTCTGTCCTCCAGAGTTTCTGTCCCCTGGAGTTTTCTGTCTCCTGGAAATTCTCTGGGGTTTCTCTCCTCTGGGATTTCTGTCCTCTTGGGGTTTCTGTCCCCAGGAGTTTCTCTCCTCTGGAGTTTCTGTCCCCTGCAGTTCCTGTCCTCTGGGATTCCTCTCCTCTGGAGTTTCTCTCCTCTGAGATTTCTGTCCTCCTGGGTTTCTGTCATCTGGAGTTTCTGTCATATGACCTTTCTCTTCTCTGGGGTTTCTGTCTACTAAGGTTTCTCTCCTCTGGGGTTTAGTTTCTTTCCTCTGGGGTTTCTGTCCTCTCGAGTTACTGTCCGTGGATTTCTCTCCTCTGATGTTTCTGTCCCCTGGAGTTTCTTTCCGCTGGAGTTTCTGTCCCCTGAGGTTCCTCTCCTCTGGGGTTTCTGTCCTCTGGGACTTTGCTCCTTTGATGTTTATGTCCTCTAGAGTTTCTGTTCCCTGGAGTTTCTCTCCTCTGGGGTTCATGTCCTCTGGGATTTCTCTCCTTTGGAGCTTCTGTCCTTGCCTCAAGTGGAGGAGTTTAAGTATCTCAGGGTATTGTTCACGAGTGAGGGACGGATGGAGCGTGAGATCGATAGATGGATCGGTGCAGCATCTGCAGTGATGCAGTCGCTGTATCAGACCGTCGTGGTGAAGAGAGAGCTGAGTATGGGAGCAAAGCTCTTGATTACCGATCGAGCTATGTTCCGATCCTCACCTATGGTCATGAGATTTGGCTCATGACCGAATGAACGAGATCGCGATTACAAGTGGCCGAGATGAGTTTCCTCCACAGGGTGGCTGGGCGCTCCCTTAGAGATAGGGTGAGGAGCTCGGTCACTCGGGAGGAGCTCGGAGTCGAGCCACTGCTCCTCCACGTCGAAAGTAGTCATTTGAGGTGGTTCGGGCATCTTTTCCGGATCCCCCTGGATGCCTTGCCGGAGAGGTGTTCCGGGCACGTCCCATTGGGAGGAGGCATCGGGGAAGACCCAGGATACGCTGGAGGGACTACATCTCTCGGCTGGCTTGGGAACGCCTTGGGGTTCCCCCGGAGGAGCTGGGGGAGGTGTGTGTGGATCGGGAAGTCTGGGCGGCTTTGCTTGAGCTGCTGCCCCCGTGACCCGACTCCGGATAAAGCGGAAGAAAATGGATGGATGGATGGAGATTATCTTTGCTCTGTCTCTCTGTGTCTTTATTTTCACCTCTATTTTTCTCTTACGCACGTCTGACTTTGTAAAGGTTTGGCGCACTCATGGTTCCTGATTCTCTACGTCTCATTTCAATTTCATGTTTTCTGTTTGACTTTGACACTTTATTTATGCTGTACACCTTTTTTTTCTCTACCTTTGTGTTTCTATTCCTGCTGTAACATCTCTGCTGCAGACCGTTCGGGTCTACTGGGATCAGGTCTTCCTTTAGTCAATGCCCTGAGGATGGACTCGGCTCTGATCGAGGTACTGAACCATTTTACTGCAACGAATCTGAAACCTGTCTCACTTGCATGAGTGGCAGATCCAGGTGTTGGGTATTTTCGCCTCCAAACATTCTTAAAACCTTTATAAGAAAAACAGAGTCAAGAAACACCAGTGAGACAGAATGTCAATTTTAGCTCGCGAGGAGTGCAGTCAGGCTGTACACCAAAGCTACACTAAAGTCTGGCCTGCGCTCCTGCTCTTTTTATTGGAGAAGCCCTAACCACATCATAAAACTTGTCCTAAGGATGGGGGGAACAACGCAAGACAAGTTTCTTCCCGTAACATAAACACATACGTCAATAAGTGCAGCTGTAAGGAAAAACAGTTTCTTTCCTTTAATCTTATCGTCGAAGGTCAGCACATCCAATTCGTTTGTTGCACTTATCATCTGTTCTGCATCTGCCTGGAGTGTCTTGTTCTTCACACTAAGCATCACATATCACAAGGCCATAAATTCACAACAGTCAAAACAACCTCCAGTTCTTTACTCCCAGTTCAGCCTGACCCCAGGATGCTAAAACAAAGTTGAATAATATGTGCTTCTCAGGGTTATCTTAAGACTGTGCAAAACAGCACAATAACGTTTTCATAAGAAAGAAGACAAAGGTACAAATGTTTAACAGTGATAACATATATACAAAATCTTTAACATTCCCCTCCTGTTTATCGCCTGTTAAACACATAGTAGGCATCACCCAGCTTAGCACTTCTTTTGAGATTTTCACTAAGAGGTTCATCATGGTATGTTCTACAGGCTTACACCCCAGAGGTTATGTCATCATTGTCATCATCATCTGTGTCTGGGTCATCATACTTCCATTGGTCTGGGTACAGGTCATGAGAGCCCTCTTCCTCCTCCTCGTCATTTTGCCCCAGGAGTGGATATGAAGCTGGTCCCCCTCCTGGTCCTGGACCTATTGCTGTGGTTATCATTCTATTTGCAAGGCCTCGAAGACATGGAATACAACAACATCCACACAATGTTAGAATCGCAGCAAATACTGCTATAGACACTAATAGTGAAGAAATCAAAGACCTCCATTTTCCCATCCCTTCCAGCCACCAGTCCCAGCCTTCGGTGTTTACTCCACTGTGCTCTTTCATCTTCCTGTTCAACGTCCTCAGACCGTCGATGGCTTGAGTGAGGCTGCCATCTGCAGCTGTGTTGTTGGGAATGAATGTGCAGCATTGTCTCCGAACATGGCACAAACACCTCCTTTTTCTGCCAACAACATATCCAGAGCAATACGGTTCTGGAAGGCCATAAGGGACGTGGCTTCTAACTGCAAATGGACAGCCTTAAACCCTTCCTCAGTCCAATTTCCTAATTTCTGTACATTGTAGTGGATGCAGTTTATTCTGTCCACGTTCTTATTAATTGACACCACCAACAGATGGAGGATTCGAATCCAGCTGCTATCTGATCAGCCAGTTTATACTCGTCAGGCACTCCTCTGGGGACTCCTATAGCATCAATATATGTTGGATCTCCCACTCCTTTCCAATCTCTTTTTACTCTATGTCTGATTATGCCTTTCTGCCAGTCTTCAGGAATGAGAGAGGCTGTATATGTCATGACTTCTTCAGGTGTCATGGGCATGGCTTTAACTGGTACAATAATGATATTAATGCACAATAACCTGACACATTTCTTGGCAGTCTGTCAAAGATTCTGTTATCACCACACCACCACCATACGTCACTCCTACTGACAGGTTTGAATGTGGGATTACTATGGACCACATCCTTACACAGGCAGTGTGGTTTAAGGCTACCCAAAGTCTTACTTGTCCCTGTCAAGTTTACACATGTATGGTTAGCATGCCCAACTTTGCTTGAAAATAAAGGTTTAATCTTAGTCAATTTGGTCAATGGATAGATCTTGTCCCACTTAGAAACAATCGTTGCTCGCTGCAATGTATGTCTGTGTCATTACAGTCAACAGACAGTCTGTGGGTAATGCTGCCAGGTATTACCTGTAATATAGGTCTGGGTCCCATACATACAACACAGTCCTTCTTTGTAGCTAGTCCTGCTTGTTCTGCCATTAAAAGCCAATTGTTATTTTGTCCACTAATTCCTGTGGTTACCAGGAACCAGTCATCTGTTTTCATGTGTTTTGTGCCTTGTATGGACACCCCCTTTGACGTACTTAATTCTGTCAATATTGGTTGCTGTACTCGATCTGTTTCACAGAGGAAAAAATTGGAAATACTGATCTTTTCCTGATTTGTATACCCAAAGGAGGAACAACCAACAGTCTCCCTTTATATCAGGTGGGAATATGGTTCCTTTTTCTGTGGTATTCACCACTATAAACAGCTTATCATCTGTTTGATACATTTAAGAATTGACTCTGGTACTTACCCACTCGGTTTGTGCCCATCCTGGTGTCCATGCTACTCCATTCATCGGCTACCAACGTTTCCCATCTCTTATCTAGTTGATCATTGGTCATATACCATGAGAAACTATTTCCGTATTAGTCCCTCTGTCACCATCCCATGTTCCATGGTAAGAGCACTATATGGTACAGAGATGACCACAGAAGCATTTCTAGGAATGCAGGCTTGTACACCAAATCGGTACGCATTGGTTCCTATCACACATATGTACTGTGGCATTTATTATCGGACTGGGGTCTTCGTTACTTCTTTTTGGTCTCTGCAATCTGCGGATGTGATCCTTATTATCATGTCCCGTGCTTATGGCTTTTAATAATAAGCCCAATCCGAAAAAGAAAAGTAGCATAATCATCATCAATCAATCAACTTTTTTCTTATATAGCGCCAAATCACAACAAACAGTTGCCCCAAGGCGCTCCATATTGCAAGGCAAGGCCATACAATAATTATGAAAAACCCCAACGGTCAAAACGACCCCCTATGAGCAAGCACTTGGCAACAGTGGGAAGGAAAAACTCCCTTTTAAACAGGAAGAAACCTCCAGCAGAACCAGGCTCAGGGAGGGGCAGTCTTCTGCTGAGACTGGTTGGGGCTGAGGGAAAAAACCAGGAAAAAGACATCCGTGAAGGGGGGCAGAGATCGATCACTAATGATTAAATGCAGAGTGATGCATACGGAGCAAAAAGAGAAAGAAACAGTGCATCATGGGAACCCCCCCCACAATCTACATCTAAAGCAGCATAACCAGGGATGGTCCAGGTCACCCGATCCAGCCCTAACTATAAGCCTTAGCGAAAAGGAAAGTTTTAAAGCCTAATCTTAAAAGTAGAGAGGGTATCTGGTCTCCCTGATCTGAATTGGGAGCTGGTTCCACAGGAGAGGAGCCTGAAAGCTGAAGGCTCTGCCTCCCATTCTACTCTTACAAACCCTAGGAACTACAAGTAAGCCCGCAGTCCTGAGAACGAAGCGCTCTAATGGGGTAATATGGTACTACGAGGTCCCTAAGAATAAGATGGGACCTGATTATTCAAAACCTTATAAGTAAGAAGAAGAATTTTAAATTCTATTCTAGAATTAACAGGAAGCCAATGAAGAGAGGCCAACACGGGTGAGATATGCTCTCTCCTGCTAGTCCCCGTCAGTACTCTAGCTGCAGCATTCTGAACCAACTGAAGGCTTTTTAGGGAACTTTTAGGACAACCTGATATAATGAATTACAATAGTCCAGCCTAGAGGAAATAAATGCATGAATTAGTTTTTCAGCATCACTCTGAGACAAGACCTTTCTGATTTTAGAGATATTGCGTAAATGCAAAAAGGCAGTCCTACATATTTGTTTAATATGCGCTTTGAATGACATATCCTGATCAAAATGACTCCACGATTTCTCACAGTATGACTAGAGATCAGGGAAATGCCATCCAGAGTAACGATCTGGTTAGACACCAGGCTTCTAAGATTTGTGGGGCCAAGTACAATAACTTCAGTTTTATCTGAGTTTAAAAGCAGGAAATTAGAGGTCATCCATGTCTTTATGTCTGTAAGACAATCCTGCAGTTTAGCTAATTGTGTGTATCCTCTGGGTTCATGGATAGATAAAGCTGGGTATCATCTGCGTAACAATGAAAATTTAAGCAATACCGTCTAATAATACTGCTAAGGGAAAGCATGTATAAAGTGAATAAAATTGGTCCTAGCACAGAACCTTGTGGAACTCCATAATTAACTTTAGTCTGTGAAGAAGATTCCCCATTTACATGAACAAACTGTAATCGATTAGACAAATATGATTCAAACCACCGCAGCGCAGTGCCTTTAATACCTATGACATGCTCTAACCTCTGTAATAAAATAATAAGGACTGTCCATGGGGTCCAGGAACCCTCGTTCTTTTTGTTTTTTTTCTTTCGCCATTTCTGCACACTACAGCACACCTATGTTCAGAACAGGTGGTTTCTTAAATGTCTTCTGCTAGCTTTCCGTGTCTAGCCTGGATCTTAACACCAAGCTCACACACTATTACTAGTCTTATCCTACTGTTCTTACTGTTTGTCCTGTGTCTGCAGAAATGACTTTCTTACAGTGAGTTAAATGAATCCATGTACTTCGTTCCCCAATTTTCAAAGCTGTGGGGTGTTGTGAGTAGTACTTGATGGGGCCCTTCCCATTTAGGTGAATGCCAGTGTTTTCTCTTGATGCTTCTTATCACACCCAGTCTCCGGTACCACTTTAGGGTCATCCTGTGGAGAAATGGGGATCATCAGTGTTTGAAACTCTCCCTCGTTGTCTTCTAACTCTTCCTCATGTAATCTGCCAAATTGGCTTCCTCAGGTACATCCCAAATTTGCCCATAATATGGGCAATCGTATTTTCTGCCAAACAATGTTTCATACGGTGTCAACCCATGGTACTAGTTATGTTTATATACATTTTTACCAAATCTACACAATGCGTCCATGGTCTGCCTGTTTCCTCCATTGTCCTTTCTAAGTCTGTTTTTACTGTTCCATTCATCCTTTCCACTAATCCGGCACTTTGTGGATGATAAGCACAATGATTTTTGAGATTAATCTGTAGCGCTTCTCCTACGTATTGCACTATTGTATTAACAAAATGCGCTCCATTATCTGAATAGACTGTTTCTGGTATTCCAAATCGTGGAATGATGTCTTTGCACAATGCTTTAGCCACTGTAAGTGCATCTGCATGTTTTGGTGGGGAACAATTCTACCCATTTTGAGAACGCATCAATTATGACTAAACAAAATTCTTTTCCTTCATGTTTACTCAGCTGTATATAATCCATATGAAATCACTTGAAAGGGATATTGTTGTGTTGGAAATTTGCCTCTTTGGGGTCTCAAATTGCCTTGTGAAGTTGTGTTTGCACGTCATGCATGCTCTACAATGCTGTTTTGCATATGCATCGAACCCATAAAGACAAAAAATAGATTGCAATTGCGATATCATACCCCCTGATGAGACATGCGTCACGCCATGGCTCATGATAGCTGCCCATTTAAACATATTTTTTGGCAATATGGGTTTCTTTTGTGGTCATAAGTACAAATCATTTGCGAATGTAGCTCCTTTGTTTAACCACATCTGCCTTTCTTTCTCAGGTGCCTGGTGTTGCATCTCAGCAAGCAGTATGTGACCTAAGTGCAAATCTGGAGTGGTTTCCTGTACAACAAAAATAGAAGAAGCTGCTGCTGCTGCCGCCGCCTTTGCAGCTCTGTCAGCAAAATCATTTCCTTGTGAAACTATATCAGAGCCTTTGTGTGAGCCGCACATTTGCATATAGCAATTTGTTTAGGCAATTTCACAGCTTGCAGTAGTGCAGTTAGGAGAGTGGCATGAGTCACTGGCTTTCCAGATGATGTCACCATTCCACGCTCTTCCCACAGTTTTGCAAACACATGCACTGTGCTGAAAGCGTACTGGCTGTCTGTATAAATTGTTACAGCCGTACTTTTAAAACAGATAGGCAAGCTGCAGTTAAAGCACTAATTCAGCTGCTTGTGCTGAAAATGATGATGGCAATGAAGCAGATCCAATACTTCTGAATTGTGACAACAGCATATCCAGATTGTGTTTGTCCATAAGCATTTTTAGTGGAAGAACCATCCACATACACAATTGTACTGTTTGGGATGGGTGTGTCCTGGAGGTCTGGGCGTGCTTTCATACAGACCGTAGCTACATCAAGACAATTGTGCGGCTCACCATCCTCAGGTAAAGGTATCATGTGGAGGGATTCAATGTTGTACAGCGCTCTACCGTAAGGTGTGGTTGTGATAATAGCAAGGACATGCACGAAAGATGTCTTGCTGGGACAAAAAGCTCATGTTTGTCCTGCAACAGAAGTGCAAGAAACTGCATGTGGGAACTTTCAATGTCAGCTGATGGAATAGAACAACATTACGGCTACTTTGAACAGCCATAGAGGCTGCAATTACAGCTCGCACGCAGTGAGGCAATGCACTTGCTACGGATCCAATTTGGAAGAATAGTAAGCCACTGGTCGTAATTTTGTACCATGTGACTGTACTAAGACACTTGTCATGAAATTATTTTACAATCCACTGTTTGAGTAAATGGTTTACTAGAATCTGGTAGTGCCAAAACTGGGGATGACACTAACGTTGGTTTTACTTTACAAAAGCTTCCTCAGCATCTTTGTTCCATTCCAACATGGTTGACATTGAAATATCATCTTTGTACATCAAATCAGAAAGTGGACTAGTCAATTCTGCATAGCAGGGAATCCATGCCCTGCAGTAATTAGTCAATCCAAGAAATGACATCATCTGTCTTTTAGTTTGTGGTTTCGGAGCATATAAAATCGCTTCCTTTCTGTCAGACAGGATCGTGCGCCCTGTGGCTGATAATTCATGTCCTAAATATTTTACTTTATACCTACACAACTGAACTTTGTTTTTACTCACTTTGTGGCCATTATCAATAAGAAACATAATAATGCTACTGTGTCAGTTATGCAGTTTTCTCGTGTGTCAGAGGCAATCAAAATGTCATCAACATACACTAATAGTTGGCTATCTGCCGGTGGAGACTGAATTGGCTAAACATGCTGACATGACTTGAGAATAAATAGTTGGACTCTCTGTCGTAACCCTGCGGTAATCTGGTGAATGTATATCGTTGTCCTTAAAGGTAAAAAGCAAACCAGAATTGACTATCTGGATGTACTGGCACAGAGAAGAATGCATTACTTATGTCAATTACTGAGAAACTATTAGAATTTGGTCTCAGCAAATTTAACAAGGTGTGTGGATCTGGAACACATGGTGCTCTTTTAATCACAGCAGCATTTACTGCCTGCAGATCTTGAATCATTCTCCTCCCACTGAGGGCGGAGCCTTTTCACAGGAATATGGGTGTGTTACTGGTGAATCTTGGACATGCACTATTACTCCTGCTGTTAATAAATCCCTCTATTACTGGCCTGATTCCTTCAATTGGCATCAGGTTTCAATGGATATTGTCTTACACATGGTCTGTATTCTATTTTGGTCTTATAACTACAGGTTGTGCATTTTTAATCAGTCCTACGTCTGAAGGACCTGTTGTCCACAATCCTGAGTGGTACTGAAGAAAGAAGATCATCTTCTTCAGGACTCAACTGAAACACTCAGGATTGTGAAGTGGACACATCATATGTGTTCCAGCTGTCAGCACTAATGAGACATTAACTGGCACTTTATACAATTTAGTTGAGGGCTGAACTCCGTTCGTGGTCCAACTCTGCTCCAATCAGGGGCTGACAAAGCTGTCATGACCATCAGTCCCAAATCTTGCCATTCTGTCAAATATGGTTTACAAAGTGACACATGTAATGGCATACCTGTGAATCTCAATTTTAAACATCTTCAGTGGCACCTGTCACTGTTATGACAGCTGTTGAGGTTGCCATCATGAATCAAATCTGTCATTGTCAGCTTCACAGGTGAAATGTCTTTCAATTTGTTTTCATAGACACCATCCGGACCTGGAGGATCTTTATGCCACATTGTGACATGCAGGTCAGGTGGTGACATCTTTTGTTCAGGATGTTTCAGTAGGGCTGTCCGCTTGCAAAACGACATCTTTACCCCATCCTGCAGCATCTTCTTCTGAAATGTCAAATGTATAGTAATAGTGGAATGTGGGGTCATCGCTTTCTTCTCTCACCATGTTAACACCACCTGTGCGCTTAACACTAATTTCCCTTGTTCCACAATTATGGACAAGCCCAATGCAGTCAATCCGTCTCGTCCTAGCAGATTACGGGACACTGTGGCATGTTCAACAATGGCATTGTACACGCCATTCCAAAGGGATCTTCCAAGGTTATGGGTTTAGTAATAGGGACGTCTGATGTTTGTCCATTTGCAGAGCGAACCCTGAAGGGTTCGTTGCTTAGTTTATGGACAGGTATGTTGTTATTACATGTGGTTCTACATGCTCCTGTGTCCAAAGAAATACCACTGGTTGTCCATTTACTAACAAAGTCACTTCCGGTTTTGGTACTGGATTTCCCAGTAAGGCACATAAATCCATATCGCACTCAGATTCGCTGTCTGAAGTGGTGCCATGGATTATGGAATCTAGTCATTGTGGATACTGTGGTTGTGGAGGATTATTCCGTTGTGGAATTCTTCCTGCTGCGCCATCAGCAGGTGGATTCGAACAATTTCTAGACATGTGTCCCTCTCTTTCCACAGTTCCAAACAAATCAGGGGACCACGTGGTGGCCCTCCCTGTCTGCGCTGCTGTTGCGGTTGCCATGGTCCTTGACGTTGTGGCTGTCCACCTTGTCTGTTCTGCCATGGCTTTTGGGGGGCGTCTCCACTTCTTCTGCTGTCTTAAGTTTACCCTGTTGGTAATATATTTCATCATCTCCTTGTGCTACATACACTCCTTTGTCGCTGTTTCCTGTCTTTTCTGCTTTAAGACTTCTTCTGCATGACAACAGTGGGTGTGTGTTTCTTCCAATGTGCCTGTAGGCAGTCCAATCCAATGTTTCTGTATCCAAGCTTTTATATCCTTGTTGGATTGCTGGATCAGAGCGTTTTCAATTGTTGTTTCATACACTGGTGTTCCTGGCACTATGCCACTGTGGACCTTAAATACACTCTCAAATCTGCATCTAAACTCTGTCCATGGCTCTCCTGTCTTCTGAGCTGTCCTGGTAATTTCAGTATAATTTTATTTTTGGTCCTAACACAACCTTTTGCTCGTGTAATCATGGCGTCCACTCGTGTTTTCAAGACTGGATCATCATGTTGCACCGGTACGCCATCCCGGTCTACAGGATTCCAATCTCCGCATACCTGACTCCATTTAGGGCCACATGCTTCATCCATACTTGTTGGACTTCAACGCCATCTAGGTGGTAGATTTTCTTATATTTTCTATGTCTTGCATAATCCTTCAATATCGACATGAGGTGATGGTATCATGTCGACTGCTGCTTTGATATCATCAGCATTCCATGTCCGATATACGAGCATGGTTGGTCGATGTCCTGCTGTGCCTGCACGAGGGATTTGGTACTTCTGTCATAGGATAGGCACCGTCCTGTCACTGTGTCCTCCATGGGAGGAGCTGTAGGCACTTTTGTTTGACCTGCGTGTTTGTGGCTTTTCTTGTTTTTTCACTTTATACCTTAGGTTTTACTGGCCAAATCATACTGTGGTGGCGGTACATCATCATCCTTTGGTAGAGGAGGATATAAATGTGTTGTTAACCAGACATCCAGCCGATGGTGGTTGTTGAGGTTTTCTGGTTCTCTGTGCTGAATGATCACATCTTCTTCTGCCTTACCTACGCCTTTCTTTTCCTTGCTTTCTCTAATCGTCGCTTCTCTGCTCCCTTCTGTCTGTTCTCTTCTTCCTCCTCCCAAAAACGCCACAAATCGCCCCTATTTTCTGCTTCTTTTCTCATCACCTTTATGTTCCTCTTCTAACCTTTCCTGCAACTTCTGAATACTAGTCAGTTCAGTCGTCCGTCAAGTCATGTTTATTTATCCAGGTCTCCAATTTCTTAGTTGCTTTTGGATTTTTTGCTTCCATAAATTTCCAGTCGTCAGTTGATAAATTTTCCTTATTTTTAGACGTCTTCCCCCCATTTTATTATTATTCTTGTTATAATTTGGACTTCAGACGGGGGCACACCTAGGGTGTGCTAAATCTGAAGTTTTCACTTTCTTTGACGTGACATTAATGTGCCGTTGTGTGGTTGATTCCTTTCACCTCCCCGTAGGAAGCGGAATCACTTGGCCTCTGCTTCCACACACACGGTTGTCACTTACATTGGTCCAAAGTATTACACTCTCCACACTTTTATTCTCAAAAACCGGTATACTACTACTTCGTATTTAAACAGAGGAGTCCGTACCCTCCGTCCGGAATTTAACTACGTGCGTCCTTCGCTAACCGTAGAGGAGTCCGCCCTCCTCGCGGAGTTTAATAACTGCTTTACATTAACAGACGATTCCACGCCATCGTTTACGGAGTTAACTGTTATGTGATCACACTTTTATTCCCTACGGTACGCGTATATAAACAGAGGAGTCCGCACCCTCCTTCGGAATTAACTACGTGCGTTTCCTTGCCATCGTAGAGGAGTCCGACCTCCTTACAGAGTTTAACTGTGTTTCATTAACAGACGTCTGTATCATCGCTTGCGGAATTAACTGTTTATGTGATCTGATCACCATTCACTCAGTACTGTTACAAAGAAATTCTACTCACTGACTCGATTCCTGTCTGTCTTCTTCGGGAAAATCTCGTCAACCAGATGATGCCAACGGCGGTCGCAATTGCAGACACGATCAATCGCGATTGGCCAAGGATTTTCGTTGGAATTGACAACTCCGCCGGACACCTCCGGTATTGTTGAGCTCCCGGACGTAGGCCCCCAGTCAATGTTGGGGTATTTTCGCCTCCAAACATTCTTAAAAACCTTTATAAGACAAACAGAGTCAAGAAACACCAGTGAGACAGAAAGTCAAATTTAGCTCGCGAGGAGTGCAGTCAGGCTGTACACCAAAGCTACACTAAAGTCTGGCCTGCGCTCCTGCTCTTTTATTGGAGAAGCCCTAACCACATCATAAAACTTGTCCTAAGGGTGGGGGAACAAGGCAAGACAAGTTTCTTCCCGTAACATAACACATACGTCATAAGTGCAGCTGTAAGGAAAAACAGTTTCTTTCCTTTAATCTTATCGTCGAAGGTCAGCACATCCCGTTCGTTGTTGCACTTATCATCTGTTCTGCATCTGCCTGGAGTGTCTTGTTCTTCACACTAAGCATCACATATCACAAGGCCATTAATTCACAACAGTCAAAACAACCTCCAGTTCTTTACTCCCAGTTCCAGCCTGACCCCAGCATGCTAAAACAAAGTTGAATAATAGGTGCATTCCTCAGGGTTATCTTAAGACTGGTGCAAAACAGCACAATAACGTTTTCATAAGAAAGAAGACAAAGGTACAAATGTTTAACAGTGATAACATATATACAAAATCTTTACACCAGGGGTGGGCACAGCTTAGCTCAAACGTTAACTTTGATAGCTGCTAATCTGCTGACTGAAAAAACCGTGATAACTGTGACCTTTAACTGACGTATGATGTGACATTTGTCTTTGGATTGAGGTTTTTTTTTGTTTGTTTTGTTGTGGTGGTGGTTAATTTGTTTGGCAGACTCAATGAGTTGAAGAAAATGGGCAATTTCAAGTAAAGTAAACATCATACTGTAGACACTGTGAGCAATCTGGAAATTTTAAAGATATTTTTGTTGTTAAATTTGTGACATTGTGTTGAACAAAATGTGAATACATGGAGGCTACAATATAAAGGATTTGAGAACGACCGACTTCCTCCGGGTCCTCTTCCACAACATTAATCCCATTAAAAACGTGTCAACATTCTTCAGAGAAAAGTGATGAGATTGTTAATAGACATATTTGCTTTTTCAAAAAGTCTGGGAAAAACAAAACAGTAGTATTTTGTGTGCATGTGCATAAACAACTGAGTAATGGGAATCGTCTGTTTTCAGGTACGTTCGGCATTATCCAGGAGCGTCTGGAAATATACAGTACGTCAGCAAAAATAAAATAGATGATACAAATTTGTTATTTTTAAAAAATAATAATAACTGGCCCAATTTCCTCAAGTTTGAAATTGTGACAGAAATTGCAGCCAAATATTGTCAATAGGAGACCACCCTAACAAAACAAAAGAATAAAAAAAAAAAAAACACCTAAAGTGCTGAAATTTTAAATTGATTGCAACATAAACATGGACATGGACAAGGTTTAACATGCCAACGTCAGGTGATGATTACGATGCTCATAAATGAACAAATGAAATTAAAGTTTCCATTCATACAGTTTATTCACAACACAGAAAATAGTGATTAAATGAAAAATACACCAGGAAATCAATTTAATCGTCCTCGACCTCCTGTTCTTCCATCTCCACCAGGTGGCGCTTGTTTGACTTCATGTTAAATTTTGCTTTTTGGATTATTGTAAAAACTCCAACAATGAACAAACAAACATTTGACTCTTAATCTTTATTCATTTATTTATTTATTTTATGGTCGCTGATTTAAAGTTAGTGTAACTAATGTTTTCAAAGCTGGACAAAAAAAAATTAATGCACACAAAAAAGTTTGCTTTGTCCAGGAAATTATGACCTTTTTTCTATAATGATCATCTAAAAATGTGTAAATGTATTTGTAATTGTCTGGAGGATGTGAGATGGCTCAGGTGGTGAGCAGACTCAGACTTAGACTCAGACTCAGACTCAGACTCAGAGAAGATGTGCTGTCATTGTCAAACATACGGAAACCGAGTATTAAAAAACTTTTAGGCTCTAAATTCCTACTTTCATATTCCTGCTGGTGTTTGGAGGCAGAAAGTCAGTTTTCAGATGTTCTTTGATGTCCGTGATCCGGTTTAACTGTTTAATCATCCGTCCATCCTCTTCAGGTGTCATCGCGCGGTGAGCTTTGTGATCATATCAGGTTTGGGCCTAACAGCCATATTCCTGTACTGGAGCAAAGAGGTGTTTCAGAAAGAATCAGAGACAGAAGTGAAACCCGAGGACAGCAGAGAGTTCCCCGGGACGTCCAGGCCGAGTCCCAGGACGTCTCCTGTGAAAACCCAAAAGAGTATTTCCTTTAAGGCGGAGGATTGACATACTGAGCAGGAAAGACTTCCCCAGAGCACCTCGGACATTTAACGCCGCTCCGTGAGCCGCTCGGACTCTGAGCGGGAGGCAAATGCTCCGCACAACATGGAGGACCAAAAAAGCACTTTCACATTCTGTAAAACATAACTCAGCCAGCAGACTTCAAGTCTTTCTGTTGTTGTTTCAGTAACTGTACATATTAAAAACAAGTTTGTTATCATCTGGATAAAGAACTGTCTGACTGAAATGGAAACGAGATTTTTCAGTGAGTTTAGAAAATCTCAAATTACACTTGGACTTTCTAACCGTAGATGTTTTTCCTCTTTGTTTCTTTGTTCATCACTTTCAGATGCTTGACCTGACAACCCCCGGACCGGTCCTCACTCTCACTAATCCAGCCCTCTGAGGACGGATGAATTTAAAAGGGACCTATGGGGATCCGTGTGTGAAACACCTGATTTGATCAACATGGAAATCTTGAAGTTTGATTAAAGTCGATGTCAGTATTCAACTTATGATAAAGTTAATCAACAACTAACATATGTGATACTTTGTGCACGTATGTAAATAAATAAATGAAAACTGTCACCCTGAGGGTGACGGGATCTTGCTTAAAGGTCAACAAGAGGGACCACGAGGAACGAGCAGCATGAAGAGGGACTGACAAGTTCTTTGGACCATCACATTGTGACACGCTGGATGGCACAAAGTGGTTGGACACAAATGCAGGATTCAGAAGTCAGTCAAGTTTAATGTCGTCCAGGCAGGGCTCAGCACACAAAAACGCAGTAGGTGACAGGATCCAAAAAAAAAAAGACAGACAGACGAGTCAAAACACAGGTAAGCAAAACAGGACTCAGAGGACAAAAGCTTGAAAGAAGCACAGGGCACAACAATCTCAAACCCAGTGTAGGAAGAGGTGGGACTAATAAAGGGAAGTAGTGAGGAGAAAATGCAAGACAGATGTGGAGGAAGAATCTGGAATTGGGCGTGGCAGGCAGGGGAGGACACGAGGACACGTCCACCACAGAACCAGACAGAGAAATCCTGACAGAAACCCCAAGCAACAATAATACAACAGAAAGGACTAACACAATAAACAAAGCTCACACGCCCCAGTCCATGACACACTGTATGTCAAGATGTGATTTGCAGTCTTTTTCACAAACTTAAAATCAAATTTTGGATCTTTTCTTGTCATGATATCACCAATTACTTATAACTTACTTTGATATGTATGTATGTGATGACACGTTATGTTTGACTCAAATATGAATTTGACCTAATTCTAGGTCCCCTTAAACAATCAAAGTTTTGCAAGTTGTATCATCATGACATCAATAAATGGCGTCATAAGTTAACACCTTGATATATTCTGGACCACTCATAAGCCTTTAATTTGATGTATGACACGACATGTTTTACTCAAATATGAATTTGACCTAATTGTCATTTTGACATCAAGGCAAACCCTGAAGGTTAAGGTCGATCGCTTATCCGAGGCATGGCTTATGGGAAAGTCCTATCACTATATTAATTCCAAATTCGAAAGTAAAAAAGCACAAATTCTGAGCAGGAAGTTGTTTTGGTGATTTTCATGTTTGACCTTCCTGTGACCTTGACCTTTGTGTGGTGAAAGGTATCTCCATAGGGCTGCTATATGTGAATGTACAGAGTCTGGAGTGTAAAACTGTGCGACAGAGCAGATAAACGTGTGAAAAATGCAATGATTACCAAAAAATAAAAATACAAACATACATACGTACAAACAGATCTTGCCAAAACTTTGATAACTATGATAATAAGTTTCAAACAGAAATTAAAAACAGACCATAAGCAGAGAGGTGGCCATATTTCATTGCTGTACCAACATTATAGTCAGACATTACAACATTGTGGACAATGGAACCTTACCTTGAAGGTTTTGATGATGGTTTTAAACAAAATATTCACAACTATTTAATAAAATGCCAGTAACTGTTTCGAGATTCTCAAATAATTTGAGCATTTACATTTTACATCAGAAATTTATGGTTGTTATCTGAACAGATTTATATAAAAAATAAAAAAAAACACAACAAGAGTTTAAATTATTAAGTACCAAATGTCAATGTTATTTTTTAAACCTAAAAGAGTTATACAAAAGCATCGTGCATTTCTACATGAACAAAAACCTGATTATTTCTAGGATTACAGTCCAGGTTGGATAATAATAAATCAACAAGAGCAATCAGAGATTTCTGACATCAGGTAATCTGGATCCGGATCACCTCCCAAATTCAGTGGAGTTCCATAGACTAATATCGATCTGTGGGGCAAATTTGTCAAAATCTATGCAGTAGTTTTGACGTAATCCTCTTAACAGACAGACAAAAGAAACACAAATGATTTTATATGTCCTTGGCGGATGAATAAAGAGTAGATCAATGTTAGATTTATTTAGTTGTTTCATACTTAGTCTCTAAATTACACTCATCAAAAATATAAACGCAACACTTTTGGTTTGCTCCCATTTTGTAGAGATGAACTCAAAGATAAAACTTTTCCACATACACATATCACCATTTCCCTCAAATATTGTCACAAAACCAGTCTAAATCGGTGACAGTGAGCACTTCTCCTTTGCTGAGATAATCCATCCCACCTCACAGGTGTGCCATATAAGATGCTGATTAGACACCAGATAGTGCACAGGTGTGCCTTAGCTGCCACAATAAAAGGCCATCTGAAAGGTGCAGTTTGTTTTATTGGGGGGGGGGGGATACCAGTCAGTATCTGGTGTGACCACCATTTGCCTCATGCAGTGCAACACATCTCCTTCGCATAGAGTTGATCAGGTTGTCAATTGTGGCCTGTGGAATGTTGGTCCACTCCTCTTCAATGGCTGTGCGAAGTTGCAACGACGAACTGGAGTCAGGTTGAGACCCCGATGAGGACGACGAGCATGCAGATGAGCTTCCCTGAGACGGTTTCTGACAGGTTGTGCAGAATTCTTTGGTTATGCAAACCGATTGTTTCAGCAGCTGTCCGAGTGGCTGGTCTCAGACGATCTTGGAGGTGAACAGGCTGGATGTGGAGCTCCTGGGCTGTGTGGTTAAACGTGGTCTGCGGTTGTGAGGCTGGTTGGATGTACTGCCAAATTCTCTGAAACGCCTTTGGAGACGGCTTATGGTAGAGAAATGAACATTCATACACGAGCAACAGCTCTCGTTGACATTCCTGCTGTCAGCATGCCAATTGCACGCTACCTCAAATCTTGCAACATCTGTGGCATTGTGCTGTGTGATAAAACTGCACCTTTCAGAGTGGCCTTTTATTGTGGACAGTCTAAGGCACACCTGTGCACTAATCATGGTGTCTAATCAGCATCTTGATATGGCACACCTGTGAGGTGGGATGGATTATCTCAGCAAAGGAGAAGTGCTCACTATCACATATTTAGACTGGTTTGTGAACAATATTTGAGGGAAATGGTTATTGTCAATCAATCAATCAATTTTTTTATATAGCGCCAAATCACAAAAACAGTTGCCCCAACTTTTTCCACATACACATATTGTGTATGTGGAAAAAGTTTTAGATCTTTGAGTTCATCTCATACAAAATGGGAGAAAACCAAAAGTGTTGTTGGAGAAAGTGTAGTGACACGGACCCACAACAGGGGGCGCAAATGAACGGTCAATAGATGACAAAAGGTAACAATTTAATGTGAATGTGCACAACGATTATACAGACAATCTCAGAATCTGATAGCAGTCAATACACAAAGGTGACGTGTGGGCAAGCTCGAGGATAGACGTCTGTCCTGAGAAGAGCCGGAACCACACGATTTCCGCCGCCACTGAACAGGTGAATACTGGAGCCGCCAAGTCCCGAATTCCCAGGGATCACCGTCCCGACTGTCGGATCTGGTGAGGAGCACAAACAGTGAGATGTGGGGTGTGCACACCCAGTAACAAAAACAGTCAGAAGGTGGAAAGTCACCTCACCTCAATCACACTCGTGCAGCTCCTGTTTAATCACTTATCTGGAAGGAGTGAGAGGCGAAGATGTCGCTTCTCTCACTAACGCCAACCCAGCAGAGTGCACCACAGGAAAAACGGCTGCAAAACAGATCAGACGTAAGTCACAGTTTGGATACAGCAGAGAATATTACCTTCACAGATAGATGATATCTCGGCAGCGAGGTGAGATGACGTCCGGCTTTTATGGAGTGGATTGATGAAGTGGAGATGGGTGACAGCTGTCATGAGTGAGGGACAGCTGTCAACCACGGCTGTGTCTGTGGCGGCAGCCCTATCGTGCCTGAAGCCCGCACTTCAGGCAGGGCACCTCTGGAGGTGGGCCAGCAGTACCTCCTCTTCTGGTGGCCCACACAACAAGTGTTGCCTTTATATTTTGTTGAGTGTATGACATTCATTTTGTGCCGTCTTTATGTTAGATGGGCCTGTGTGTTTGGCGTGCCGTCAGCCCTGTCTTTACCGCTCGACGAGTTTTTGTTATTTGTGCTGTGTGTTTTGCTCGTGTGTTCTGCCAGGACATCTCTGCCTTGCTTGTGTATTATCATCAGTCTCTCTTGGACATTATGCTCTTTATGAGCCGCTGCGTCGTCTGAGTCCGGGCTGGGAGGGCCCCGCCCTGCTCTGCCACCTGTGCTCGCAGAAGTCCGCTGCACCTGCTCAGTTTCCTTGCGCTCCTCTCTGGAGGAGGCACTTTAGAAGGCGTGGAAAGCGAAGCGGTGCTTTGGTGAAATTTAAGTTCTACCTGGCAGCCTTCACTAGAGGGTCTGATCCTCGCCTCCTCTGGGATGGACGATATTTGGGCGTGGGAGCGCACGCTGCGCACAAGAGGCTACTGGATTCGTCCTGTCATCGTGGACTGTCCTACTCTCCGATGACGGACCGGCTCCATAAAGCTGTACCAGTTTTTCCCGCAGCTTCCTGCTGCTGTCTCTTGCGGGCTGCGGAGTTTTTACGCCGGTGCTGTCGGCTGCGGGGTCGCAGATGCGGTGTTCACCTGATCCTCCGGCCGCTGAAACCCTCTACGTCACTGGCTGCTGAGAGGGTGAACTTCCGCATGACTTCATTAAAATCTGCTGATCCCACCAAGATCCTTAGTTTGGGTCTCATTAACATCAGGTCATTGTCCTGAAGTCATTCCTGGTTAATGACTTAATTGTGGATCATCGTCTGGATATCAATCAAATCAATCACATTTTTTTATATAGCGCCAAATCACAACAAACAGTTGCCCCAAGGCGCTTTATATTGTAAGCAAGGCCATACAATAATGATGTAAAACCCCAACGGTCAAAACGACCCCCTGTGAGCAAGCACTTGGCTACAGTGGGAAGGAAAAACTCCTTTTAACAGGAAGAAACCTCCAGCAGACCAGGCTCAGGGAGGGGCAGTCTTCTGCTGGGACTGGTTGGGGCTGAGGGAGAGAACCAGGAAAAAGACATGCTGTGGAGGGGAGCAGAGATTGATCACTAATGATTAAATGCAGAGTGGTGCATACAGAGCAAAAAGAGAAAGAAACAGTGCATCATGGGAACCCCCCAGCAGTCTACGTCTATAGCAGCATAACTAAGGGATGGTTCAGGGTCACCTGATCCAGCCCTAACTATAAGCTTTAGCAAAAAGGAAAGTTTTAAGCCTAATCTTAAAAGTAGAGAGGGTGTCTGTCTCCCTGATCTGAATTGGGAGCTGGTTCCACAGGAGAGGAGCCTGAAAGCTGAAGGCTCTGCCTCCCATTCTACTCTTACAAACCCTAGGAACTACAAGTAAGCCTGCAGTCTGAGAGCGAAGCGCTCTATTGGGGTGATATGGTACTACGAGGTCCCTAAGATAAGATGGGACCTGATTATTCAAAACCTTATAAGTAAGAAGAAGAATTTTAAATTCTATTCTAGAATTAACAGGAAGCCAATGAAGAGAGGCCATATGGGTGAGATATGCTCTCTCCTTCTAGTCCCCGTCAGTACTCTAGCTGCAGCATTTTGAATTAACTGAAGGCTTTTTAGGGAACTTTTAGGACAACCTGATAATAATGAATTACAATAGTCCAGCCTAGAGGAAATAAATGCATGAATTAGTTTTTCAGCATCACTCTGAGACAAGACCTTTCTGATTTTAGAGATATTGCGTAATGCAAAAAGCAGTCCTACATATTTGTTTAATATGCGCTTTGAATGACATATCCTGATCAAAATGACTCCAAGATTTCTCACAGTATTACTAGAGGTCAGGGTAATGCCATCCAGAGTAAGGATCTGGTTAGACACCATGTTTCTAAGATTTGTGGGGCCAAGTACAATAACTTCAGTTTTATCTGAGTTTAAAAGCAGGAAATTAGGGTCATCCATGTCTTTATGTCTGTAAGACAATCCTGCAGTTTAGCTAATTGGTGTGTGTCCTCTGGCTTCATGGATAGATAAAGCTGGGTATCATCTGCGTAACAATGAAAATTTAAGCAATACCGTCTAATAATACTGCCTAAGGGAAGCATGTATAAAGTGAATAAAATTGGTCCTAGCACAGAACCTTGTGGAACTCCATAATTAACTTTAGTCTGTGAAGAAGATTCCCCATTTACATGAACAAATTGTAATCTATTAGACAAATATGATTCAAACCACCGCAGCGCAGTGCCTTTAATACCTATGGCATGCTCTAATCTCTGTAATAAAATTTTATGGTCAACAGTATCAAAAGCAGCACTGAGGTCTAACAGAACAAGCACAGAGATGAGTCCACTGTCCGAGGCCATAAGAAGATCATTTGTACCTTCACTAATGCTGTTTCTGTACTATGATGAATTCTAAAACCTGACTGAAACTCTTCAAATAGACCATTCCTCTGCAGATGATCAGTTAGCTGTTTTACAACTACCTTTCAAGAATTTTGAGAGAAAAGGAAGGTTGGAGATTGGCCTATAATTAGCTAAGATAGCTGGGTCAAGTGATGGCTTTTTAAGTAATGGTTTAATTACTGCCACCTTAAAAGCCTGTGGTACATAGCCAACTAACAAAGATCGATTGATCATATTTAAGATCGAAGCATTAAATAATGGTAGGGCTTCCTTGAGCAGCCTGGTAGGAATGGGGTCTAATAAACATGTTGATGGTTTGGATGAAGTAACTAATGAAAATAACTCAGACAGAACAATCGGAGAGAAAGAGTCTAACCAAATACCGGCATCACTGAAAGCAGCAAAGATAACGATACGTCTTTGGGATGGTTATGAGTAATTTTTTCTCTAATAGTTAAAATTTTGTTAGCAAAGAAAGTCATGACGTCATTACTAGTTAAAGTTAATGGAATACTCAGCTCAATAGAGCTCTGACTCTTTGTCAGCCTGGCTACAGTGCTGAAAAGAAACCTGGGGTTGTTCTTATTTCTTCAATTAGTGATGAGTAGAAAGATGTCCTAGCTTTAGGAGGGCTTTTTTATAGAGCAACAGACTCTTTTTCCAGGCTAAGTGAAGATCTTCTAAATTAGTGAGACGCCATTTCCTCTCCAACTTACGGTTATCTGCTTTAAGCTGCGAGTTTGTGAGTTATACCACGGAGTCAGGCACTTCTGATTTAAAGCTCTCTTTTCAGAGGAGCTACAGCATCCAAAG
This sequence comes from Thalassophryne amazonica, assembly GCF_902500255.1. Taxonomy (NCBI): domain Eukaryota; kingdom Metazoa; phylum Chordata; class Actinopteri; order Batrachoidiformes; family Batrachoididae; genus Thalassophryne; species Thalassophryne amazonica. Next base: position 123,072 of record NC_047114.1, on the reverse strand, counting down.
TTGTGCTCAATGAGGATGTAAAGCTATTGACGAGATACTCTATCTCACTTACAGAGTTTAGGTAGCTACTCTGCACTGTTGGTATATGGCATTAGAGAACATAAAGAAGGATCATATCCTTAAACTAGTTACAGCGCTTTCTGAAAGACTTCTAGTGTAATGAAACTTATTCCCCACTGCTGGTAGTCCATCGAGTAAATGTAAATGTTATTAAGAAATGATCAACAGAAGGGGTTTCAGGGAATACTGTTAAGTCTCAATTTCCATACCATAAGTCAGAACAAGATCTAAGGTATGATTAAAGTGATGGGTGGACTCATTTACTTTTGAGCAAAGCCAATCGAGTCTAACAATAGATTAAATGCAGTGTTGAGGCTGTCATTCTCAGCATCTGTGTGGATGTTAAAATCGCCCACTATAATATCTTATCTGAGCTAAGCATAAGTCAGACAAAAGGTCCGAAGATTCACAGAGAAACTCACAGTAACGACCAGGAGGACGATAGATAATAACAAATAAACTGGTTTTTGGGACTTCCAATTTGGATGGACAAGAATAAGAGACAAGCTTTCAAATGAATTACAGCTCTGTCTGGGTTTTTGATTAATTAATAAGCTGGAGTGGAAGATTGTGCTAATCCTCCGCCTCGGCCCATGCTACAAGCATTCTGGCAGTTAGTGTGACTCGGGGGTGTTGACTCATTTAAACTAACATATTCATCCTGCTGTAACCAGGTTTCTGTAAGGCAGAATAAATCAATATGTTGTTCAATTATTATCTTTTACTAACAGGGATTATAAGAGAGAGATCTAATGTTTAATAGACCACATTTAACTGTTTTAGTCTATGGTGCAGTTGAAGGTGCTATATTATTTTTTCTTTTTAATTTTTATGCTTAAATAGATTTTTACTGGTTGTTGGTGGTCTGGGAGCAGGCACCGTCTTACGGGGATGGGGTAATGAGGGGATGGCAGGGGGAGAGAAGCTGCAGAGAGGTGTGTAAGACTACAACTCTGCTTCCTGGTCCCAACCCTGGATAGTCACGGTTTGCAGGATTTAAGAAAATTGGCCAGATTTCTAGAAATGAGAGCTGCTCCATCCAAAGTGGGATGGATGCCGTCTCTCCTAACAAGACCAGGTTTTCCCCAGAAGCTTTGCCAATTATCTATGAAGCCCACCTCATTTTTTGGACACCACTCAGACAGCCAGCAATTCAAGGAGAACATGCGGCTAAACATGTCACTCCCGGTCCGATTGGGGAGAGGGCCCAGAGAAAACTACAGAGTCCGACATTGTTTTTGCAAAGTTACACACCGATTCAATATTAATTTTAGTGACCTCCGATTGGCGTAACCAGGTGTCATTACTGCCGACGTGAATTACAATCTTACCAAATTTACGCTTAGCCTTAGCCAGCAATTTCAAATTTCCTTCAATGTCGCCTGCTCTGGCCCCCGGAAGACAATTGACTATGGTTGCTGGTGTTGCTAACTTCACATTTCTCAAAACAGAGTCGCCAATAACCAGAGTTTGATCCTCGGCGGGTGTGTCGCCGAGTGGGGAAAAACGGTTAGAGATGTGAAGGGTTGGCGGTGTACATGGGGCTTCTGTTTAGGACTACGCTTCCTCTCACAGTCACCCAGTCGGCCTGCTTTCCTGGCTGCACGGGATCTGCTGGGAGGGAACTAACGGCGGCTAAGCTACCTTGGTCTGCATCAACTACAGGGGCCTGGCTACTGTAGGATTTTCCAAGGTGCAGAGCCGAGTCTCCAATTTGCCCAGCCTGGCCTCCAAAGCTACGAATAAGCTACACTTATTACAAGTACCATTACTGCTAAAGGAGGCCGAGGAATAACTAAACATTTCACACCCAGAGCAGAGAAGTGCGGGAGAGACAGCAGAAGCCGCCATCCTAACCGGCTAAGAGCTAGTAGCTGCGCTAAGCTAGCGGATTCCTAAAACACGCAAAGTGAATAATGTGTAAATAATTTAGAGGTGATTCAGCAGAGGGAGTGCTTTAGTTAAGGCACGTAAAGATTACACTGTGAAACAAATCGTTATCTAGTTAACTAGATCAATCAAAAAAAAAAAAATTAGAGGTCATCCATGTCTTTATGTATGTAAGACAATCCTGCAGTTTAGCTAATTGGTGTGTGTCCTCTGGCTTCATGGATAGATAAAGCTGGGTATCATCTGCGTAACAATGAAAATTTAAGCAATGCTGTCTAATAATACTGCCTAAGGGGAGCATGTATAAAGTGAATAAAATTGGTCCTAGCACAGAACCTTGTGGAACTCCATAATTAACCTTAGTCTGTGAAGAAGATTCCCCATTTACATGAACAAATTGTAATCTATTAGATAAATATGATTCAAACCACCGCAGCGCAGTGCCTTTAATACCTATGGCATGCTCTAATCTCTGTAATAAAATTTTATGGTCAATAGTATCAAAAGCAGCACTGAGGTCTAACAGAACAACCACAGAGGTGAGTCCACTGTCTGAGGCCATAAGAAGATCATTTGTAACCTTCACTAATGCTGTTTCTGTACTATGATGAATTCTAAAACCTGACTGAAACTCTTCAATAGACCATTCCTCTGCAGATGATCAGTTAGCTGTTTACAACTACCCTTTCAAGAATTTTTGAGAGAAAGGAAGGTTGGAGATTGGCCTATAATTAGCTAAGATAGCTGGGTCAAGTGATGGCTTTTAAGTAATGGTTTAATTACTGCCACCTTAAAGCCTGTGGTACATAGCTAACTAATAAAGATAGATTGATCATATTTAAGATCGAAGCATTAAACAATGGTAGGGCTTCCTTGAGCAGCCTGGTAGGAATGGGGTCTAATAACATGTGATAGTTTGGAGGAAGTGACTAATGAAAGTAACTCAGACAGAACAATCGGAGAGAAAGAGTCTAACCAAATACCGGCATCACTGAAAGCAGCCAAAGAACGATACGTCTTTGGGATGGTTTGGGTAATTTTTTCTCTAATAGTTAAAATTTTATTAGCAAGAAAGTCATGAAGTCATTACTAGTTAAGTTTAAGGAATTCTCGGCTCAATAGAGCTCTGACTCTCTGTCAGCCTGGCTACAGTGCTGAAAGAAACCTGGGGTTGTTCTTATTTTCTTCCATTATTGATGATAGTAAGATGTCCTAGCTTTACGGAGGGCTTTTTTATAGAGCAACAGACTCTTTTTCCAGGCTAAGTGAAGATCTTCTAAATTAGTGCGATGCCATTTCCTCTCCAACTTACGGGTTATCTGCTTTAAGCTGCGAGTTTGTGAGTTATACCACGGAGTCAGACACTTCTGATTTAAAGCTCTCTTTTTCAGAGGAGCTACAGCATCCAAAGTTGCCTCAGTGAGGATAAAACTATGACGAGATAATCTGTCTCACTCACAGAGTTTAGGTAGCTACTCTACACTGTGTGGTATATGGCATTGGAGAACATAAAGAAGGAATCATATCCTTATACCTAGGTACAGCGCTCTCTGACACACCTCTACTGTAATGAAACTTATTCCCCACTGCTGGGTAGTCCATCAGAGTAAATGTAAATGTTATTAAGAAATGATCAGACAGAAGGGAGTTGTCAGGGAATACTGTTAAGTCTTCAATTTCCATACCATAAGTCAGAACAAGATCTAAGATATGATTAATGATATGATGATATGCTTGGATTATGTGAAACCTGGATTAAATCCACAGCTGTCCTTCCTCTGAATGAGGCCTGCCCACCGGCGTACACTTTTAGTCATGTTTCACGTGATGTGAGTAAAGGCGGGGATGTTGCTTTTATTTATAAGCTATAAGCTTTAGCAAAACTTTCCTTTTTGCTAAAGCTTATAGTTAGGGCTGGATCAGGTGACCCTGAGCCATCCCTTAGTTATGCTGCTATAGACTTAGACTGCTGGGGGGTTCCCATGATGCACTGTTTCTTTCTCTTTTTGCTCTGTATGCACCACTCTGCATTTAATCATTAGTGATCGATCTCTGCTCCCCTCCACAGCAGTCTTTTTCCTGGTTCTCTCCTCAGCCCCAACCAGTCCCAGCAGAAGACTGCCCCTCCTGAGCCTGGTTCTGCTGGAGGTTTCTTCCTGTTAAAAGGGAGTTTTTCCTTCCCACTGTAGCCAAGCTGCATCAGCTATCGGAGCTGCGTCAGTCACAGTCAGTCAGAGCTGCGTGTCATCAGAGCGAGCTGCAAAAAGTTTGTACCTGAGTTTTCAGAGGTGGTGTTTGTGGTTGCCATCTGCCACGCCGGTGTTTGCCAACCCGGACAGTGGGAATACCACCTCAACCGGCAACATAGCCCCGCAACTGGACAACAACAACGTCCGAGGCCCGCCCAACGTGGTGAATTCACTGAGGCCGCGCGCTGCGTCATTAGAGCCGCGCGTCACGAGTGCCGCTTCCCCGAGGCCTCGTGCAGCCACCGCCGATCCATCAGCACGGAAAACACCGAGGCCGCGCGGCACCAGCGCAGTGCAGATCCATCCCGGTGACAAACAACGCAGGCTGTTAACATCGGCGATCGACAAGCTGCTCATAAGCCGACCATGGGGCCTAAGAAGGTTCTGACAGCGGAGGAAGGTGACGATATTAAAAATCTCTGGACTTTCTATCAGAGGAGATTTCTGTTGTGAAGCAGCAACAGAAATCAATCATGGATCTGGTGGAGGAGGTGAAGGCATTACGGCTCCAGAACGCCAAGAAAGACCGGCATCTGGTGCAGCTGGAAAATAGAGTGGCTGAATTGGAGCAGTACACCAGAATTAACGACGTCATATCACAGGTCTTCACATCAAACCACGGTCCTACGCACGGGGGGTAACAGATGAGAGCGGAGGGGAGCCCAGTGAACAGGAGGTCAGCTCTGTGGAAAAACAGGTTGCTGATTTCCTCCTATCTAAAGGTATAGAAATGGATTTAAATAACATTGAAGCGTGCCACCTTCTGCCCGGAGAAATGACGGTGATAAACGAACCGTCATCATGAGATTCATCAACAGAAAACAAAACAGCAATGTTAAAACAAGGAAGAAAACTGAAAGGGACAAACATATTCATCAGTGAACATCTCACCAAACGGAATGCCGACATCGCCAGGAAAGCACTCTTCTTAAAGAAACAGGGAAAAATCCAGCACACATGGACTTCAAACTGTAAAATATTCATCAAACTGAACGGATCACCAGAACAAGCAAAGGTTATGGCAGGAACATCGAGGAGCTGGACAAATATGAACAATAGGTATGAGGACTCAAACACATCACAGCACCATGATGCAGACTGGAGCAACCCACTCATCCACATCTACACCTGGAGACAAGAGAGACATAATGACTAAGGATAATGATCCGTTTATTTCTGCCCAGGAGCTCTGTCTAGATACATTTAATTATAATAACTCTGCTAACCACCCCTTCGAATCTGAAATGATCCTGATACCTTTTTCAGTGAGAATATTGTGAGACAGTGCAAATATTTTACAGAAGAACAATTCAAAAATTAAAATCAATGATGAAAATTTTTCAATTATACATTTCAACAGCAGAAGTCTTTCTCGCAATCTGTCCACTATTAATGATTGTTTGAAAACATCCAAAAAACGTTTTTCAGTTATTGCAATTTCAGAAACATGGTTAAATGAGGATAATAAAGATCTGGTATATCTTGATGGTTATGAATTGTTCCTGGTTAATAGGCAGACGAGAAGGGGCGGAGGCGTTGCATTGTTTGTAAGGTCAGATTATAACTGTAAACTCATAACAACATGTCATTTACAGTGGACAACATCATGGAATGTGTTACCATAGAAATGACATCTATAAACTCCAAAAACATAGTTGTTAGTTGCATTTACAGAGCTCCTGGGACAAATATTGACACCTCTGAAGACATTATCTTAGGAATGTACAACAAAATCAACAGAACTAAGCATTTATTTGTCTGTGGAGATTTCAATATAGATTTTTTAAACCCTCACAATCATCCACCTTGTACTGTTTAGGACTGTTCCAACCATCATCATCCTAGCAGAATAACTATGGACTCAACAACTCTCATTGACAATATTTTAACTAACGTTATATCGGTAATCTTAGTGGGGACTACTGGTCAGTGATATCAGTGATCACTTGCCAGTTTTCTCAGTCTTTGCATTGGAGGGTTGTTGTATGTATCGAAGCAATATCAAATTCATGAGTAGAAAAGTAACACCTGAAACAATTGATAATTTAAGGGAGGATTTATCAAGTCAGAATTGGTCAGATGTTTTGTTGATGATGTTGACAGGTCATATGATGCTTTCATTTCCATTTTTTCCAGTTTGTATAATAAACACTGTCCATTTGTTGACAAATATATAGAAATCAATATAGCAACAAACCATGGATAACTAAGGGGCTTCAGAGGGCATGTAAAAAGAAAAACATACTATATAAACAATTCATAAAATTACGAACTAAGGAAGCTGAAAGTAAGTATAAAACATATAAGAATAAGTTAATCAATATCATGAGACTCAGTAAAAAAAACATATTATAATGAGTTACTTGTCAAAATAGAAATAACATCAAAAACACATGGAACATATTAAATGAAATAGTAAAAAAGAATAGAGTAACTAGAGATTATCCTTCATTTTTTCAGAGTAACAACTACATCACGATTGATAACGACGAGTCTATTGCTGAACACTTTAATGAATACTTCGTTAATGTGGGTAAAAATCTTGCCAGTAAGATTGACTCATCAACTAATAACTTCTGGGTAAATAATCAACGTTTAACAAATCTGTTTCAATGTTCATTGGTGGTACTCATGAAAGGGAAATACTTGATCTGGTTCATGGTTCAAAAAGTAAGAAATCGACTGATTTTAATAATTTGGATATGGCTTTATTAAAAAAAAGTTATTGATTGTATAGTAAAACCGTTCAATTATATTTGCAATATGTCACTAAGTACTGGTAAATTTCCTTCTCAATGAAAATAGCCAAAGTAATTCCTCTGTTTAAAACTGGTGACAAACACACATTTTCTAATTATAGACCTATATCACTCCTGCCACAATTTTCCAAAATTTGGAAAAAATATTTGCTAAAAGATTAAATGATTATTTACTGAAGCATAACATCATTTGTTGAAGAACAATATGGATTCAGAAGGTCTCGAACTACATCACATGCTTTGATGGACTTTGTGGAAAGTATAGCAACTGCAATACACAATAAACAATACACCATAGGTGTTTTTTTTTATTTACAGAAAGCGTTTGACACAATTAACCATGGAATACTATTAAGTAAACTGCAGAAATATGGAATCAGAGGTCTGGCATATGAATGGATAGCTAGTTATTTACAAGGCAGATTTCAGTATGTTCAATTCAATAATACAAATCTGAACTCAGGGATGTCACATGTGGGTGCCGCAGGGCTCAGTGCTGGGTCCTTTGTTGTTTATAATCTATATAAATGATATAAGTTGGGTGTCGAGTTCACTGAGATGTGTCCTTTTTGCGGGCTGATACATATGTGTTCTGTAGCCGGTGAAAATCTTGAACAGCTTCTGGACATAGTGGAGAAGAACTTGAAAAATTTAAGGTTTGGTTTGACGCTAATAAGTTGTCACTCAACCTTGGGAAACTAAATGTATTATATTTGGAAATAAACAGGCACCCAAATGTAAAAATTTAACTATAAACAATAAGGAAATTGAGTAGTACAGAGAATACATTTTTAGGTGTTATAATTGATAATAAACTTAGCTGGAAACCACATATAAATTATGTGAAATCTAAATTGTCAAAAAACTATAGCCATTTTGTATAAAGCCAAAGACCTACTGCCACAAGAAGGGTTACTTACTTTATATCATTCTCTGATGGTACCATATATGACATATTGTGTTGAGTCACGGGGAAACACTTACAAATCAAATACCACTCCACTATTCCTTTTGCAAAAACGAGCCATACGAATCATCTGCAATAAACAATATCGTGAACCAACTCATTCTCTATTGTGTCTTTAAATTTATTAAAATTCATTGATTTGGTCGATTACATTCCAATTCAAACTTTATTTCGAGCGAAAAACCAAGCCTTACCGAGACATGTCCAGAGTCTGTTCCGATTGAGGGAATCCAGATATAGTTTAAGAGGTTGTGCAATTTTTATGAAACACCAGTAAGAACAAATGTAAAGGGTTTTTGTGTGTCCTGTGGTTGGGGTGAGGAATGGAACAAATGTTCTACAGAGGTTAGAATGAGTAGTACCTTAGTAAGATTTAAGAAACTACTCAAAAGAACATTATGTCTAAGTATCATAAAGAAGCAAATATAATTTGATTATATGGAATGTTCAATTTATAAGTGGGACTTATTGTATATTTGAATGTGTGGGTATGTATATGCGTATGTAGATATATAGATATGGGTAGGTGTATATGTATATAAGTGACTGTGTATATGTATGTATATATTATGTTTGTAAAGTATATACGTAGGTATATAGGTATATATGGCACAGCCCAAGCAGAGGTCACCCCAAGAGCCTGGTCTGCTTGAGGTTTCTTCCTTATAGGGAGTTTTTCCTCACCACAGTTGCCTAGTGCTTGCTCTGGGGGTTGGTAAGGTTAGTCCTTACTGGCGTAAAGTGCCTTGATTCGACTTTCTTGTGATCTGGTACTATATAAATATAATATAAGTGAATAGTATATTGATGTGTATGTCTGTGTGTCAACATGTAGTAGTGAAATTTGTATTTGTAAATATGACTGATTAGAATTGTTGACTTGTACTAGCAGGGGTGGGTGCTAATAAGCTTTGCTTCAGCCACACCCTTTCTGACTCACTAGTTTTGTCTGTGTTTGTTTGTGGAATTGTTCATTTTTTTCTATTTGAATATTTTGTGTGCCGAATTAAAAAAACTTTGTCACTTAAAGTGCTTGCTCACAGGGGGTCGTTTTGACCGTTGGGGTTTTACATAATTATTGTATGGCCTTGCCTTACAATATAAAGCGCCTTGGGGCAACTGTTTGTTGTGATTGGCGCTATATAAAAAAAATGATTGATTGATTGATTGATTGATTGATTTATAAATCCAGGTTTACTTTATTAACTGTGGGGGTCATAATATAATTCATTTGAGCATCTGATTCTCCGTTATGCCATGATGCTAAGTACGGTCAAGGTCATAAAACTGGAAATCAGCTTTGTTATATTGTCACTTATTGGTGACTTTAACATTCATATAATAAACCCTTTGATCCCTTGGTAAATCATTTATGGAAATCATGGATGCACTAGGATTTCGGCAGTTCATTCATGGTTCAACGCATATCAGTGGTAATACTCTGGATTTGGTTCTTGCACGTGGCCTTGCTGTCACAAATATCGACATCCTGCCTCTTGCATCGGCGGTCTCTGACCACTCGCTTATTAGGTTTACAATTACGCTGCCGCGTTTAGTGGAGCAACAACCTTGCCTATCATTGCAGCGACCTTCAACTTTGACTGAACTCGAAGCGAGACTACCAGAAATCTTAACTTCAAGCTTGATGAAAGACAGTCTACCTGAATAGCCAGCCTGTAGTCTAGCCTGGAATTTAGTGCTAAAAACCACACTTGATAAGATTGCGCCTCCTCTATTAAGGCCATGCCTTCCCAAGGCACAGACACCTTGGTTCAACAGTTATTTGCGTGACCTTAGGCAGAAGGCTAGAGGGTTGGAACGGAAATGGCGTAGTTCCAAACGAGAGGTGTTCCACCTTGCATGGCGTGATGCTGTCTTAGATTATAAGTATGCACTACTGGCTACAAAGCGTGCATATTATTCTGATTTTGATCAATAAAAACAAGCATAACTCAAAGGTTTGTTTGAAACCGTAGTTTTTCTCATTCATGGACAGCCACTTGTTAGTCACTCTCCCTTTTCTGCACAGGACTTCTGGACTATTTTGAGAGAAAATTGAGGATATTAGGTTGAGCATATCTCAGCAGGCTTTGGTCCAACCCACTGCATACTGTTATGGAGGTGGATGGTCCCACTGAGGTGTTACCAGATTTACAGATTTTGATGGTATCTCTGCTTGGCGCGCTGACAAAGCTCATGACCGTCTACGAAAAGTACAACCTGTTTACAATGGGGTACTCAGGTCAAAGCAGTTTCAGTCTTTTGTTTATGGTAATGAGTCATTCACGTCATCAGCAGAGTCGTCAAGGGAGCCATCAGGAGAGGGACAGCTGCCCTGTCATTAGGAGGGTGCTAACTAGAGCACAATAGGTGCTAATTAGAGCTATTGTTTATTCACTAGCCTATAGCAGTCTGCCTCTCGGTAGGAGGGGTCTGGTTAGGTTTAAAACTCCAGCTTTTGTGACTTCTTGATTATTCTTCTGTACAAGAGTCAAGACAGAAGTCAGACCACCAGAGCAAGAATTTTAGCTGAGGAAGCTTCTGCGATTTGAAGTGAAACGTCCTCGCGTCAAGCAACCCAGTCCAGTCGAAGATTCAGGCTTCTCTACTATTTCCAGACAATGAAAATCCAACGACGGGGCGGGACCACTCCTTCCACAAGGCGTGCTCACAGGTGAATGACGTCACCGACAGGCGTGGAAAAACTCACGCATGCGCACAAGGGTTCAAGCTTGTCTGACGTGAAAACATATGAATCAAATCCATATAGTTAAAAAAAAATAAAAAGGTACGATACTTTATGGACAGACCTCGTAATTGTGTTCTGAACTTAAATTATATTTAAACTTGTATTTGACAGAGTCCAGTTTGCTGCAGAAGACTCTGGGTTGTGTGTTGTTCAGCTGAACATGCATCAGTGCAATGATGATTTCATAGAGCATGTTAAATGGAGTTTGAATGAAATGCTACGGACCTGTGCGTATATTCTAGTTGTTTGTCAATGACAAAATAATGTTTGAAATTAAAACACTTTTTTCCTCAACAGTGATGTATTATTTCCCATTTTATGAAGGCAATTAAGAAAATTACTACTACTACCCACACACACCACATATATAAATACGAGGTCTGTTAGAAAGTATTGGACCTTTTTATTTTTTTGCAAAAACCTGATGGATTTGAATCACGTGTGCTTGCATGAACCAACCTTGACCTTCGTGCGCATGCGTGATTTTTTTCACACCTGTCGATTGCGTCATTTGCTTGTAAGCAGCCTTTGTGTGAGGATGGGTGGAGTCTCTCGTCAGATTTTCTTTGCAAGGAAATGACGGAACGACCAGAGCAGCGCGACTGCATAAAATGTTGTCAGAACTGCGCGACAGCCGGGTGGAAACCATTCGGATTATTCAGACGGCTTTCGGTACACGATTCCTCTGGGCATCACACAGATTAAGGAGTGGTACAACCGGTTTAAAGACGGCCGCACAACAGTGGAGAGCGAGCCACGCTCCGGTCGGCCATCAACATGCTGAAATGACCAGATCATTCCAAAGTGAACGCTGTTGGTGATGTGGGACCGTCGTGTGACTATCCGAGAAATTGTGGAAGAGGTGGACATCAGCATTTTTTCGGCACATTCCACTGTGACAGAAAGATTTGGCCATGAAAAGAGTTGCAGCGAATTCATCGGCACAAAGCTGCTGACAGAGCAAAAGCGCCACCGCGTTGAAGTCTCACAGGACATGTTGTGACATGGTCACTCATCCACAATTTCTCTGATAGTCACAACGAATGAAAAGCCAGCAAAAGCCGTCTGAATCTCTTCAGATTCAGACGGCTTCTTCTTCTTCTTCACAGACTAAGGTTAATTATGGAGTTCCACAAGGTTCTGTGCTAGGACCAATTTTATTCACTTTATACATGCTTCCCTTAGGCAGTATTATTAGACATCATTGCTTAATTTTCATTGTTACGCAGATGTATCTCAGCTATATCTATCCATGAAGCCAGAGGACACACACCAATTAGCTAAACTGCAGGATTGTCTTACAGACATAAAGACATGGATGACCTCTAATTTCCTGCTTTTACACTCAGATAAAACTGAAGTTATTGTACTTGGCCCCACAATCTTAGAAACATGGTGTCTAACCAGATCCTTACTCTGGATGGCATTACCCTGACCTCTAGTAATACTGTGAGAAATCTTGGAGTCATTTTTGATCAGGATATGTCATTCAAAGTGCATATTAAACAAATATGTAGGACTGCTTTTTTTGCATTTGCGCAATATCTCTAAAATTAGAAAGGTCTTGTCTCAGAGTGATGCTGAAAACTAATTCATGCATTTATTTCCTCTAGGCTGGACTATTGTAATTCATTATTATCAGGTTGTCCTAAAAGTTCCCTGAAAAGCCTTCAGTTAATTCAAAATGCTGCCAGCTAGAGTACTAACGGGAACTAGAAGGAGAGAGCATATCTCACCCATATTGGCCTCTCTTCATTGGCTTCCTGTTAATTCTAGAATAGAATTTAAAATTCTTCTTCTTACTTATAAGGTTTTGAATAATCAGGTCCCATCTTATCTTAGGGACCTCATAGTACCATATCACCCCAATAGAGCACTTCGCTCTCAGACTGCAGGCTTACTTGTAGTTCCTAGGGTTTGTAAGAGTAGAATGGGAGGCAGAGCCTTCAGCTTTCAGGCTCCTCTCCTGTGGAACCAGCTCCCAATTCAGATCAGGGAGACAGACACCCTCTCTACTTTTAAGATTAGGCTTAAAACTTTCCTTTTTGCTAAAGCTTATAGTTAGGGCTGGATCAGGTGACCCTGAACCATCCCTTAGTTATGCTGCTATAGACTTAGACTGCTGGGGGGTTCCCATGATGCACTGAGTGTTTCTTTCTCTTTTTGCTCTGTATGCACCACTCTGCATTTAATCATTAGTGATTGATCTCTGCTCTCTTCCACAGCATGTCTTTTCCTGGTTCTCTCCCTCAGCCCCAACCAGTCCCAGCAGAAGACTGCCCCTCCCTGAGCCTGGTTCTGCTGGAGGTTTCTTCCTGTTAAAAGGGAGTTTTTCCTTCCCACTGTCGCCATGTGCTTGCTCACAGGGGGTCGTTTGACCGTTGGGGTTTTTCTGTAATTATTGTATGGCCTTGCCTTACAATATAAAGCGCCTGGGGGCAACTGTTGTTGTGATTTGGTGACCTCCCCTTGGTGCCCCCCAGTCACCATAGCAAATCTGGTGTCAATTGCTTAATTGCTGTGACTGTGCATAGCAAACGCACGCGCGCGCGCGCACACACACACACACACACACTTTTAACCTAAAGGCCCTAGTGACCTCCCCCTTTTTGTTCTCAGTCACCATAGCAATTTTGGTGTTGATTGCATAATTACAGTGGTTGTGCATAGCAAACACACATACATGCACGCAAACACACTTTCAATCTAAAGCCCCTTTCACACCAGGCCAACACAGAGTTGCACAATGCGGCGTACCGACCACGCCGAGCTTATGCAGTCCTCCGTGGCAACACGCAAGGGACATGGACTCAAAAATGGACTAAAAATTAAACATGTTTAATTTTAACTTTTAATTTTTTTCATGGACATTCGGTGTAACAACACTGTGTCCAGTGCTCTATGCAAGCCTATGCAACACTCTGCTACTGTATGCACGTCTGTGTAACACTGCATTACTGCACGAGGTCTGTCCACAAAGCAACGGCCCTTCCCATCTCTCTCAAAAACCATATGGACCCGACTCACACATTCCCACGCCAGCCAAGCCCGAACCCCCGTGCGCACGCGCGAGCCCCCCAATTGTTGCCCCAAACTTCAGCGCAATAAGTCAAGTAGGGTGCAACCAAGAACAGTAGAGAGTATGTAGTGCTCTGCAATCAAGAACATGCTTTACTTTATTTAATACTGCAATACTTTTTGATACCTTCTTTTGAATATGCTGAATATGAGCTTTCCAATTAATTTTTTCATCAATAATGACACCGAAAAACTTATTCTCTTTGACACGTTCTATGTTTACCCCATGTATATTTAAATGAATTTGTATGTCTTTTTTTATAATTTCCAAATAACATCAATTTAGTTTTAGACAATTTAATGATAATTTGTTAATATCAAACCATCTCTTTAACTTTATCATTTCTGTTCCTAAACCAGATAATACTTGTTCCAGATTTTCCCCTGAGCAAAACAGGTTTGTGTCATCTGCAAAGAGCACAGTTTTAACCAGATCTGAGATTTTACATAAATCATTAATGTATAAAATAAATAATTTTGGGCCCAACACAGAACCCTGTGGTAGCCCACAAATGATGTCCAGATATGAAGAACAGTATTCCCCGAGTTTAACAAACTGCTTTCGGTTTTGTAAGTAGCTTTTAATCCAACTCAGAGCAACCCCTCTGATTCCATACAGTTCCAACTTTTGAAATAATATATTCTGATCAATTGTGTCAAAAGCCTTTCTTAAGTCAATAAATTATATTATTAATTACTTATTAATTACAGCCTTATTCCAGAGTGGATGAAATTGATTTTTTCTCATCAAAATTCTACACCACAGTACCCAATAATGACAACATGAACAAGTTTTTTTTTTTTTTTTTTACTTATTGAAAATTAAAAGCCGGGGCAGGGGTGGTAGCCAAGTGGTGAGTGCACTTGGTTTCAGTGCGGTAGGTTCCCAGTTCAAATCCCACCCCTGCCACATTTCTCCAGGCAATGTGGAGTTGCGTCAGGAGGGCATCTGGTGTAAAATCTGTGCCAATTCAACATGCAGATCTATGTTGCTGTGACGACCCCGAGTCCAAACACGGGAGCAGCTGAAGCTTACTTTGTTGAAAATTAAAAGCTAAGAAATCACATGTACATAAGTATTCACAGCCATTGCCATGAAGCTCAAAATCGAGCTCAGGTGTTACAGTTGAGCCGACTGAACCAAGATAGGACCCAAAAATACGAAGAGCTGTATTGAAAAGCAAGGTTACAGTATATTGAATGTGAAAGATAAATGATTCTGGAATGTTGGCTGACACCGGAGCTAGGAGACACAGACTGAATCAAAATGGGCTAAGAGGCAGGGAACCAGATCCAGGCAGCTGCAGACAGAGCTGACAAGAGGCTGAAACTCTAGAAAGAGAGGAACAGAGGGCGAGTCATAAACGAGTCTGGCAAAGGTGGAGTGAATGAACTTTTATGTAGGTGAGGTGACTGCTGACAGGTGCAGTAATCGGCTCCAAAGCACAGCTCCTGGAGAAAACGAAGAGGGAGCAGAAGCAGAGCAGACACCAAGGCAGCACAACATCAGGTGCCTCCTGTTTCCACTGATCCTCCTTGAGATGTTTCTACAGCTTAATTAGAGTCCACCTGGGATAAATTCAGTTGATTGGACATGCTTTGGAAAGACACACACCTGTCTACATATAAGGTCCCACAGTTGACAGTCAGAGCACAAACCAAGCATGAAGTCAAAGGAATTGTCTGTAAACCTCCGAGACAGGATTGTCTGGATGCACAAATCTGGGGAAGGGTACAGAAACATTTATGCTACTTTGAAGGTCCCAATGAGCACAGTGGCCTCCATCATCTGTAAATGTAAGAAGTTTATATCCACCAGGACTCTTCCTAGAGCTGGACGCCCGTCTAAACAGAGCGATCAGGGAGAAGGACCTTAAGGTCCGGTCACACGGCACTTAATGAAGGACAACGAAGCCCAAACAAAACAAGAAATCTGGACTTTTATTGACTTTCGTTGACATCATTTAATCTTTGCGCAGCTTCGTTCCTGCAGATGGCGCTTCGTCAGGATTTTTAATCTGTCAAAAAATTTAAACAAATGCTGCCAGAATCCTCAATTCATCCGTATTTCGTTTGGCTGTCGTCCTTTACAGTTTCTTATCATTTGCTTAGTTTTTGTAATGTTAGTGTTTCCTTCAACTTCATTCGACCAGCTGAATGTTTTCATACAGTGCGCCTTGGGCCAACTGTTTGTTGTGATTTGGCGCTATAGAAATAAAATTGATTTTGTCACGGTTTCAGCCAGGTCTGGGGGTTTACTCTGGTTATTCCCCTTTCTGTTGTTCTTTTCAGCTTTGATTTATTAATATTTATTTTCATCAGGAGTTATTCTGTCATGTTTTTCTTGTCACTTTGTTCTGGTTATGATTCACTAGTTATTTTGTTTTCTTCATATGGTTATTTTCTGTTTTATTTGTCACTTTGTTTTCTTTGTTACTTTATACTTTGGCCGTCCATTCTGTTCTAGTTGTTTTCAGTCATTGTTTATCAAGTTGTCACTTGTTCCTCTTGGTTATTATATTTGTTGTACTGTTGTGTCAGGATTTGTTCTGGTTATTGTTTGGTCACTGCTTTTTCTTATGTTTTGTCTTACTGCCTTGTTTTCTTAAGTCAGTTTGTGTTTAATGTCATTTTAGTATTTTGCTCCATGTCTCTCATTCTAGTCCGTGTTGCCAGTTCATGTTTAGTTTAGTTCTCATGTTCATGCCTGCTTCCAGTTGTATTATGTTCTGCCATAGTTCCCTGGTTTTTCACACACCCCTCTGAGTTCTGTTTCACTCCACGCCCTGCACCTGCTCTATGTTTTCATCCTTCTTCCATCTCCATCTGTGTTGTCATGTCACTCCACTAGTTCTGTGCCCTCCTCTCACACTTTGTCCCAGTCTGCTTTGTGTTTTCATTTAGTCACATTCTTGACACCTGTTCACACATCTTTGTCTTTTCTTCTCTCCACCTTGTGTTCTCTTCCCTCACTGTCTTGCACAACATAGTATCTTTGTTCATTAGCCACCCCCCCTTTCTGGATCCTTCCTCTCACATGCACCTTGTTAACACCACCTGTTCCTAATTAGTCCACATACATATAAACTCTCACAGTCTCA
Organism: Thalassophryne amazonica; assembly: GCF_902500255.1. NCBI lineage: Eukaryota > Metazoa > Chordata > Actinopteri > Batrachoidiformes > Batrachoididae > Thalassophryne > Thalassophryne amazonica. The sequence goes on along the minus strand of NC_047114.1, from coordinate 106,219 downwards.
CAGTCCCTCACCAGATTGTTGTCGCTTCCAGCACACTCTCCAGCCTTCTTGTTCTTTGCCTTGTTTAGTCTTGCCGTGTACCAGTTCTTTGCTCTGAGTTTCTTGACCGCTCCTTTTTGCCTCAGCCTACATGCCTGTGTTTGCTCGTGCCTTAGACCCCTTCCTGGAAATGACTACGTTTATGCCTCGCCCTGCTTGTACCTCTGCTCCGCTATCTGATCACCTGTGTGCCGAACTTCAGCCTGTAATAAACATGACAACTTCTTATACCACAAATCCTGGTTTGGGAGTTTGTACCAAGGGTCCACCCGCTCCAGGTGTCGGGCAGCCGTCCGTCATGACAGATTTGATTTGATACAGTGCAGAAGATGGTTTGTGAGCACTGCTGTGGAGGAGAGAGGCAGCTGCTTCCTCCACGGACGGTGCTGGTGTGTGGTGTGGGGCTTTTGCCACTGCATGTGATGGGGCAAGTGTGGCTGCTGTCATGCCGTGGTGCTGGCCGGCCAAGAAGAATTTGTCAGCCTCCTCTGCCAGCGCATGGCAGTCCGTGATCGTGGTGTTGCCCAGTGCTGGGCTTAGGGCTAGTGGCCAGTGATCATCTTAGTATTTCTTCTGTTTTTCTTGTTATTTAATGCTGAAAAATGATACTTTATTTGTTGTCTTTCTGATGCCTGATTCTGTTTTTTCTCTGTGTTTGACGTGCAGCTCCATCCAGAGGCAGGAATCTTCTTCTGCAGGCCTCCCGTCCTGTGCAATGGCATGGACTCCCAAAATTTCCTGTATTGTCAGTTGTTGTGTAAACTGTGTTGGTATCATTGCCCAAGCAGAGGGTCACCCCTTTGAGTCTGGTCTGCTTGAGGTTTCTTCCTCAAATCATCAGAGGGAGTTTTTCCTTCCCACTGTTCCCTGTGTGCTTGCTCTTGGGGTTTGTTAAGGTTAGACCTTACTTGTGTGAGTCACCATCAGGTACCTTTGTTGTGATTTGGCGCTATATAAATTAAATAAATTGAAATCTTTTGGACAAACAGCCATTACAGCTCCAGGCTTTAATCGATTCAGGTACTGTCACACAGGAGAGACAGAGTGCTGATGAGGCACAAACAAAACTTAGAGAACTCAGTTTTGCCAACGGGGTACCTGGCCTCAGTTATTGAACTCTAGTCCTCTTGTTGCCTACATTTTTGATAATTCCACTAACTTTTGCCTCCGTGTTCACAGCCCTCTGTATTCCATCAGCTCTGTCACAGTCTCCTGCTCAGGTTGTCATGCCACTGCTCTGACTACTCTCTCCCTCCTCCAGTGTTTGGTTCTTCGACTTAATCAGTTTGCACATTATCATTATTTGTACAATAAATTGTTACATTTTTTGGAACTTAAGGTCTGTTTACTACTAATCCTCATCCTACTAGTCCTAATCCTTGCTTTGGGTGTTTTTTGCACCATACACAGTAAAATCAGGAGTGTTTAATTGGTAGGAACATATGTACACACATGGAGCCTTACTTGGTCTACAACAACTCACAGCTCCATCAGACCAACAGCTTGCACTGCTGCTCAGCTTTCCACCCTTACAGATCACTTGCCTGTTTAATGCCACACCTCCCACAACAGCAGCTGTGCCAATAGCTCCCTCACCAGTCTCTGCTTCCCCAGTAGCCTTGGATTCACATTCCCAGGAACCTTTAATTTGTCACCCCGAACCATATGCAGGAGCAGTCGATAGGTGTGCATCTTTCCTACTTCAGTGTTCTGTAGTATTTTCCCTCACATTCACCCCGATGTGCCTCACATTCACTCCGATTCACCCCAATGATGAGGGTGCTGCCATACAAGGTACTCACTACAGCAACTAGGGGATTAAGGACCTTGCCCAAGGGCCCTTAGTGATTTTCCGGTCAGGCTGGGATTTGGTCTCAAGCCCAAAGCTTTAACCACTAGACCATCACCTCCCCACAAGATAGCTTACCTCATTAGCTTTCTTAGGGGAGAGGCCCTGGACTGGGCTACAGCCTTATGGGGGCAGCAATCCGCGGTATTAGTGTCATATCCATCGTTTGAACAGGATTTCCGAACGGTGTCTGATTACCCAATGCAGGGGCAGGTGACCTAATTGAAGACTTAACAGTATTCCCTGAAAACTCCCTTCTGTCTGATCATTTCTTAATAACATTTACATTTACTCTGATGGACTACCCAGCAGTGGGGAATAAGTTTCATTACACTAGAAGTCTTTCAGAAAGCGCTGTAACTAGGTGTTGGGTATTTCTCCTCCAAACATTCTTAAAAACCTTGATAAGACAAACAGAGTCAAGAAACACCAGTGAGACAGAAAGTCAAATTTATCTCGCGCGGAGTGCAGTCAGGCTGTACACCAAGGCTACACTAAAGTCTGGCCTGCTCTCCCGCTCTTTTTATTAGAGAAGCCCTCACCACATAAAAAAACTTGTCCTAAGGGTGGGGGGGACGACGCAAGACAAGTTTTCTTCCCGTAACATAAACACATACGTCAATAAGTGCAGCTGTAAGGAAAAACAGTTTCTTTCTTTTACTCTTATCGTCGAAGGTCAGCACATCTCGTTCGTCTGTTGCAGTTATCAGCTGTTCTGCATCTGCCTGGAGTGTCCTGTTCTTCACACTAAGCATCACATCACAACAGTCAAAACAACCTCCAGTTCTTTTACTCCCAGTTCAGCCTGACCCCATCATGCTTCACTCCCAGTCGTTAGCGGCTACAAAACAAAGTTGTATAATAATAATAAGTACATCCAGCTCTTCATTCCCAGTTCAGATTGACCCCAGCATGCTAAAACAAGGTTGAATAACACGTACATTCTCAGGGTTAGGTGCAAAACAGCACAACACCGTTTTCATGAGAAAAAAGACAAAGGTACAAATGTTTAACAGTGATAACATATATACAAAATCTTTAACATTCCCCTCCTGTTTATCGCCTGTTAAACATATAGTAGGCATCACCCAACTTAGCACTTCTTTTTGAGATTTTCACTAAGAGGTTCATCATGGTATGTTCTATAGGCTTACACCCCAGAGGTGATGTCATCATCGTCACCATCATCGGTGTCTGGGTCATCGGTCTGGGTACAAGTCATGAGAGTCATCTTCCTCCTCGTTGTCGTCATGCCCCAGGAGTGGATATGATGCTGGTCCCCCTCCTGGTCCTGGACTTATTGCTGTGGTTATCATTCTATTTACAAGGCCTCGGAGACATGGAATACAACAACATCCACACAATGTTAGAATCGCAGCAAATACTGCTATAGACACTAATAGTGAAGAATCAAAGACCTCCATTTTCCCATCCCTTCCACCCACCAATCACAGCCTTCGGTGTGTACTCCACTGTGCTCTTTCATCTTCCTGTTCAACGTCCTCAGCCCGTCAATGGCTTGAGTGAGACTGCCATCTGCAGCTGTGTTGTTGGGAATGAATGTGCAGCATTGTTCTCCGAACATGGCACAAACACCTCCTTTCTCTGCCAACAACATATCCAGAGCAATACGGTTCTGGAAGGCCATAAGGGACGTGGCTTCTAACTGTGAATGGACAGCCTTAAATCCTTCCTCAGTCCAATTTCCTAATTTCTGTACATTGTAGTGGATGTAGTTTATTCTGTCCACGTTTTATTAATTGAACACCACCAGCAGATGGAAGATTCGAATCCAGCTGCTATTTGATCACCAGTTTATACTCGTCAGGCACTCCTCTGGGGACTCCTATTGCATCAATATATGTTGGATTTCCCACTCCTTTCCAATCTCTTTTTACTCTATGTCTGGCTATGCCTTTCTGCCAATCTTCAGGAATAAGAGAGGCTGCATATGTCGTAACGTCTTCAGGGGTCATGGGTATAGCTTTAACTGGTAACAATAATGATATTAATGCACAATAACCTGACACATTCGTGGCAGTCTGTCAAAGATTCTGTTATCACCACACCACCACCATACATCACTCCTACCGACAGGTTTGAATGTGGGAGTACTATGGACCACATCCTTACACCAGGCAGTGTGGTTTAAGCTACCCAAAGTCTTACTTGTCCCTGTCAAGTGTACACATGTATGGTTAGCATGCCCAACTTTGCTTGAAAATAAAGGTTTAATCTTAGTCAATTTGGTCAATGGATAGATCTTGTCCCACTTAGAACAATTGTGTTTGCTGCAATGTATGTCTGTGTCATTACAGTCAGCAGACAGTCTTGGGTAATGCTGCTGGTATTACCTGTAATATAGGCTGGGTCCCATACATACAACACAGTCCTTCTTTGCAGCTAGTCCTGCCTGTTCTGCCATTAAAACCCAATTGTTATTTTGTCCACTAATTCCTGTAGTTACTAGGAACCAGTCATCTGCCTTCATGTCTTTTGTGCCTTGTACGGACATCCCCTTTGCTTGTATGGACACCCCCTTTGCTTGTATGGACACCCCCTTTGACGTACTTAATTCTGTCAATATTGGTTGCTGTACTCTATCTGTTTCACAGAGGAAAAAATGGAAATACGGATCTTTTCCTGGTTGTATACCCAAAGGAGGAACAACCAACAGTCTCCCTTTATATCAGGTGGGAATATAGTTCCTTTTTCTGTGGTATTCACCACTATAAACAGCTTATCATCTGTTTGATACATTTTGAGAATTTGACTCTGGTACTTAGCCCACTCGGTTTGTGCCCATCTTGGTGTCCATCTACTCCATTCATCGGCTACCAACGTTTCCCACTCTTATCTTGTTGATCATTGGTCATATACCATGAGAAACTATTTCCGTAATTAGTCCCTCTGTCACCATCCATGTTCCATGGGTAAGAGCACTATATGGTACAGAGATGACCACAGAAGCATTTCTAGGAATGCAGGCTTGTACACCAAATCGGTACGCATGGTTCCTATCACACCTATGTACTGTGGCATTCATTATCGGACTGGGGTCTTTGTTACTTCTTTTTGGTCTCTGCAATCTGCGGATGTGATCCTTATTATCATGTCCCGTGCTTATGGCTTTTAATAATAAGCCCAATCCAAAAAAAGAAAAGTAGCATAACAAGGACTGTCCATGGGGTCCAGAAACCCTCGTTCTTTTTATTTTTTTCTTTCACCATTTCTGCACACTACAGCACACCTATGTTCAGAACAGTGGCTTCTTAATGTCTTCTGCTAGCTTTCGTGTCTAACCTGGATCTTAACACCAAGCTCAACACTATTACTAGTCTTGTCCTACTGTTCTTACTGTTTGTCTGTGTCTGCAGAAATGACTTTCTTACAGTGAGTTAAATGAATCCATGTACTTCTTTCCCCAATTTTCAAGACTGGGTGTTGTGAGTAGTACTTGATAGGGCCCTTCCCATTTAGGTGAATGCCAGTGTTTTCTCTTGATGCTTCTTATCAACACCCAGTCTCCAGGTACCACTTTAGGGTCCTCCTGTGGAGAAATGGGATCATCAGTGTTTGGAACTCTCCCTCGTTGTCCTTCTAACATTTTTCTCATGTAATCTGCCAAATTGGCTTCCTCAGGTACATCCCAAATTTGCCCATAATATGGCAATCGTTGTTCTGCCAAACAATTCATACGGTGTCAACCCCATGGTACTAGTTATGTTTATATACATTTTTACCAAATCTACACAATGTGTCCATGGTCTGCCTGTTTCCTCCATTGTCTTTCTAAGTCTGTTTTTTACTGTTCCATTCATCCTTTCCACTAATCCGGCACTTTGTGGATGATAAGCACAATGATTTTTGAGATTAATCTGTAGCGCTTCTCCTACATATTGCATTGTATTAACAAAATGCGCTCCATTATCTGAATAGACTGTTTCTGGTATTCCAAATCGTGGAATGATGTCTTTGCATAATGCTTTAGCCACTGTAAGTGCATCTGCATGTTTGTAGGGAACAATTCTACCCATTTTGAGAAGGCATCAATTATGACTAAACAAAATTCCTTCCCTTCATGTTTACTCAGCTGTATAATCCATATGAATCACTTGAAAGGGATATCGTTGTTGGAAATTTGCCTCTTTGGGGTCTCAAATTGCCTTGTGAGTTGTGTTTGCACATGTCATGCATGCTCTACAATGCTGTTTGCATATGCATCGAACCCATAAAGACAAAAAATAGATGCAATTGCGATATCATACCCCCTGATGAGACATGCGTCCACCATGGCTCATAATAGGCCCATTTAAACATATTTTTTGGGCAATATGGGTTTCTTTTGTGGTCATAAGTACAAATCATTGCGAATGTAGCCTTTGTGTAACGACATTTGTTTTTCTTTATCAGTTGCCTGCTGTTGCATCTCAGCAAGCAGTACGTGATCTAAGTGCGAATCTGGAGTGGTTTCCTGTACAACAAAAATAGAAGGGCTGCTGCTGCCTCTTGCTGCTCTGTCAGCAAAATCATTTCCTTTTGAAACACTGTCAGAGCCTTTGGTGTGAGCCGCACATTTGCATATAGCAATTTGTTTAGGCAATTTCACAGCTTTCAGCAGTGCAGTTAGGAGTGTGGCATGAGTCACTGGTTTTCCAGATGATGTCACCATTCCACGCTCTTCCCACAGTTTGCAAACACATGCACTGTGCTGAAAGAATACTGGCTGTCTGTATAAATTGTTACAGCCGTACCTTTAAACAGATAGCAAGCTGCAGTTAAAGCAACTAATTCAGCTGCTTGTGCTGAAAATGATGATGGCAATGAAGCAGAATCCAATACTTCTGAATTTGTGACAACAGCATATCCAGATTGGTTTGTCCATAATCATTTTTAGTGGAAGAACCATCCACATACACAATTGTACTGTTTGGGATGGGTGTGTCCCGGAGGTCTGGGCGTGCTTTCATACAGACTGTTGCTACATCAAGACAATTGTGCGGCTCACCATCCTCAGGTAAAGGTATCAATGTGGATGGATTCAATGTTGTACATCGCTCTACCGTAAGGTGTGGTTGTGATAATAGCAAGGACATGCACGAAAGATGTCTTGCTGGGGACAAAAGGCTCATGTTTGTCTGCAACAGAAGTGCAGAAACTGCATGTGGAACTTTCAATGTCAGCTGATGGAATAGAACAACATTACTGCTACTTTGAACAGCCATAGAAGCTGCAATTACAGCGCGTACACATGGTGGTAAAGCACTTGCCACTGCATCCAATTTAGATGAGTAGTAGGCAACTGGCCTTATTTTGAGCCATACACTTGTACCAAAACACTAGTCATGAACTTATTCTTACAATCAACTGTTTGAATGAATGGTTTACTATAATCTGGTAGTGCCAAAACTGGATGACACTAATGTTTGTTTACTTTTACAAAAGCTTCCTCAGTCTTTGTTCCATTCCAACACGGTTGACATTGAATATCATCTTTGTACATCAAATCAGAAAGTGGACTAGTCAATTCTGCATAGCAGGGAATCCATGCCCTGCAGTAATTAGTCAGTCCAAGAAATGACATCATCTGTCTTTTAGTTTGTGGTTTCGGAGCATGTAAAATCGCTTCCTTCCTGTCAGACAGGATCGTGCGCCCTGTGGCTGATAATTCATGTCCTAAATATTTTACTTTATCCCTACACAACTGAACTTTGTTTTTACTCACTTGTGGCCATTATCAAATAAAAACATAATAATGCTACTGTGTCAGTTATGCAGTTTTCTGTGTGTCAGAGGCAATCAAAATGTCATCAACATACACTAATAGTTGGCTATCTGCCGGTGGAACGAAATTGGCTAAACATGCTGACATGACTTGAGAATAAATAGTTGGACTCTCTGCGTAACCCTGCGGTATCTGGTAAATGTATATCGTTGTCCTTTAAAGGTAAAGCAAACCAGAATTGACTATCTGGGAGATGTGATTTGCAGTCTTTTTCACAAACTTAAAATCAAAATTTGGATCTTTTTCTTGTCATGATATCACCAAATTACTTCATAACTTACTTTTGATATGTATGTATGTGTATGACACGTTATGTTTGACTCAAATATGAAATTTGACCTAATTCTAGGTCACCCTTAAACAATCAAGTTTTGCAAGTTGTATCATCATGACATCAATAAATGGCGTCATAAGTTAACACCTTTGATATATTCTGGATCCACTCATCAAGCCTTTAATTTGATGTATGACACGACATGTTTTACTCAAATATGAAATTTGACCTAATTGTCATTTTGACATCAAGGCAAACCCTGAAGGTTAAGGTCGATCGCTTATCCGAGGCACTGGCTTATGGGAAAGTCCTATCACTATATTAATTCCAAATTCGAAAGTAAAAAAGCACAAATTCTGAGCAGGAAAGTTGTTTTGGTGATTTTCATGTTTGACCTTCCTGTGACCTTGACCCTTTTGTGTGGTGAAAGGTATCTCCATAGGGCTGCTATATGTGAATGTACAAGAGTCTGGAGTGTAAACTGTGCGCTACAGAGCAAGATAAACGTGAAAAATGCAATGATTACCAAAAATAAAAATACAAACATACATACGTACAAACAGATCTTGCCAAAACTTTGATAACTATGATAATAAGTTTCAAACAGAAATTAAAAACAGACCATAAGCAGAGAGGTGGCCATATTTCATTGCTGTACCAACATTATAGTCAGACATTACAACATTGTGGACAATTGGAACCTTACCTTGAAGGTTTTGATGATGGTTTTAAACAAAATATTCACAACTATTTAATTAAAATGCCAGTAACTGTTTCTAGATTCTCAAATAATTTTGAGCATTTACATCTTTTACATCAAAATTTTGGTTTTATCTGAACAGATTTATATAAAAATAAAAAAAAACACAACCAAGAGTTTAAATTATTAAGTACCAAATGTCAATGTTTATTTTTTAAACCTAAAAGAGTTATACAAAAGCATCGTGCATTTCTACATGAACAAAAACCTGATTATTTCTAGGATTACAGTCCAGTGTTGGATAATAATAATCACAAGAGCAATCAGAGATTTCTGACATCAGGTAATCTGGATCCGGATCACCTCCCAAATTCAGTGGAGTCTTCCATAGACTAATATCGATCTGTGGGGCAAATTTTGTCAAAATCTATGCAGTAGTTTTGACGTAATCCTCTTAACAGACAGACAAAGAAACACAATGATTTTATATGTCCTTGGCGGATGTAATAAAGTAGATCAATGTTAGATTTATTTAGTTTGTCTTTCATACTTAGTCTCTAAATTACACTCATCAAAATATAAACGCAACACTTTTGGTTTTGCTCCCATTTTGTAGAGATGAACTCAAAGATCTAAAACTTTTTCCACATATACAATATCACCATTTCCCTCAATATTGTTCACAAACCAGTCTAAATCTGTGACAGTGAGCACTTCTCCTTTGCTGAGATAATCCATCCCACCTCACAGGTGTGCCATATTAAGATGCTGATTAGACCACCATGAATAGTGCACAGTGTGCCTTAGACTGCCACAATAAAAGGCCACTCTGAAAGGTGCAGTTTTGTTTTATTGGGGGGGGGGGGGGATACCAGTCAGTATCTGGGTGACCACCATTTGCCTCATGCAGTGCAACACATCTCCTTCGCATAGAGTTGATCAGGTTGTCAATTGTGGCCTGTGGAATGTTGGTCCCACTCCTCTTCAATGGCTGTGCGAAGTTGCAACGACGAACTGGAGTCAGGTGAGACCCCGATGAGGACGACGAGCATGCAGATGAGCTTCCCTGAGACGTTTCTGACAGTTTGTGCAGAAATTCTTTGGTTATGCAAACCGATTGTTTCAGCAGCTGTCCGAGTGGCTGGTCTCAGACGATCTTGGAGGTGAACAGGCGGATGTGGAGGTCCTGGGCTGGTGTGGTTACACGTGGTCTGCGGTTGTGAGGCTGGTTGGATGTTACTGCCAATTCTCTGAAACGCCTTTGGAGACGGCTTATGGGTAGAGAATGAACATTCAATACACGAGCAACAGGCTCTGGTTGACATTCCTGCTGTCAGCATGCCAATTGCACGCTACCCTCAATCTTGCACATCTGTGGCATTGTGCTGTGGGAGAAAACTGCACCTTTCAGAGTGGCCTTTTATTGTGGACGTCTAAGGCACACCTGTGCACTAATCATGGTGTCTATCAGCATCTTGTATGGCACACCTGTGAGGTGGGATGGATTATCTCAGCAAGGAGAAGTGCTCACTATCACAGATTTAGACTGGTTTGTGAACAATATTTGAGGGAAATGTTATATTGTCAATCACAATCAATTTTTTTATATAGCGCCAAATCACAACAAACAGTTGCCCCAACTTTTTCCACATACCATATTGTGTATGTGGAAAAAGTTTTAGATCTTTGAGTTCATCTCATACAAAATGGGAGCAAACCAAAAGTGTTGTTGGAGAAAGTGTAGTGGACACGGACCCACACAGGGGGCGCAAATGAACGGTCAATAGATGAGCCAAAAGGTAACAATTTAATGTGAATGTGCACAACGATTATACAGACAATCTCAGACCATCTGATAGCAGTCAATACACAAGGTGACGTGTGGGCAAGCTCGAGGATAGACGTCTGTCCTGAGAAGAGCCCGGAACCACACGATTTCCGCCGCCACTGAACCAGGTGAATACTGGAGCCGCCAAGTCCCGAATTCCCAGGTGATCACCGTCCCCGACTGTCGGATCTGGTGAGGAGCACAAACAGTGAGATGTGGGTGTGTGCACACCCAGTAACAAAAACAGTCAGAAGGTGGAAAGTCACCTCCACCTCTAATCACACACTCGTGCAGCTCCTGTTAAATCCCTTATCTGGAAGGAGTGAGAGGCGAAGATGTCGCTTCTCTCACTAAACGCCAACCCAGCAGAGTGCACCACAGGAAAAACGGCTGCAAAACAGATCAGACGTAAGTCACAGTTTGGATACAGCAGAGAATATTACCTTCACAGATAGATGATATCTCGGCAGCGAGGTGAGATGACGTCCGGCTTTTATGGAGTGGATTGATGAAGTGGAGATGGGTGACAGCTGTCATGAGTTGATGAGGGACAGCTGTCAACCACGGCTGTGTCTGTGGCGGCAGCGCCCTCTCGTGCCTGAAGCCCGCACTTCAGGCAGGGCACCCTCTGGAGGTGGGCCAGCAGTACCTCCTCTTCTGGCGGCCCACACAACAAGTGTTGCCTTTATATTTTTGTTGAGTGTATGACATTCATTTTGTGCCGTCTTTATGTTAAGATGGCGCCTGTGTGTTTGGCGTGCCGTCAGCCCTGTCTTTAACCGCTCGACGAGTTTTTTGTTATTTGTTGCTGTGTTTTTGCTCTGTGTGTTCTGCCAGGACATCTCTGCCTTGCTTGTGTATTATCATCAGTCTCTCTTGGACATTAATGCTCTTATGAGCCGCTGCTGTCGTCCTGAGTCCGGGCTGGGAGGGCCCCGCCCTGCTCTGCCACCTGTGCTCGCAGAAGTCCCGCTGCACCTGCTCAGTTTTCCTTGCGCTCCTCTCTGGAGGAGGCACTTTAGAAGGCGTGGAAAGCGAAGCGGTGCTTTGGTGAAATTTAAGTTCTACCTGGCAGCCTTCACTAGAGGGTCTGATCCTCGCCTCCTCTGGGATGGACGATATTTTTGGGCGTGGGAGCGCACGCTGCGCACAAGAGGCTACTGGATTCGTCCTGTCATTCGTGGACTGTCCTCTCCGATGACCGGACCGGCTCCACTAAAGCTGTACCAGTTTTCCCGCAGCTTCCTGCTGCTGTCTCTTGCCGGGCTGCGGAGTTTTTACGCCGGTGCTGTCGGCTGCGGGGTCGCAGATGCGGTGTTTCACCTGAGCTCCTCCGGCCGCTGAAACCCTCTACGTCACTGGCTGCTGAGGGGCTGAACTTCCGCATGACTTCATTAAAATCTGCTGATCCCACCAAGATCCTTAGTTTGGGTCTCATTAACATCAGGTCATTGTCTCTGAAGTCATTCCTGGTTATGACTTAATTGTGGATCATCGTCTGGATATCAAATCAAATCAAATCAATTTTATTTATATAGCGCCAAATCACAACAAACAGTTGCCCCAAGGTGCTTTATATTGTAAGGCAAAGCCATACAATGATTACGGAAAAACCCCAACGGTCAAAATGACCCCCTGTGAGCAAGCACTTGGCGACAGTGGGAAGGAAAAACTCCCTTTTAACAGGAAGAAACCTCCAGCAGAACCAGGCTCAGGAAGGGGCAGTCTTCTGCTGGGACTGGTTTGGGGCTGAGGGAGAACCAGGAAAAAGACATGCTGTGGATGGGAGCAGAGATCAATCACTAATGATTAAATGCAGAGTGGTGCATACAGAGCAAAAAGAGAAAGAAACACTCAGTGCATCATGGGAACCCCCCAGCAGTCTAAGTCTATCGCAGCATAACTAAGGGATAGTTCAGGGTCACCTGATCCAGCCCTAACTATAAGCTTTAGCAAAAAGGAAAGTTTTAAGCCTAATCTTAAAAGTAGAGAGGGTGTCTGTCTCCCTGATCCGAATTGGGAGCTGGTTCCCAGGAGAGGAGCCTGAAAGCTGAAGGCTCTGCCTCCCATTCTACTCTTACAAACCCTAGGAACTACAAGTAAGCCTGCAGTCTGAGCGCGAAGCGCTCTATTGGGGTGATATGGTACTACGAGGTTCCCTAAGATAAGATGGGAACTGATTATTCAAAACCTTATAAGTAAGAGAAGAATTTTAAATTCTATTCTAGAATTAACAGGAAGCCAATGAAGAGAGGCCAATATGGGTGAGATATGCTCTCTCCTTCTAGTCCCCGTCAGTACTCTAGCTGCAGCATTTTGAATTAACTGAAGGCTTTTCAGGGAACGTTTAGGACAACCTGATAATAATGAATTACAATAGTCCAGCCTAGAGAAATAAATGCATGAATTAGTTTTTCAGCATCACTCTGAGACAAGACCTTTCTAATTTTTGAGATATTGCACAAATGCAAAAAAGCAGTCCTACATATTTGTTTAATATGTGCATTGAATGACATATCCTGATCAAAAATGAACTCCAAGATTTCTCCCAGTATTACTAGAGGTCAGGGTAATGCCATCCAGATAAGGATCTGGTTAGACACCATGTTTCTAAGATTTGTGGGGCCAAGTACAATAACTTCAGTTTTATCTGAGTTTAAAAGCAGGAAATTAGAGGTCATCCATGTCTTTATGTCTGTAAGACAATCCTGCAGTTTAGCTAATTGGTGTGTGTCCTCTGGCTTCATGGATAGATAAAGCTGAGTATCATCTGCGTAACAATGAAAATTTAAGCAATGCTGTCTAATAATACTGCCTAAGGGAAGCATGTATAAAGTGAATAAAATTGGTCCTAGCACAGAACCTTGTGGAACTCCATAATTAACCTTAGTCTGTGAAGAAGACTCCCCATTTACATGAACAAATTGTAATCTATTAGATAAATATGATTCAAACCACCGCAACGCAGTGCCTTTAATACCTATGGCATGCTCTAATCTCTGTAATAAAATTTATGGTCAACAGTATCAAAAGCAGCACTGAGGTCTAACAGAACAAGCACAGAGATGAGTCCACTGTCTGAGACCATAAGAAGATCATTTGTAACCTTCACTAATGCTGTTTCTGTACTATGATGAATTCTAAAACCTGACTGAAACTCTTCAAATAGACCATTCCTCTGCAGATGATCAGTTAGCTGTTTTACAACTACCCTTTCAAGAATTTTTGAGAGAAAAGGAGGTTGGAGATTGGCCTATAATTAGCTAAGATAGCTGGGTCCAAGTGATGGCTTTTTAAGTAATGGTTTAATTACTGCCACCTTAAAAGCCTGTGGTACATAGCCAACTAATAAAGACAGATTGATCATATTTAAAGATCGACGCATTAATTAATGGTAGGGCTTCCTTGAGCAGTCTGGTAGGAATGGGGCTAATAGACATGTTGATGGTGTGGAGGAAGTAACTAATGAAAATAACTCAGACAGAACAATCGGAGTGAAAGAGTCTAACCAAATACCGGCATCACTGAAAGCAGCCAAAGAGAATGAAATGTCTTTGGGATGGTTATGATAATTTTTATCTAATAGTTAACATTTTATTAGCAAGAAAGTCATGAAGTCATTACTAGTTAAAGTTAAAGGAATACTCGCTCAATAGAGCTCTGACTCTTTGTCAGCCTGGCTACAGTGCTGAAAAGAAACCTGGGGTTGTTCTTATTTTTCTTCAATTAGTGATGAGTATAAGATGTCCTAGCTTTACGGAGGGCTTTTTTATAGAGCAACAGACTCTTTTTCCAGGCTAAGTGAAGATCTTCTAAATTAGTGAGACGCCATTTCCTCTCCAACTTACGGGTTATCTGCTTTAAGCTGCGAGTTTGTGAGTTATACCACGGAGTCAGGCACTTCTGATTTAAAGCTCTCTTTTTCAGAGGAGCTACAGCATCCAAAGTTGTGCTCAATGAGGATGTAAAGCTATTGACGAGATACTCTATCTCACTTACAGAGTTTAGGTAGCTACTCTGCACTGTGTTGGTATATGGCATTAGAGAACATAAAGAAGGAATCATATCCTTAAACCTAGTTACAGCGCTTTCTGAAAGACTTCTAGTGTAATGAAACTTATTCCCCACTGCTGGGTAGTCCATCAGAGTAAATGTAAATGTTATTAAGAAATGATCAAACAGAAGGGGGTTTTCAGGGAATACTGTTAAGTCTTCAATTTCCATACCATAAGTCAGAACAAGATCTAAGGTATGATTAAAGTGATGGGTGGACTCATTTACATTTTGGAGCAAAGCCAATCGAGTCTAACATAGATTAAATGCAGTGTTGAGGCTGTCATTCTCAGCGTCTGTGTGGATGTTAAAATCGCCCACTATAATTATCTTATCTGAGCTAAGCACTAAGTCAGACAAAAGGTCCGAAGATTCACAGAGAAACTCACAGTAACGACCAGGGGGACGATAGATAATAACAAATAAAACTGGTTTTTGGGACTTCCAATTTGGATGGACAAGAATAAGAGACAAGCTTTCAAGTGAATTACAGCTCTGTCTGGGGTTTTGGATTAATTAATAAGCTGGAGTGGAAGATTGCTGCTAATCCTCCGCCTCGGCCCATGCTACAAGCATTCTGGCAGTTAGTGTGACTCGGGGGTGTTGACTCATTTAAACTAACATATTCATCCTGCTGTAACCAGGTTTCTGTAAGGCAGAATAAATCAATATGTTGTTCAATTATTATATCTTTTACTAACAGGGACTTATAAGAGAGAGATCTAATGTTTAATAGACCACATTTAACTGTTTTAGTCTATGGTGCAGTTGAAGGTGCTATATTATTTTTTCTTTTTTAATTTTTATGCTTAAATAGATTTTTACTGGTTGTTGGTGGTCTGGGAGCAGGCACCGTCTCTACGGGGATGGGGTAATGAGGGGATGGCAGGGGGAGAGAAGCTGCAGAGAGGTGTGTAGACTACAACTCTGCTTCCTGGTCCCAACCCTGGATAGTCACGGTTTGCAGGATTTAAGAAAATTGGCCAGATTTCTAGAAATGAGAGCTGCTCCATCCAAGTGGGATGATGCCGCTCTCCTAACAAGACCAGGTTTTCCCCAGAAGCTTTGCCAATATCTATGAAGCCCACCTCATTTTTTGGACACCACTCAGACAGCCAGCAATTCAAGGAGAACATGCGGCTAAACATGTCACTCCCGGTCCGATTGGGGGAGGGGCCCAGAGAAAACTACAGAGTCCGACATTGTTTTTGCAAAGTTACACACCGATTCAATATTAATTTTAGTGACCTCCGATTGGCGTAACCGGGTGTCATTACTGCCGACGTGGAATTACAATCTTACCAAATTTACGCTTAGCCTTAGCCAGCAATTTCAAATTTCCTTCAATGTCGCCTGCTCTGGCCCCGGAAGACAATTGACTATGGTTGCTGGTGTTGCTAACTTCACATTTCTCAAACAGAGTCGCCAATAACCAGAGTTTGATCCTCGGCGGTGTGTCGCCGAGTGGGGAAAAACCGGTTAGAGATGTGAACGGGTTGGCGGTGGTACATGGGGCTTCTGTTTAGGACTACGCTTCCTCCTCACAGTCACCCAGTCGGCCTGCTTTCCTGGCTGCACGGGATCTGCTGGGAGGGAACTAACGGCGGCTAAGCTACCTTGGTCTGCATCAACTAACAGGGGGCCTGGCTAGCTGTAGGATTTCCAAGGTGCAGAGCCGAGTCTCCAATTTGCCCAGCCTGGCCTCCAAAGCTACGAATAAGCTACACTTATTACAAGTACCATTACTGCTAAAGGAGGCCGAGGAATAACTAAACATTTCACACCCAGAGCAGGAGAAGTGCGGGAGAGACAGCAGAAGCCGCCCTCCTAAACCGGCTAAGAGCTAGTAGCTGCGCTAAGCTAGCGGATTCCTAAAAAACACGCAAGTGAATAATGTGTAAATAATTTAGAGGTGATTCAGCAGAGGGAGTGCTTAGTTAAGGCACGTAAAGATTACACTGTGAAACAAATCGTTATCTAGTTAACTAGATCAATCAAAAAAATAAAAAATTAGAGGTCATCCATGTCTTTATGTATGTAAGACAATCCTGCAGTTTAGCTAATTGGTGTGTGTCCTCTGGCTTCATGGATAGATAAAGCTGGGTATCATCTGCGAACAATGAAAATTTAAGCAATGCTGTCTAATAATACTGCCTAAGGGAGCATGTATAAAGTGAATAAATTGGTCCTAGCACAGAACCTTGTGGAACTCATAATTAACCTTGTCTGTGAAGAAGATTCCCCATTTTACATGAACAAATTGTAATCTATTAGATAAATATGATTCAAACCACCGCAGCGCAGTGCCTTTAATACCTATGGCATGCTCTAATCTCTGTAATAAAATTTTATGGTCAATAGTATCAAAAGCAGCACTGAGGTCTAACAGAACAACCACAGAGGTGAGTCCACTGTCTGAGGCCATAAGAAGATCATTTGTAACCTTCACTAATGCTGTTTCTGTACTATGATGAATTCTAAAACCTGACTGAACTCTTCAAATAGACCATTCCTCTGCAGATGATCAGTAGCTGTTTTACAACTACCCTTTCAAGAATTTTTGAGAGAAAAGGAAGGTTGGAGATTGGCCTATAATTAGCTAAGATAGCTGGGTCAAGTGATGGCTTTTTAAGTAATGGTTTAATTACTGCCACCTTAAAGCCTGTGGTACATAGCTAACTAATAAAGATAGATTGATCATATTTAAGATCGAAGCATTAAACAATGGTAGGGCTTCCTTGAGCAGCCTGGTAGGAATGGGGTCTAATAAACATGTTGATAGTTTGGAGGAAGTGACTAATGAAAGTAACTCAGACAGAACAATCGGAGAGAAAGAGTCTAACCAAATACCGGCATCACTGAAAGCAGCCAAAGATAACGATACGTCTTTGGGATGGTTATGGGTAATTTTTTCTCTAATAGTTAAAATTTTATTAGCAAAGAAAGTCATGAAGTCATTACTAGTTAAAGTTTAAGGAATTCTCGGCTCAATAGAGCTCTGACTCTCTGTCAGCCTGGCTACAGTGCTGAAAAGAAACCTGGGGTTGTTCTTATTTTCTTCCATTATTGATGAGTAGTAAGATGTCCTAGCTTTACGAGGGCTTTTTATAGAGCAACAGACTCTTTTTCCAGGCTAAGTGAAGATCTTCTAAATTAGTGCGATGCCATTTCCTCTCCAACTTACGGGTTATCTGCTTTAAGCTGCGAGTTTGTGAGTTATACCACGGAGTCAGACACTTCTGATTTAAAGCTCTCTTTTTCAGAGGAGCTACAGCATCCAAAGTTGTCCCTCATGTGAGGATATAAAACTATTGACGAGATAATCTGTCTCACTCACAGAGTTTAGGTAGCTACTCTACACTGTGTTGGTATATGGCATTGGAGAACATAAAGAAGGAATCATATCCTTATACCTAGTTACAGCGCTCTCTGAAAGACCTCTACTGTAATGAACTTATTCCCCACTGCTGGGTAGTCCATCAGAGTAAATGTAAATGTTATTAAGAAATGATCAGACAGAAGGGAGTTGTCAGGGAATACTGTTAAGTCTTCAATTTCCATACCATAAGTCAGAACAAGATCTAAGATATGATTAATGATATGATGATATGCTTGGATTATGTGAAACCTGGATTAAATCCACAGCTGTCCTTCCTCTGAATTGAGGCCTGCCCACCGGCGTACACTTTTAGTCATGTTTCACGTGATGTGAGTAAAGGCGGGATGTTGCTTTTATTTATAAGCTATAAGCTTTAGCAAAACTTTCCTTTTTGCTAAAGCTTATAGTTAGGGCTGGATCAGGTGACCCTGAGCCATCCCTTAGTTTATGCTGCTATAGACTTAGACTGCTGGGGGGTTCCCATGATGCACTGTTTCTTTCTCTTTTTGCTCTGTATGCACCACTCTGCATTTAATCATTAGTGATCGATCTCTGCTCCCCTCCACAGCATGTCTTTTCCTGGTTCTCTCCCTCAGCCCCAACCAGTCCCAGCAGAAGACTGCCCCTCCCTGAGCCTGGTTCTGCTGGAGGTTTCTTCTCTGTTAAAAGGGAGTTTTTCCTTCCCACTGTAGCCAAGCTGCATCAGCTATCGGAGCTGCGTCAGTCACAGTCAGTCCAGAGCTGCGTGTCATCAGAGCGAGCTGCAAAAAGTTTGTACCTGAGTTTTCAGAGGTGGTGTTTGTGGTTGCCATCTGCCACGCCGGTGTTTGCCAACCCGGACAGTGGGAATACCACCTCAACCGGCAACATAGCCCCGCAACTGGACAACAACAACGTCCGAGGCCCGCCCAACGTGGTGAATTCACTGAGGCCGCGCGCTGCGTCATTAGAGCCGCGCGTCACGAGTGCCGCTTCCCCGAGGCCTCGTGCAGCCACCGCCGATCCATCAGCACTGAAACACCGAGGCCGCGCGGGCACCAGCGCAGTGCAGATCCATCCCGGTGACAAACAACGCAGGCTGTTACATCGGCGATCGACAAGCTGCTCATAAGCCGACCATGGGGCCTAAGAAGGTTCTGACAGCGGAGGAAGGTGACCGATATTAAAAAATCTCTGGACTTCTATCAGAGGAGATTTCTGTTGTGAAGCAGCAACAGAAATCATCATGGATCTGGTGGAGGAGGTGAAGGCATATACGGCTCCAGAACGCCAAGAAAGACCGGCATCTGGTGCAGCTGGAAAATAGAGTGGCTGAATTGGAGCAGTACACACAGAATTACGACGTCATCATCACAGGTCTTCACATCAAACCACGGTCCTACACACGGGCGGTAAACAGATGAGAGCGGAGGGGAGCCCATGTGAACAGGAGGTCAGCTCTGTGGAAAAACAGGTTGCTGATTCCTCCTATCTAAAGGTATAGAAATGGATTTAAATAACATTGAAGCGTGCCACCTTCTGCCCCGGAGAAATGACGGTGATAAACGAACCGTCATCATGAGATCATCAACAGAAAACACAAAACAGCAATGTTAAAACAAGGAAGAAAACTGAAAGGGACAAACATATTCATCAGTGAACATCTCACCAAACGGAATGCCGACATCGCCAGGAAAGCACTCTTCTTAAAGAAACAGGGAAAAATCCAGCACACATGGACTTCAAACTGTAAATATTCATCAACTGAACGGATCACCAGAACAAGCAAAGGTTATGGCAATAAGGAACATCGAGGAGCTGGACAAATATGAACAATAGGTATGAGGACTCAAACACATCACAGCACCATGATGCAGACTGGAGCAACCCACTCATCCACATCATCTACACCTGGAGACAAGAGAGACATAATGACTAAGGATAATGATCCGTTTATTTCTGCCCAGGAGCTCTGTCTAGATACATTTAATTATAATAACTCTGCTAACCACCCCTTCGAATCTGAAAAATGATCCTGATACCTTTTTCAGTGAGAAATATTGTGAGACAGTGCAAAATTTTACAGAAGAACAATTCAAAAATTATAAAATCAATGATGAAAATTTTTCAATTATACATTTCAACAGCAGAAGTCTTTCTCGCAATCTGTCCACTATTAATGATTGTTTGAAAACATCCAAAAAACGTTTTTCAGTTATTGCAATTTCAGAAACATGGTTTAAATGAGGATAATAAAGATCTGGTATATCTTGATGGTTATGAATTGTTCCTGGTTAATAGGCAGACGAGAAGGGGCGGAGGCGTTGCAATTGTTTGTAAGGTCAGATTATAACTGTAACTCATTAACAACATGTCATTTACAGTGGACAACATCATGGAATGTGTTACCATAGAAATGACATCTATAAACTCCAAAAACATAGTTGTTAGTTGCATTTACAGAGCTCCTGGGACAAATATTGACACCATCTGAAGACATTATCTTAGGAATGTACAACAAAATCAACAGAAATAAGCATTTATTTGTCTGTGGAGATTTCAATATAGATTTTTTAAAACCCTCACAATCATCCACCTTGTACTGTTTAGGACTGTTTCCAACCATCATTCATCCTAGCAGAATAACTATGGACTCAACAACTCTCATTGACAATATTTTAACTAACGTTATATCCGGTAATCTTAGTGGGGGACTACTGGTCAGTGATATCAGTGATCACTTGCCAGTTTTCTCAGTCTTTGCATTGGAGGGTTGTTGTATGTATCGAAGCAATATCAAATTCATGAGTAGAAAAGTAACACCTGAAACAATTGATAATTTAAGGGAGGATTTATCAAGTCAGAATTGGTCAGATGTTTTTGTTGATGATGTTGACAGGTCCATATGATGCTT
Source organism: Thalassophryne amazonica (assembly GCF_902500255.1). Classification (NCBI taxonomy): domain Eukaryota; kingdom Metazoa; phylum Chordata; class Actinopteri; order Batrachoidiformes; family Batrachoididae; genus Thalassophryne; species Thalassophryne amazonica. The sequence continues at coordinate 85,419 of NC_047114.1, read as the reverse complement.
TCATTTCCATTTTTTCCAGTTGTATAATAAACACTGTCCATTTGTTGACAAAATATATAGAAATCAATATAGCAACAAACCATGGATAACTAAGGGGCTTCAGAGGGCATGTAAAAAGAAAACATACTATATAAACAATTCATAAATTACGAACTAAGGAAGCTGAAAGTAAGTATAAAACATATAAGAATAAGTTAATCAATATCATGAGACTCAGTAAAAAAACATATTATAATGAGTTACTTGTCAAAAATAGAAATAACATCAAAACACATGAACATATTAAATGAAATAGTAAAAAGAATAGAGTAACTAGAGATTATCCTTCATTTTTTCAGAGTAACAACTACATCACGATTGATAACGACGAGTCTATTGCTGAACACTTTAATGAATACTTCGTTAATGTGGGTAAAAATCTTGCCAGTAAGATTGACTCATCAACTAATAACTTCTGGGTAAATAATTCAACGTTAACAAATCTGTTTCAATGTTCATTGGTGGTACTCATGAAAGGGAAATACTTGATCTGGTTCATGGTTCAAAAGTAAGAAATCGACTGATTTTAATAATTTGGATAGGGCTTTATTAAAAAAAAGTTATTGATTGTATAGTAAAACCGTTCAATTATATTTGCAATATGTCACTAAGTACTGGTAAATTTCCTTCTCAATGAAATAGCCAAAGTAATTCCTCTGTTTAAAACTGGTGACAAACACACATTTTTCTAATTATAGACCTATATCACTCCTGCCACAATTTTCCAAAATTTTGGAAAAAATATTTGCTAAAAGATAAATGATTATTTACTGAAGCATACATCATTTGTGAAGAACAATATGGATTCAGAAGGTCTCGAACTACATCACATGCTTTGATGGACTTTGTGGAAAGTATAGCAACTGCAATACACAATAACAATACACAATAGGTGTTTTTTTATTTACAGAAAGCGTTGACACAATTAACCATGGAATACTATTAAGTAAACTGCAGAAATATGGAATCAGAGGTCTGGCATATGAATGGATAGCTAGTTATTACAAGGCAGATTTCAGTATGTTCAATTCAATAATACAATTCTGAACTCAGGGATGTCACATGTGGGGTGCCGCAGGGCTCAGTGCTGGGTCCTTTGTTGTTTATAATCTATATAAATGATATAAGTTGGGTGTCGAGTTCACTGAGATGTGTCCTTTTGCGGCTGATACATATGTGTTCTGTAGCGGTGAAAATCTTGAACAGCTTCTGGACATAGTGGAGAAAGAACTTGAAAATTAAGGTTTGGTTTGACGCTAATAAGTTGTCACTCAACCTTGGGAAAACTAAATGTATTATATTTGGAAATAAACAGGCACCCAAATGTAAAAATTTAACTATAAACAATAAGGAAATTGAGTTAGTAACAGAGAATACATTTTTAGGTGTTATAATTGATATAAACTTAGCTGGAAACCACATATAAATTATGTGAAATCTAAATTGTCAAAAACTATAGCCATTTTGTATAAAGCCAAAGACCTACTGCCACAAGAAGGGTTACTTACTTATATCATTCTCTGATGGTACCATATATGACATAGTGTGTTTATCACGGGGAAACACTTACAAATCAAATACCAATCCAATATTCCTTTTGCAAAAACGAGCCATACGAATCATCTGCAATAAACAATATCGTGAACCACTCATTCTCTATTTTGTGTCTTTAAATTATTAAAATTCATTGATTTGGTCGATTACATTACAATTCAAACTTTATTTCGAGCGAAAAACCAAGCCTTACCGAGACATGTCCAGAGTCTGTTCCGATTGAGGGAATCCAGATATAGTTTAAGAGGTTGTGCAATTTTTATGAAACCCCAGTAAGAACAAATGTAAAGGGTTTTTGTGTGTCTGTGGTTGGGGTGAGGAAATGGAACAAATGTTCTACAGAGGGTAGATGAGTAGTACACTTAGTAAGATTTAAGAAACTACTCAAAAGAACATTATGTCTAAGTACATAAAGAAGCAAATATATTTGATTATATGGAATGTTAATTTATAAGTGGGACTTATTGTATATTTGAATTGTGTGGGTATGTATATGCGTATGTAGATATATAGATATGGGTAGGTGTATATGTATATAAGTGACTGTTATATGTATGTATATATTTATGTTTGTAAAGTATATACGTACTTTATATAGGTATATATGGCACAGCCCAAGCAGAGGGTCCCCCACCAGAGCCTGGTCTGCTTGAGGTTTCTTTCCTTATAGGGAGTTTTTCCTCACACAGTTGCCTAGTGCTTGCTCTGGGGGTTGGTAAGGTTAGTCCTTACTGGCGTAAAGTGCCTTGATTCGACTTTCTTGTGATCTGGTACTATATAAATATAATTATAAGTGAATAGTATATTGATGTGTATGTCTGTGTGTCAACATGTAGTAGTGATTTGTATTTATGTAAATATGACTGAGTAGAATTGTTGGAACTTGTACTAGCAGGGGTGGGTGCTAATAAGCTTGCTTCAGCCCACACCCTTTCTGACTCACTAGTTTGTCTGTGTTTGTTTGTGGAATTGTTCATTTTTTCTATTTGAATATTTTGTGTGCCGAATTAAAAAAACTTTGTCACTTAAAGTGCTTGCTCACAGGGGTCGTTTTGCCGTTGGGGTTTTACATAATTATTGTATGGCCTTGCCTTACAATATAAAGCGCCTTGGGGCAACTGTTTGTTGTGATTTGGCGCTATATAAAAAAATTGATTGATTGATTGAGTGATTGATTGATTTATAAATCCAGGTTTACTTTATTAACTGTGGGGGGTCATAAATATAATTCATTTGAGCATCTGATTCTCCCGTTATGCCCATGATGCTAAGTACTGTCAAGGTCATAAAACTGGAAATCAGCTTTGTTATATTGTCCTTATTGGGACTTTAACATTCATAAATAAACCCTTTGATCCCCTTGGTAAAATCATGTATGGAAATCATGGATGCACTAGGATTTCGGCAGTTCATTCATGGTTCAACGCATATCAGTGGTAATACTCTGGATTTGGTTCTTGCCACGTGGCCTTGCTGTCACAAATATCGACATCCTGCTCTTGCATCGGCGGTCTCCTGACCACTCGCTTATTAGGTTTACAATTACGCTGCCGCGTTTAGTGGAGCAACACCTTGCCTATCATTGCAGCGACCTTCAACTTTGGACTGAAACCGAAGCGAGACTACCAGAAATCTTAACTTCAAGCTTGATGAAAGACAGTCTTACCTGAATAGCCAGCCTGTAGTCTAGCCTGAATTAGTGCTAAAAACCACACTTGATAAGATTGCGCCTCCTCTATTAATGCCATGCCTTCCCAAGGCACAGACACCTTGGTTCAACAGTTATTTGCGTGACCTTAGGCAGAAGGCTAGAGGGTTGGAACGGAAATGGCGTAGTTCCAAACGAGAGGTGTTCCACCTTGCATGGCGTGATGCTGTCTTAGATTATAAGTATGCACTACTGGCTACAAAGCGTGGCCTATTATTCTGATTTTGATCAATAAAAACAATCATAACTCAAAGGTTTTGTTTGAAACCGTAGTTTTTTCTCATTCATGGACAGCCACTTGTTAGTCACTCTCCCTTTTCTGCACAGGGACTTCTTGGACTATTTGAGAAGAAATTGAGGATATTAGGTTGAGCATATCTCAGCAGGCTTTGGTCCAACCACTGCATACTGGTTATGGAGGTGGATGGTCCCACTGAGGTGTTACCCAGATTTACAGATTTTGATGGTATCTCCGCGTGGCGCGCTGACAAAGCTCATGAACGTCTACGAAAAGTACAACCTGTTTACAATGGGGTACTCAGGTCAAAGCAGTTTCAGTCTTTTGTTATGGTAATGAGTCTTCACGTCATCAGCAGAGTCGTCAAGGGAGCCATCAGGAGAGGGACAGCTGCCTGTCATTAGGAGGGTGCTAACTAGAGCACAATAGGTGCTAATTAGAGCTATTGTGTATTCACTAGCCTATAGCAGTCTGCCTCTCGTAGGAGGGGTCCTGGTTAGGTTTTAAAACTCCAGCTTTTGTGACTTCTTGATTATTCTTCTGTACAAGAGTCAAGACAGAAGTCAGACCACCAGAGCAAGAATTTTAGCTGAGGAAGCTTCTGCGATTTGAAGTGAAACGCCTCATCGCGTCAAGCAACCCAGTCCAGTCGAAGATTCAGGCTTCTCTACTATTTCCAGACAATGAAAATCCAACGACGGGGCGGGACCACTCCTTCCACAAGGCGTGCTCACAGGTGAATGACGTCACCGACAGGCGTGGAAAAACTCACGCATCATGCGCACAAGGGTTCAAGCTTGTCTGACGTGAAAACATATGAATCAAATCCATATAGTTAAAAAAAAAATAAAAAGGTACGATACTTTATGGACAGACCTCGTATTGTGTTCTGAACTTAAATTATATTTAACTTGTATTGACAGAGTCCATTTGCTGCAGAAGCTCTGGGTTGTGTGTGTTCGCTGACATGCATCAGTGCAATGATTATTTCATAGAGCATGTTAAATGGAGTTTGAATGAAATGCTACGGACCCTGTGCGTATATTCTAGTTGTTTTGTCAATGACAAAATAATGTTTGAAATTAAAACACTTTTTTCCTCAACAGTGATGTATTTTTCCCATTTTAGAAGGCAATTAGAAAATTACTACTACTACCCACACACACACACATATATATAAATACGAGGTCTGTTAGAAAAGTATTGGACCTTTTTATTTTTTTTGCAAAAACCTGATGGATTTGAATCAAGTGTGCTTGCATGAACCAACCTTGAACCTTCGTGCGCATGCGTGATTTTTTTTCACACCTGTCGATTGCGTCATTGCTTGTAAGCAGCCTTTGTGTGAGGATGGGTGGAGTCTCTCGTCAGATTTTCTTTGCAAGGAAAATGACGGAAACGACCAGAGCAGCGCGACTGCATAAAATGTGTCAGAAACTGCGCGACAGCCGGGTGGAAAACCATTCGGATTATTCAGACGGCTTTCGGTAACGATCCTCTGGGCATCACACAGATTAAGGAGTGGTACAACCGTTTTAAAGACGGCCGCACAACAGTGGAGAGCGATCCACGCTCCGGTCGGCCAATCACATGGCTGAAATGACCAGATCATTCCAAAGTGAACGCTTGTGGTGATGTGGGACCGGTCGTGTGACTATCCGAGAAATTGTGGAAGAGGTGGACATCAGCATTTTTTCGGCACATTCCACTGTGACAGAAGATTGGCCATGAAAAGAGTTGCAGCGAAATTCACGGCACAAAGCTGCTGACAGAGCAAAAGCGCCACCGCGTTGAAGTCTCACAGGACTGTGTGACATGGTCACCTCATCCACAATTTCTCTGATAGTCACACGAATGAAAAGCCAGCAAAAGCCGTCTGAATCTCTTCAGATTCAGACGGCTTCTTCTTCTTCTTCACAGACTAAGGTTATTATGGAGTTTCCACAAGGTTCGTGCTAGGACCAATTTTATTCACTTTAGACATGCTTCCCTTAGGCAGTATTATTATACACATTGCTTAAATTTTCATTGTTACGCAGATGATACTCAGCTATATCTATCCATGAAGCCAGAGGACACCACCAATTAGCTAAACTGCAGGATTGTCTTACAGACATAAAGACATGGATGACCTCTAATTTCCTGCTTTTACACTCAGATAAACTGAAGTTATTGTACTTGGCCCCCAAATCTTAGAAACATGGTGTCTAACCAGATCCTTACTCTGATGGCATTACCCTGACCTCTAGTAATACTGTGAGAAATCTTGGAGTCATTTTTGATCAGGATATGTCTTCAAAGTGCATATTAACAAATATGTAGGACTGCTTTTTTGCATTTGCGCAATATCTCTAAAATTAGAAAGGTCTTGTCTCAGAGTGATGCTGAAAAAACTAATTCTGCATTTATTTCCTCTAGGCTGGACTATTGTATTCATTAGTATCGGTGGCCTAAAAGTTCCCTGAAAGCCTTCAAGTTAATTCAAAATGCTGCAGCTAGAGTACTACGGGAACTAGAAGGAGAGAGCATATCTCACCCATATTGGCCTCTCTTCTATGGCTTCCTGTTAATTCTAGAATAGAATTTAAAATTCTTCTTCTTACTATAAGGTTTTGAATAATCAGGTCCCATCTTGTCTTAGGGACCTCATAGTAACCATATCACCCCAATAGAGCACTTCGCTCTCAGACTGCAGGCTTCTTGTAGTTCCTAGGGTTGTGTAAGAGTAGAATGGGAGCATAGCCTTCAGCTTCAGGCTCCTCTCCTGTGGAACCAGCTCCCATTCAGATCAGGGAACAGACACCCTCTCTACTTTTAAGTAGGCTTAAACTTCCTTTTTGCTAAAGCTTATAGTTAGGGCTGGATCAGGTGACCCTGAACCATCCCTTAGTTATGCTGCTATAGACTTAGACTGCTGGGGGTTCCCATGATGCACTGAGTGTTTCTTTCTCTTTTTGCTCTGTATGCACCACTCTGCATTTAATCATTAGTGATTGATCTCTGCTCTCTTCCACAGCATGTCTTTTTCCTGGTTCTCTCCCTCAGCCCCAACCAGTCCCAGCAGAAGACTGCCCCTCCCTGAGCCTGGTTCTGCTGGAGGTTTCTTCCTGTTAAAAGGGAGTTTTTCCTTCCCACTGTCGCCATGTGCTTGCTGACAGGGGGTCGTTTTGACCGTGGGGTTTTTCTGTAATTATTGTATGGCCTTGCCTTACAATATAAAGCGCCTGGGGGCAACTGTTGTTGTGATTTGGTGACCTCCCCTTGGTGCCCCCAGTCACCATAGCAAATCTGGTGTCAATTGCTTAATTGCTGTGACTGTGCATAGCAAACGCACGCGCGCGCGCACACACACACACACACACCACTTTTAACCTAAAGGCCCTAGTGACCTCCCCCTTTTTGTTCTCAGTCACCATAGCAATTTTGGTGTTGATTGCATAATTACAGTGGTTGTGCATAGCAAACACACATACATGCACGCAAACACACTTTCAATCTAAAGCCCCTTTCACACCAGGCCAACACAGAGTTGCACAATGCGGCGTACCGACCACGCCGAGCTTATGCAGTCCTCCGTGGCAACACGCCAAGGGACATAGACTCAAAAATGGACTAAAAAATTAAACATGTTTAATTTTAACTTTTAATTTTTTTCATGGACATTCGGTGTAACAACACTGTGTCCAGTGCTCTATGCAAGCCTATGCAACACTCTGCTACTGTATGCACGTCTGTGTAACACTGCATTACTGCACGAGGTCTGTCCACAAAGCAACGGCCCTTCCCATCTCTCTCAAAAACCATATGGACCCGACTCACACATTCCCACGCCAGCCAAGCCCGAACCCCCGTGCGCACAGCGCGAGCCCCCCAATTGTTGCCCCAAACTTCAGCGCAATAAGTCAAGGTAGGGTGCAACAAAGAACAGTAGAGAGTATGTAGTGCTCTGCAATCAAGAACATGCTTTACTTATTTAATACTGCAATACTTTTGATACCTTCTTTTGAATATGCTGAATATGAGCTTTCCAATTAATTTTTTCATCAATAATGACACCGAAAAACTTATTCTCTTGACACGTTCTATGTTTACCCCCATGTATATTTAAATGAATTGTATGTCTTTTTTATAATTTCCAAATAACATCATTTAGTTTAGACAAATTTAATGATAATTTGTTACTATCAAACCATCTCTTTAACTTTATCATTTCTGTTCCTAAACCAGATAATACTTGTTCCAGATTTTCCCCCTGAGCAAAACAGGTTTGTGTCATCTGCAAAGAGCACAGTTTTAACCAGATCTGAGATTTTACATAAATCATTAATGTATAAAATAAATAATTTTGGGCCCAACACAGAACCCTGTGGTAGCCCACAAATGATGTCCAGATATGAAGAACATAGTCCCCGAGTTTAACAAACTGCTTTCGGTTTTGTAAGTAGCTTTTAATCCAACTCAGAGCAACCCCTCTGATTCCATACAGTTCCAACTTTTGAAATAATATATTCTGATCAATTGTGTCAAAAGCCTTTCTTAAGTCAATAATTATATTATTAATTACTATTAATTACAGCCTTATTCCAGAGTGGATGAAATTGATTTTTTCTCATCAAAATTCTACACACAGTACCCAATAATGACAACATGGAACAAGTTTTTTTTTTTTTTTTTTTACTATTGAAAATTAAAAGCCGGGGCAGGGGTGGTAGCCAAGTGGTGAGTGCACTTGTTTCAGTGCGGTAGGTTCCCAGTTCAAATCCCACCCCTGCCACATTTCTCCAGGCAATGTGGAGTTGCGTCAGGAGGGCATCTGGTGTAAAATCTGTGCCAATTCAACATGCAGATCTATGTTGCTGTGACGACCCCGAGTCCAAACAACGGGGAGCAGCTGAAGCTTACTTTGTTGAAAATTAAAAGCTAAGAAATCACATGTACATAAGTATTCACAGCCATTGCCATGAAGCTCAAATCGAGCTCAGGTGTTACAGTTGAGCCGACTGAACCAAGATAGGACCCAAAAATACGAAGAGCTGTATTGAAAAGCAAGGTTACAGTATATTGAATGTGAAAGATAAATGATTCTGGAATGTTGGCTGACACCGGAGCTAGGAGACACAGACTGAATCAAAATGGGCTAAGAGGCAGGGAACCAGATCCAGGCAGCTGCAGACAGAGCTGACAAGAGGCTGAAACTCTAGAAAGAGAGGAACAGAGGGCGAGTCATAAAACGAGTCTGGCAAAGGTGGAGTGAATGAACTTTTATGTAGGTGAGGTGATTGCTGACAGGTGCAGTAATCGGCTCCAAAGCACAGCTCCTGGAGAAAACGAAGAGGGAGCAGAAGCAGAGCAGACACCAAGGCAGCACAACATCAGGTGCCTCCTGTTTCCACTGATCCTCCTTGAGATGTTTCTACAGCTTAATTAGAGTCCACCTGGGATAAATTCAGTTGATTGGACATGCTTTGGAAAGACACACACCTGTCTACATATAAGGTCCCACAGTTGACAGTCAGAGCACAAACCAAGCATGAAGTCAAAGGAATTGTCTGTAAACCTCCGAGACAGGATTGTCTGGATGCACAAATCTGGGGAAGGGTACAGAAACATTTATGCTACTTTGAAGGTCCCAATGAGCACAGTGGCCTCCATCATCTGTAAATGTAAGAAGTTTATATCCACCAGGACTCTTCCTAGAGCTGGACGCCCGTCTAAACAGAGCGATCAGGGAGAAGGACCTTAAGGTCCGGTCACACGGCACTTAATGAAGGACAACGAAGCCCAAACAAAACAAGAAATCTGGACTTTATTGACTTTCGTTGACATCATTTAATCTTTGCGCAGCTTCGTTCCTGCAGATGGCGCTTCGTCAGGATTTTTAATCTGTCAAAAAATTTAAACAAATGCTGCCAGAATCCTCAATTCATCCGTATTTCGTTGGCTGTCGTCCTTTACAGTTTCTTATCATTTGCTTAGTTTTTGTAATGTTAGTGTTTCCTTCAACTTCATTCGACCAGCTGAATGTTTTCATACAGTGCGCCTTGGGCCAACTGTTTGTTGTGATTTGGCGCTATAGAAATAAAATTGATTTTGTCACGGTTTCAGCCAGGTCTGGGGGTTTACTCTGGTTATTCCCCTTTCTGTTGTTCTTTTCAGCTTTGATTTATTAATATTTATTTTCATCAGGAGTTATTCTGTCATGTTTTTCTTGTCACTTTGTTCTGGTTATGATTCACTAGTTATTTTGTTTTCTTCATATGGTTATTTTCTGTTTTTATTTGTCACTTTGTTTTCTTTGTTACTTTATACTTTGGCCGTCCATTCTGTTCTAGTTGTTTTCAGTCATTGTTTATCAAGTTGTCACTTGTTCCTCTTGGTTATTATATTTGTTGTACTGTTGTGTCAGGATTTGTTCTGGTTATTGTTTGGTCACTGCTTTTTCTTATGTTTTGTCTTACTGCCTTGTTTTCTTAAGTCAGTTTGTGTTAATGTCATTTTAGTATTTTGCTCCATGTCTCTCATTCTAGTCCGTGTTGCCAGTTCATGTTTAGTTTAGTTCTCATGTTCATGCCTGCTTCCAGTTGTATTATGTTCTGCCATAGTTCCCTGGTTTTTCACACACCCCTCTGAGTTCTGTTTCACTCCACGCCCTGCACCTGCTCTATGTTTTCATCCTTCTTCCATCTCCATCTGTGTTGTCATGTCACTCCACTAGTTCTGTGCCCTCCTCTCACACTTTGTCCCAGTCTGCTTTGTGTTTTCATTTAGTCACATTCTTGACACCTGTTCACACATCTTTGTCTTTTCTTCTCTCCACCTTGTGTTCTCTTCCTCACTGTCTTGCACAACATAGTATCTTTGTTCATTAGCCACCCCCCCTTTCTGGATCCTTCCTCTCACATGCACCTTGTTAACACCACCTGTTCCTAATTAGTCCACATACATATAAACTCTCACAGTCTCACAGTCCCTCACCAGATTGTTGTCGCTTCCAGCACACTCTCCAGCCTTCTTGTTCTTTGCCTTGTTTAGTCTTGCCGTGTACCAGTTCTTTGCTCTGAGTTTCTTGACCGCTCCTTTTTGCCTCAGCCTACATGCCTGTGTTTGCTCGTGCCTTAGACCCCTTCCTGGAAATGACTACGTTTATGCCTCGCCCTGCTTGTACCTCTGCTCCGCTATCTGATCACCTGTGTGCCGAACTTCAGCCTGTAATAAACATGACAACTTCTTATACCACAAATCCTGGTTTGGGAGTTTGTACCAAGGGTCCACCCGCTCCAGGTGTCGGGCAGCCGTCCGTCATGACAGATTTGATTTGATACAGTGCAGAAGATGGTTTGTGAGCACTGCTGTGGAGGAGAGAGGCAGCTGCTTCCTCCACGGACGGTGCTGGTGTGTGGTGTGGGGCTTTTGCCACTGCATGTGATGGGGCAAGTGTGGCTGCTGTCATGCCGTGGTGCTGGCCGGCCAAGAAGAATTTGTCAGCCTCCTCTGCCAGCGCATGGCAGTCCGTGATCGTGGTGTTGCCCAGTGCTGGGCTTAGGGCTAGTGGCCAGTGATCATCTTAGTATTTCTTCTGTTTTTCTTGTTATTTAATGCTGAAAAATGATACTTTATTTGTTGTCTTTCTGATGCCTGATTCTGTTTTTTCTCTGTGTTTGACGTGCAGCTCCATCCAGAGGCAGGAATCTTCTTCTGCAGGCCTCCCGTCCTGTGCAATGGCATGGACTCCCAAAATTTCCTGTATTGTCAGTTGTTGTGTAAACTGTGTTGGTATCATTGCCCAAGCAGAGGGTCACCCCTTTGAGTCTGGTCTGCTTGAGGTTTCTTCCTCAAATCATCAGAGGGAGTTTTCCTTCCCACTGTTCCCTGTGTGCTTGCTCTTGGGGTTTGTTAAGGTTAGACCTTACTTGTGTGAGTCACCATCAGGTACCTTTGTTGTGATTTGGCGCTATATAAATTAAATAAATTGAAATCTTTTGGACAAACAGCCATTACAGCTCCAGGCTTTAATCGATTCAGGTACTGTCACACAGGGAGAGACAGAGTGCTGATGAGGCACAAACAAAACTTAGAGAACTCAGTTTTGCCAACGGGGTACCTGGCCTCAGTTATTGAACTCTAGTCCTCTTGTTGCCTACATTTTTGATAATTCCACTAACTTTTGCCTCCGTGTTCACAGCCCTCTGTATTCCATCAGCTCTGTCACAGTCTCCTGCTCAGGTTGTCATGCCACTGCTCTGACTACTCTCTCCCTCCTCCAGTGTTTGGTTCTTCGACTTAATCAGTTTGCACATTATCATTATTTGTACAATAAATTGTTACATTTTTTGGAACTTAAGGTCTGTTTACTACTAATCCTCATCCTACTAGTCCTAATCCTTGCTTTGGGTGTTTTTTGCACCATACACAGTAAAATCAGGAGTGTTTAATTGGTAGGAACATATGTACACACATGGAGCCTTACTTGGTCTACAACAACTCACAGCTCCATCAGACCAACAGCTTGCACTGCTGCTCAGCTTTCCACCCTTACAGATCACTTGCCTGTTTAATGCCACACCTCCCACAACAGCAGCTGTGCCAATAGCTCCCTCACCAGTCTCTGCTTCCCCAGTAGCCTTGGATTCACATTCCCAGGAACCTTTAATTTGTCACCCCGAACCATATGCAGGAGCAGTCGATAGGTGTGCATCTTTCCTACTTCAGTGTTCTGTAGTATTTTCCCTCACATTCACCCCGATGTGCCTCACATTCACTCCGATTCACCCCAATGATGAGGGTGCTGCCATACAAGGTACTCACTACAGCAACTAGGGGATTAAGGACCTTGCCCAAGGGCCCTTAGTGATTTTCCGGTCAGGCTGGGATTTGGTCTCAAGCCCAAAGCTTTAACCACTAGACCATCACCTCCCCACAAGATAGCTTACCTCATTAGCTTTCTTAGGGGAGAGGCCCTGGACTGGGCTACAGCCTTATGGGGGCAGCAATCCGCGGTATTAGTGTCATATCCATCGTTTGAACAGGATTTCCGAACGGTGTCTGATTACCCAATGCAGGGGCAGGTGACCTAATTGAAGACTTAACAGTATTCCCTGAAAACTCCCTTCTGTCTGATCATTTCTTAATAACATTTACATTTACTCTGATGGACTACCCAGCAGTGGGGAATAAGTTTCATTACACTAGAAGTCTTTCAGAAAGCGCTGTAACTAGGTGTTGGGTATTTTCTCCTCCAAACATTCTTAAAACCTTGATAAGACAAACAGAGTCAAGAAACACCAGTGAGACAGAAAGTCAAATTATCTCGCGCGGAGTGCAGTCAGGCTGTACACCAAGGCTACACTAAAGTCTGGCCTGCTCTCCCGCTCTTTTTATTAGAGAAGCCCTCACCACATAAAAAAACTTGTCCTAAGGGTGGGGGGGACGACGCAGGACAAGTTTCTTCCCGTAACATAAACACATACGTCAATAAGTGCAGCTGTAAGGAAAAACAGATTCTTTCTTTTACTCTTATCGTCGAAGGTCAGCACATCTCGTTCGTCTGTTGCAGTTATCAGCTGTTCTGCATCTGCCTGGAGTGTCCTGTTCTTCACACTAAGCATCACATCACAACAGTCAAAACAACCTCCAGTTCTTTTACTCCCAGTTCAGCCTGACCCCATCATGCTTCACTCCCAGTCGTTAGTGGCTACAAAAACAAGGTTGTATAATAATAATAAGTACATCCAGCTCTTCATTCCCAGTTCAGATTGACCCCAGCATGCTAAAACAAGGTTGAATAACACGTACATTCTCAGGGTCAGGTGCAAAACAGCACAACACCGTTTTCATGAGAAAAAAGACAAAGGTACAAATGTTTAACAGTGATAACATATATACAAAATCTTTAACATTCCCCTCCTGTTTATCGCCTGTTAAACATATAGTAGGCATCACCCAACTTAGCACTTCTTTTTGAGATTTTCACTAAGAGGTTCATCATGGTATGTTCTATAGGCTTACACCCAGAGGTGATGTCATCATCGTCACCATCATCGGTGTCTGGGTCATCGGTCTGGGTACAAGTCATGAGAGTCATCTTCCTCCTCGTTGTCGTCATGCCCCAGGAGTGGATATGATGCTGGTCCCCTCCTGGTCCTGGACTTATTGCTGTGGTTATCATTCTATTTACAAGGCCTCGGAGACATGGAATACAACAACATCCACACAATGTTAGAATCGCAGCAAATACTGCTATAGACACTAATAGTGAAGAAATCAAAGACCTCCATTTTCCCATCCCTTCCACCCACCAATCACAGCCTTCGGTGTGTACTCCACTGTGCTCTTTCATCTTCCTGTTCAACGTCCTCAGCCCGTCAATGGCTTGAGTGAGACTGCCATCTGCAGCTGTGTTGTTGGGAATGAATGTGCAGCATTGTTCTCCGAACATGGCACAAACACCTCCTTTCTCTGCCAACAACATATCCAGAGCAATACGGTTCTGGAAGGCCATAAGGGACGTGGCTTCTAACTGTGAATGGACAGCCTTAAATCCTTCCTCAGTCCAATTTCCTAATTTCTGTACATTGTAGTGGATGTAGTTTATTCTGTCCACGTTTTTATTAATTGAACACCACCAGCAGATGGAAGATTCGAATCCAGCTGCTATTTGATCAACCAGTTTATACTCGTCAGGCACTCCTCTGGGGACTCCTATTGCATCAATATATGTTGGATTTCCCACTCCTTTCCAATCTCTTTTTACTCTATGTCTGGCTATGCCTTTCTGCCAATCTTCAGGAATAAGAGAGGCTGCATATGTCGTAACGTCTTCAGGGGTCATGGGTATAGCTTTAACTGGTAACAATAATGATATTAATGCACAATAACCTGACACATTTCGTGGCAGTCTGTCAAAGATTCTGTTATCACCACACCACCACCATACATCACTCCTACCGACAGGTTTGAATGTGGGAGTACTATGGACCACATCCTTACACCAGGCAGTGTGGTTTAAGCTACCCAAAGTCTTACTTGTCCCTGTCAAGTGTACACATGTATGGTTAGCATGCCCAACTTTGCTTGAAAATAAAGGTTTAATCTTAGTCAATTTGGTCAATGGATAGATCTTGTCCCACTTAGAACAATTGTTGTTTGCTGCAATGTATGTCTGTGTCATTACAGTCAGCAGACAGTCTTTGGGTAATGCTGCTGGTATTACCTGTAATATAGGTCTGGGTCCCATACATACAACACAGTCCTTCTTTGCAGCTAGTCCTGCCTGTTCTGCCATTAAAACCCAATTGTTATTTTGTCCACTAATTCCTGTAGTTACTAGGAACCAGTCATCTGCCTTCATGTCTTTTGTGCCTTGTACGGACATCCCCTTTGCTTGTATGGACACCCCCTTTGCTTGTATGGACACCCCCTTTGACGTACTTAATTCTGTCAATATTGGTTGCTGTACTCTATCTGTTTCACAGAGGAAAAAATGGAAATACGGATCTTTTCCTGGTTTGTATACCCAAAGGAGGAACAACCAACAGTCTCCCTTTATATCAGGTGGGAATATAGTTCCTTTTCTGTGGTATTCACCACTATAAACAGCTTATCATCTGTTTGATACATTTTGAGAATTTGACTCTGGTACTTAGCCCACTCGGTTTGTGCCCATCTTGGTGTCCATCTACTCCATTCATCGGCTACCAACGTTTCCCATCTCTTATCTTGTTGATCATTGGTCATATACCATGAGAAACTATTTCCGTAATTAGTCCCTCTGTCACCATCCCATGTTCCATGGGTAAGAGCACTATATGGTACAGAGATGACCACAGAAGCATTTCTAGGAATGCAGGCTTGTACACCAAATCGGTACGCATGGTTCCTATCACACCTATGTACTGTGGCATTCATTATCGGACTGGGGTCTTCGTTACTTCTTTTTGGTCTCTGCAATCTGCGGATGTGAGCCTTATTATCATGTCCCGTGCTTATGGCTTTTAATAATAAGCCCAATCCAAAAAAGAAAAGTAGCATAACAAGGACTGTCCATGGGGTCCAGAAACCCTCGTTCTTTTTATTTTTTTCTTTCACCATTTCTGCACACTACAGCACACCTATGTTCAGAACAGTGGCTTCTTAATGTCTTCTGCTAGCTTTCGTGTCTAACCTGGATCTTAACACCAAGCTCACACACTATTACTAGTCTTGTCCTACTGTTCTTACTGTTTGTCTGTGTCTGCAGAAATGACTTTCTTACAGTGAGTTAAATGAATCCATGTACTTCTTTCCCCAATTTTCAAGGCTGTGGGTGTTGTGAGTAGTACTTGATAGGGCCCTTCCCATTTAGGTGAATGCCAGTGTTTTCTCTTGATGCTTCTTATCAACACCCAGTCTCCAGGTACCACTTTAGGGTCCTCCTGTGGAGAAATGGGATCATCAGTGTTTGGAACTCTCCCTCGTTGTCCTTCTAACATTTTTCTCATGTAATCTGCCAAATTGGCTTCCTCAGGTACATCCCAAATTTGCCCATAATATGGCAATTGATATTTTCTGCCAAACAATGTTTCATACGGTGTCAACCCCATGGTACTAGTTATGTTTATATACATTTTTACCAAATCTACACAATGTGTCCATGGTCTGCCTGTTTCCTCCATTGTCTTTCTAAGTCTGTTTTTTACTGTTCCATTCATCCTTTCCACTAATCCGGCACTTTGTGGATGATAAGCACAATGATTTTTGAGATTAATCTGTAGCGCTTCTCCTACATATTGCACTATTGTATTAACAAAATGCGCTCCATTATCTGAATAGACTGTTTCTGGTATTCCAAATCGTGGAATGATGTCTTTGCATAATGCTTTAGCCACTGTAAGTGCATCTGCATGTTTTGTAGGGAACAATTCTACCCATTTTGAGAAGGCATCAATTATGACTAAACAAAATTCCTTCCCTTCATGTTTACTCACCTGTATATAATCCATATGAATCACTTGACAGGGATATCGTGGTGTTGGAAATTTGCCTCTTTGGGGTCTCAAATTGCCTTGTGAGTTGTGTTTTGCACATGTCATGCATGCTCTACAATGCTGTTTTGCATATGCATCGAACCCATAAAGACAAAAAATAGATTGCAATTGCGATATCATACCCCCTGATGAGACATGCGTCACACCATGGCTCATAATAGCTGCCCATTTAAACATATTTTTTGGGCAATATGGGTTTCTTTTGTGGTCATAAGTACAAATCATTTGCGAATGTAGCTCCTTTGTGTAACGACATTTGTTTTTCTTTATCAGTTGCCTGCTGTTGCATCTCAGCAAGCAGTACGTGATCTAAGTGCGAATCTGGAGTGGTTTCCTGTACAACAAAAATAGAAGAGGCTGCTGCTGCCTCTTTTGCTGCTCTGTCAGCAAAATCATTTCCTTTTGAAACACTGTCAGAGCCTTTGGTGTGAGCCGCACATTTGCATATAGCAATTTGTTTAGGCAATTTCACAGCTTTCAGCAGTGCAGTTAGGAGTGTGGCATGAGTCACTGGTTTTCCAGATGATGTCACCATTCCACGCTCTTCCCACAGTTTTGCAAACACATGCACTGTGCTGAAAGAATACTGGCTGTCTGTATAAATTGTTACAGCCGTACCTTTAAACAGATAGCAAGCTGCAGTTAAAGCAACTAATTCAGCTGCTTGTGCTGAAAATGATGATGGCAATGAAGCAGAATCCAATACTTCTGAATTTGTGACAACAGCATATCCAGATTGTGTTTGTCCATAATCATTTTTAGTGGAAGAACCATCCACATACACAATTGTACTGTTTGGGATGGGTGTGTCCCGGAGGTCTGGGCGTGCTTTCATACAGACTGTTGCTACATCAAGACAATTGTGCGGCTCACCATCCTCAGGTAAAGGTATCAATGTGGATGGATTCAATGTTGTACATCGCTCTACCGTAAGGTGTGGTTGTGATAATAGCAAGGACATGCACGAAAGATGTCTTGCTGGGGACAAAAGGCTCATGTTTGTCTGCAACAGAAGTGCAGAAACTGCATGTGGAACTTTCAATGTCAGCTGATGGAATAGAACAACATTACTGCTACTTTGAACAGCCATAGAAGCTGCAATTACAGCGCGTACACATGGTGGTAAAGCACTTGCCACTGCATCCAATTTAGATGAGTAGTAGGCAACTGGCCTTAATTTTGAGCCATACACTTGTACCAAAACACTAGTCATGAACTTATTCTTACAATCAACTGTTTGAATGAATGGTTTACTATAATCTGGTAGTGCCAAAACTGTGGATGACACTAATGTTTGTTTTACTTTTACAAAAGCTTCCTCAGCTTCTTTGTTCCATTCCAACACGGTTGACATTGAAATATCATCTTTGTACATCAAATCAGAAAGTGGACTAGTCAATTCTGCATAGCAGGGAATCCATGCCCTGCAGTAATTAGTCAGTCCAAGAAATGACATCATCTGTCTTTTAGTTTGTGGTTTCGGAGCATGTAAAATCGCTTCCTTCCTGTCAGACAGGATCGTGCGCCCTGTGGCTGATAATTCATGTCCTAAATATTTTACTTTATCCCTACACAACTGAACTTTGTTTTTACTCACTTTGTGGCCATTATCAAATAAGAAACATAATAATGCTACTGTGTCAGTTATGCAGTTTTCTCGTGTGTCAGAGGCAATCAAAATGTCATCAACATACACTAATAGTTGGCTATCTGCCGGTGGAACGAAATTGGCTAAACATGCTGACATGACTTGAGAATAAATAGTTGGACTCTCTGCGTAACCCTGCGGTAATCTGGTAAATGTATATCGTTGTCCTTTAAAGGTAAAAGCAAACCAGAATTGACTATCTGGGTGTACTGGCACAGAGAAAAATGCATTACTTATGTCAATTACTGAG
The DNA here is from genome assembly GCF_902500255.1 of Thalassophryne amazonica. NCBI lineage: Eukaryota > Metazoa > Chordata > Actinopteri > Batrachoidiformes > Batrachoididae > Thalassophryne > Thalassophryne amazonica. The sequence goes on along the minus strand of NC_047114.1, from coordinate 66,960 downwards.
AAACTATTAGAATTTGGTCTCAGCGAATTTAACAAGGTGTGTGGATCTGGAACACATGGTGCTCTTTTAATCACAGCAGCATTTACTGCCTGCAGATCTTGAATCATTCTCCACCCCACTGAGGGCGGAGCCTTTTTTACAGGAAATATGGGTGTGTTACATGGTGAATCTGGGCATGGCACTATTACTCCTGCTGTTAATAAATCCTCTATTACTGGCCTGATTCCTTCAATTGCATCAGGTTTCAATGGATACTGTCTTACACATGGTCTGTATTCTGTTTTTGGTCTTATAACTACAGGTTGTGCATTTTTTATCAGTCCTACGTCTGAAGGACCTGTTGTCCACAATCCTGATGGTACCGAAGAGAGAAGATCATCTTCTTCAGGACTCAACTGAAACACTCAGGATTGTGAAGTGGACACATCAATATGTGTTCCGGCTGTCAGCACTAATGAGACATTAACTGGCACTTTATACAATTTAGTTGATGGACTGAACTCCGTTCGTGGTCCAACTCTGCTCCAATCAGTGGCTGACAAAGCTGTTATGACTGTCAGTCCCAAATCTTGCCATTCTGTCAAATATGGTTTACAAAGTGACACATGTAATGGCATACCTGTGAATCTCAATTTTGAAACATCTTCAGTGGCACCTGTCACTGTTATGACAGCTGTGGAGTTGCCATCATGAATCAAATCTGTCATTGTCAGCTTCACAGGTGAAATGTCTTTCAATTTGTTTTCATAGTCACCATCCGGACCTGGAGGATCTTTATGCCACATTGTGACATGCAGGTCAGGTGGTGACATCTGTTGTTCAGGATTTTTTAGTAGGGCTGTCGCTTGCAAGACGACATCTTTACCCCATCCTGCAGCATCTTCTTCTGAAATGTCAAATGTATAGTAATAGTGGAATGTGGGGTCATCGCTTTCTTCTCTTACCATGTTAATGCCTCCTGTGCGCTCAACAACTAATTTCCCTTGTTCCATAATTATGGACAAGCCCAATGCAGTCAGTCCGTCTCGTCCTAAGAGGTTAACTGGACATTGTGGCATGTTCAACACTGACATACATGTCAGGCCAAATGGATCCGTCAACGTTATGGGTTTAGTGATAGGGACGTCTGATGTTTGTCCATTTGCAGAGCGAACCCTAAAGATTTTGTTGCTTAATTTATGGACAGGTATGTTGTCATTACATGTGGTTCTACATGCTCCTGTATCACAAAGGAATGTCACTGGTCGTCCATTTACCAACAAAGTCACTTCTGGTTTTGGTACCGGATTTCCCAGTAAGGCACACAGATCCATATCACAATCAGACTGCCTATCTGATGTGGAATCATAGATTATGGATTCTAGTCATTGTGGATACTGTGGCTGCGGAGGATTATTCCGTTGTGGAATTCCTCCTGCTGCTCCATCAGTAGGTGGATTCGGACAATTTCTATACATATGTCCCTCTCTCCCACAGTTCCAACAAATCAGGGGACCACATGGTGGCCCTCCCTGTCTGTGCTGCTGCCGCGGTTGCCATGGTCCTTGACGTTGTGGCTGTCCACCTTGTCTATTTTGCCATGGCTTTTGGGGGCGTTTGCACTGCTTCTGCTGCCTCAAGTTACTTTGTTGGTAATATATTTCATCCTCTCCTTGTGTTACGTACACTCCTTTGTCGCTGTTTCCTGTCTTTTTCTGCTTTAAGACTCCTTCTGCATGACAGCAGTGTGTATGTGTTTCTTCCAATGTACCTGTAGGCAATCCAATCCAATGTTTCTGTATCCAAGCTTTTATATCCTTATTGGAATGTTGGATCAGAGCGTTCTTCAATTGTTGTTCATACACTGGTGTTCCTGGCAATATGCCACTATGGACTCTAAATACACTCTCAAATCTGCATCTAAACTCTGTCCATGGCTCTCCTTCTTTCTGTGTTGTCCTGGTAATTTCAGTATAATTTATCTTTGGTCCTAACACACCTTTTGCACGTGTAATCATAGCTTCCACTCTTGTTTTCAAGACTAGATCATCATGTGTCAGTGGTACGCCATGTTGGTCTGCAGGATTCCAGTCTCCGCGTATCTGACTCCATTTAGGGCCACATGCTTTCATCCACACCTGTTGGACTTCAGGTCCATTAAGGTGGTAAGAATTTCTAATGTTTTCTATATCCTGCATAAATCCCTCGATATCGACATGTGGCGATGGTATCATGTCGACTGCTGCTTTGATATCATCAGCATTCCATGTTCGATATACGAGCATGGTTGATCGATGTCCTGCTGTTCCTGCACGAGGATTTGGTACTTCTATCATAGGATAGGCACCTCCCTGGTCACTGTGTTCCACCATGGGAGGAGCTGTAGGCACTTTCGCTTGACTGCGTGTTTGTGGTTTTTCTTGTTTTTCACATTTTACCTTAGGTTTTACTGCCAAATCATACTGTGGTGGCGGTACATCGTCATCCTCTGGTAGAGGATATAAAGGTGTTGTTGTCACCGACGATCCAGCCGGCGGTGGTTGTTGAGGCTGTTCTGGTTCTCTGTGCTGAATTATCACATCTTCTTCTGCCTTACCTACAGCTTTCTTTTTCCTTGCTTTCTCTAATCGTCGCTTCTCTGCTCCCTTCCGTCTGTTCTCTGCTTCCTCCTCCCAAAATGCCACTAAATCGGCCCCTACTTTCTGCATCTTTTTCTCATCACCTTTATGTTGCTGTTCTAACTCCTTCTTTAGCTTCTGTATACTGATCAGGTTCAGTCGTCCGTCAAAGTCATGTTTATTTATCCAGGTCTCCAATTTCTTTGTTGCTTTTGGATTTTTTGCTTCCATAAATTTCCAGTCGTCAGTTGATAAATTTTCCTTATTTTTAGACGTCTTACCCCCCATTTTTATTATCCCTTGTTATAATTTGGACTTCAGACGGGGGCACACCTAGGGTGTTCTAAATCTGAAGTTTTCACTTTCTTTGGACGTGACAATTAATTTGCCGTCGTGTGGTTGATTCCTTTCACCTCCCCGTAGGAAGCGGAATCACTTGCCTTCGCTTCCACACACACGGTTGTCACTAACGTTGTCCAAAGTATTACACTTTCACACAGTTATTCTAATTACACTTACACAAAACACTATTTACACATAGAAACACTTTTAATAACCGTACGCGTATTCTTAGGCCAGGGGAGCTCGCCCTCCCGTGGAATTTAACTAATGTCCTGCATTAGGGGACTCCACCGTCCCTGCGAGATTTAACTGCCTTTTTACAGTGCACGTATTTCTACCCGGGATTTCCTTTACGTATTAAAACAGAGGAGTCCGTATCCTCCTTCGGAATTTAACTACGTGCGTCCCTCGCAACTGTAGAGGAGTCCGCCCTCCTCGCGGATTTTAACTGCTTTACATTAACAGATGATTCCACGCCATCGCTTACGGAGTTTAACTGTTTTATGTGATCTGATCACCACTCACTCAGTACTGTTACAAAGAAATTCTACTCACTGACTCGACCTCCTGTCTGTCTTCTTCGGGAAAATCTCGTCAACCAGACAATGCCAACGGTGGTCGACAATTGCAGACACGATCAATCGATCGGACCTTGGCCAAGGATTTACGTCTGGACTTGACGACCTCCGCTGGACACCTCCGGTATTGTTGAGATCCCGGACGAGCCCCCAGTCAATGTTGGGTATTTTCTCCTCCAAACATTCTTAAAACCTTGATAAGACAAACAGAGTCAAGAAACACCAGTGAGACAGAAAGTCAAATTTATCTCGCGCGGAGTGCAGTCAGGCTCTACACCAAGGCTACACTAAAGTCTGGCCTGCTCTCCCGCTCTTTTTATTAGAGAAGCCCTCACCACATAAAAAAAACTTGTCCTAAGGGTGGGGGGGGATGACGCAAGACAAGTTTCTTCCCGTAACATAAACACATACGTCAATAAGTGCAGCTGTAAGGAAAAACAGTTTCTTTCTTTTACTCTTATCGTCGAAGGTCAGCACATCTTGTTCGTCTGTTGCAGTTATCAGCTGTTCTGCATCTGCCTGGAGTGTCCTGTTCTTCACACTAAGCATCACATCACAACAGTCAAAACAACCTCCAGTTCTTTTACTCCCAGTTCAGCCTGACCCCATCATGCTTCACTCCCAGTCGTTAGCGGCTACAAAACAAAGTTGTATAATAATAATAAGTACATCCAGCTCTTCATTCCCAGTTCAGATTGACCCCAGCATGCTAAAACAAGGTTGAATAACACGTACATTCTCAGGGTTAGGTGCAAAACAGCACAACACCATTTTCATGAGAAAAAAGACAAAGGTACAAATGTTTAACAGTGATAACATATATACAAAATCTTTAACACTAGGTTTAAGGATATGTTTCCTTCTTTATGTTCCCTAATGCCATATACCAACACAGTGCAGAGTAGCTACCTAAACTCTGTAAGTGAGATAGAGTATCTCGTCAATAGTTTTACATCCTCATTGAAGACAACTTTGGATGCTGTAGCTCCTCTGAAAAGAGAGCTTTAAATCAGAAGTGCCTGACTCCGTGGTATAACTCACAAACTCGCAGCTTAAAGCAGATAACCCGTAAGTTGGAGAGGAAATGGTGTCTCATGAATTTAGAAGATCTTCACTTAGCCTGGAAAAAGAGTCTGTTGCTCTATAAAAAAGCCCTCCGTAAAGCTAGGACATCTTACTACTCATCACTAATTGAAGAAAATAAGAACAACCCCAGGTTTCTTTTCAGCACTGTAGCCAGGCTGACAAAGAGTCAGAGCTCTATTGAGCCGAGAATTCCTTTAACTTTAACTAGTAATGACTTCATGACTTTCTTTGCTAATAAAATTTTAACTATTAGAGAAAAAATTACTCATAACCATCCCAAAGACGTATCGTTATCTTTGGCTGCTTTCAGTGATGCCAGTATTTGGTTAGACTCTTTCTCTCAGATTGTTCTGTCTGAGATATTTTCATTAGTTACTTCATCCAAACTATCAACATGTCTATTAGACCCTATTCCTACCAGGCTGCTGAAGGAAGCCCTACCATTATTTAATACTTCGATCTTAAATATGATCAATCTATCTTTGTTAGTTGGCTATGCACCACAGGCTTTTAAGGTGGCAGTAATTAAACCATTACTTAAAAAGCCATCACTTGACCCAGCTATCTTAGCTAATTATAGGCCAATCTCCAACCTTCCTTTTCTCTCAAAAATTCTTGAAAGGGTAGTTGTAAAACAGCTAACTGGTCATCTGCAGAGGAATGGTCTATTTGAAGAGTTTCAGTCAGGTTTTAGAATTCATCATAGTACAGAAACAGCATTAGTGAAGGTTACAAATGATCTTCTTATGGCCTCAGACAGTGGACTCATCTCTGTGCTTGTTCTGTTAGACCTCAGTGCTGCTTTTGATACTGTTGACCATAAAATTTTATTACAGAGATTAGAGCATGCCATAGGTATTAAAGGCACTGCGCTGTGGTGGTTTGAATCATATTTATCTAATAGATTACAATTTGTTCATGTAAATGGGGAATCTTCTTCACAGACTAAGGTTAATTATGGAGTTCCACAAGGTTCTGTGCAAGGACCAATTTTATTCACTTTATACATGCTTCCTTAGGCAGTATTTTTAGACGGCATTGCTTAAATTTTCATTGTTGCGCAGATGATACCCAGCTTTATCTATCCATGAAGCCAGAGGACACACACCAATTAGCTAAACTGCAGGATTGTCTTACAAACATAAGGACATGGATGACCTCTAATTTCCTGCTTTTAAACTCAGATAAAACTGAACTATTGTACTTCATTATTATCAGGTTGTCCTAAAAGTTCCCTGAAAAGCCTTCAGTTAATTCAAAATGCTGCAGCTAGAGTACTGACGGGGACTAGAAGGAGAGAGCATATCTCACCCATATTGGCCTCTCTTCATTGGCTTCCTGTTAATTCTAAAATAGAATTTAAAATTCTTCTTCTTACTTATAAGGTTTTGAATAATCAGGTCCCATCTTATCTTAGGGACCTCATAGTACCATATCACCCCAATAGAGCGCTTCGCTCTCAGACTGCAGGCTTACTTGTAGTTCCTAGGGTTTGTAAGAGTAGAATGGGAGGCAGAGCCTTCAGCTTTCAGGCTCCTCTCCTGTGGAACCAGCTCCCAATTCGGATCAGGGAGACAGACCCCCTCTCTACTTTTAAGATTAGGCTTAAAACTTTCCTTTTTGCTAAAGCTTATAGTTAGGGCTGGATCAGGTGACCCTGAACCATCCCTTAGTTATGCTGCTATAGACTTAGACTGCTGGGGGGTTCCCATAATGCACTGAGTGTTTCTTTCTCTTTTTGCTCTGTATGCACCACTCTGCATTTAATCATTAGTGATTGATCTCTGCTCCCCTCCACAGCATGTCTTTTTCCTGGTTCTCTCCCTCAGCCCCAACCAGTCCCAGCAGAAGACTGCCCCTCCCTGAGCCTGGTTCTGCTGGAGGTTTCTTCCTGTTAAAAGGGAGTTTTTCCTTCCCACTGTCACCAAGTGCTTGCTCACAGGGGGTCGTTTTGACCGTTGGGGTTTTTACGTAATTATTGTAAAAATTGTGTTGTGTCTACGTTCATAACAAGTGGTGCGTGGACACTACGGTCATTGAGAAGCACTGCTGCCCCGACCTAGAGTTTTTATTATTAAAATGCAGACCCTATTACTTGCCGAGAGAAATCGGCCGAGTGTTTGTAGCTGCTGTGTATGTACACCCGCGTGCAAATGCTAAAACTGCGATGTCCAAGCTGTATGACAGCATAACCAGACAGCAGAATAAACACCCAGATAGCTTTTTTATTGTGGCTGGGGATGTTAACCACACAAATTTAAAGACTGTGCTCCCCAGGTTCTACAAAAATGTGGATATCAGGACGAGGAAAAGCAAAACATTAGACCAGGTTTACACTAGCTCTCCAGAGGCATACAAAGCCCATCCCTCCCCCCACCTGGGCCACTCTGATCACCTTTCTTTGATACTGACACCAGCCTACAAACCATTCATCTGTAGGTCTAAACCGCTGAATAAACCAATTCAGTGTTGGACTGAAGAGACCAAACTGTCTCTTCAAGACTGTTTTGAGGACACAGAGTGGGACATTTTGTCTTTTTCTACGGACAATGCAACAACTAAAAAGGTGGTGAAGGTCTTCCCCAACCAAAAACCCTGGTTTAGTAAAAAGACCAGATTACTTCTCCAGGCTCGGGATATGGCACTGAGGTCAGGGAACAGAGACTCATACAGACAGGCCAGAGCAGACCTGACCCGAGGTATTAAGGCTGCCAAGGCAAACTACAGGAAGCGCATAGAGGCCAACTTCATAGAGGGCAACGCACGCTCCATGTGGAAGGGTATCCAAAACGATTAGATTAACGATAAAAGATTATAAAAAATGCCACATCACTCTCCCTGACGCAGATGTGGCTTTTCTGGACCAGCTCAATGCCTTCTTCTCCCGCTTTGAGGAAGGAAGAGGACAGACTGAAGACACGTTGCTGCCACCAACATCACCTCACAGTCAGCCCCTTGTTATCCAGCAGCACCAGGTACTGCAGGTACTGAGGAAGATCGATATCAGCAAGGCACCTGGGCCCGACAACATGCCAGGGAGGCTGCTGAAGTCGTGTGCTCACCAACTGGCTGACGTGTTTACAAAGATTTTTAATCAATCATTGCAGCAGACCACAGTCCCCGCCTGCCTGAAAACTGCCAGCATCATTCCTGTGCCCAAATGGTCTGCCATTTCGGGACTGAATGACTACCGGCCAGTGGCTCTGACACCAGTGATAATGAAGTGTATGGAAAAGCTGGTGCTCAACTACATCAATGACAAGATTCCACCCGGCCTCGACAAGCACCAGTTTGCATACAAGTCCAATAGGTGCACAGATGACGCAGTTTCCATTGCGTTTCATTGTGCTCTCAGCCACTTGGAAAATCCAAACACTTATGTCCGAATGCTGTTTGTTGATTCAGCTCAGCGTTCAATTCCATCAGCCCTAGTAGGCTTGTCAACAAACTGCAGGCATTGAAGCTTGGAACCCCGCTATGCCTATGGATTAAGGACTTTCTGACAAACAGACAACAGTATGTCAGAATAGGCAACTCCACATCCGCTTCCACTGTCATCAACACTGGCGTGCCACAAGGGTGTGTACTAAGCCCTGTCTTGTACACACTGTACACCCATGACTGCATTGCTATTCACAGCGCCACCAACTCTGTATATCAAATTTGCTGATGACACGACAGTCGTGGGACTGATTAGTGACAACAATGAAACGCAGAGAGGAAGTGGATTCACTGGTGACATGGTGCAGTGAAAACCATCTCGACCTGAATACCAAGAAAACGAAAGAAATAATAATTGACTTTTGGAAGGCGCGGGCTACACCTCACCATGCTCTGATGATCAAAGGGGAACGAGTGGAACGTGTCCAAGAATTCAAGTTCCTAGGACTACACATCTTTGAGGAAGTTGGCTGGACAGCCAATACCAATCATATGGTTAAAAAGGCCCAGCAATGCCTATTTTTCCTAGGAACATTGAAAAAGAACAAGTTGCCTCTGCATCTGTTGAAGAATTTCTCCAGCTGCACCATCGAGAGCGTACTCACATATGGATGTACGGTGTGGTATGCCAGCTGCACCGCATCTGAGAAGAAACAGCTTCAGCGAGTGATTAAAACAGCTCAGCAGATCATCGGTTGCCCGCTCCCATCCCTGGCTGAGATTTACTCAAAACGCCTTCTCGGACGGGCCACAAAGATCACGAATGATCCCTACCATCCGGGACACTCCCTCTTCTCCATCCTCCCGTCTGGCAGGCTCCGGGTTATCCGAGCCCTTTTCAGAGCAGCTTTTTCCCAATGGCTGTGAAAACACTTTTAGAAGAATATTGACTACTTGTATCGCACTGGGGATCACACTGCACTGTTTTTATTATTGCACCAGATATCCCCTCCATTGTTTTATTTTTTTAAATATGTATTTAATATTCATTATCTTATTTATACTGAGTTTTTAACAGACTATATATTTTATATGTGACAGTCTATCGTATATTGTAATTTATCTGTGAGGGAGCTGCTGCACAGGGGTGTTGCCGAACGACATTTCATTGTGTTCTTTATACAATGACAATAAAGCTTATTCATTCATTCATTAGAAAGGTCTTGTCTCAGAGTGATGCTGAAAAACTAATTCATGCATTTATTTCCTCTAGGCTGGACTATTGTAATTCATTATTATCAGGTTGTCCTAAAAGTTCCCTGAAAAGCCTTCAGTTAATTCAAAATGCTGCAGCTAGAGTACTGACGGGTACTAGAAGGAGAGAGCATATCTCACCCATATTGGCCTCTCTTCATTGGCTTCCTGTTAATTCCAGAATTTAAAATTCTTCTTCTTACTTATAAGGTTTTGAATAATCAGGTCCCATCTTATCTTAGGGACCTCATAGTACCATATCACCCCAATAGAGCGCTTCGCTCTCAGACTGCAGGCTTACTTGTAGTTCCTAGGGTTTGTAAGAGTAGAATGGGAGGCAGAGCCTTCAGCTTTCAGGCTCCTCTCCTGTGGAACCAGCTCCCAATTCAAATCAGGGAGACAGACACCCTCTCTACTTTTAAGATTAGGCTTAAAACTTTCCTTTTTGCTAAAGCTTATAGTTAGGGCTGGATCAGGTGACCCTGAACCATCCCTTAGTTATGCTGTTATAGACTTAGACTGCTGGGGGGTTCCCATGATGCACTGAGTGTTTCTTTCTCTTTTTGCTCTGTATGCACCACTCTGCATTTAATCATTAGTGATCGATCTCTGCCTGGTTCTGCTGGAGGTTTCTTCCTATTAAAAGGGAGTTTTTCCTTCCCACTGTCACCAAGTGCTTGCTCACAGGGCGTCGTTTTAACCGTTGGGGTTTTTCTGTAATTACTGTATGGCTTTTGCCTTACAATATAAAGTACCTTGGGGCAACTGTTTGTTGTGATTTGGCGTATATAAATAAAATTGATTTGATTTGATTTGATCATGAAGGAGTTATCATGACTTGAAGTTCCATGGTGAAGGTTCAAAATAGCGGCGCCATAGCGGCCACACCCATTGACATAGAGAAAAGCTTTCGATAACTTCCACACGTTGTATTTGAACGAACTGCTCCTAGGGATTTTGTCCAATGCACTTCAAATTTCTTTCAGATCACCCAGAGACGATGCTGATCAAAAGTTATCGAATAAAATAATAAATGTAATAAAATTTTATGGTCAACAGTATCAAAGCTGCACTGAGGTCTAACAGGACGAGCACAGAGATGAGTCAACTGTCTGAGGCCATAAGAAGCTAAGGTAGCTGGGTCAAGTGATGGCTTTTTAAGTAATGGTTTAATTACTGCCACCTTAAAAGCCTGTGGTACATAGCCAACTAATAAAGATAGACTGATCATATTTAAGATTGAAGCATTAATTACTGGTAGGACTTCCTTGAGCAGCCTGTTAGGAATGGGGTCTAATAGACATGTTAATAGTTTGGAGGAAGTGACTAATGAAAGTAACTCAGACAGAACAATCAGAGAGAAAGAGTCTAACCAAATACCAGCATTACTGAAAGCAGCGAAACATAAATATATGTCTTTGGGATGGTTATGAATAATTTTTTCTCTAATAGTTAAAATTTTATTTGCAAAGAAAGTCATGAAGTCATTACTAGTTAAAGTTAAAGGAATACTCAGCTCAATAGAGCTCTGACTCTTTGTCAGCCTGGCTACAGTGCTGAAAAGAAACCTGGGGTTGTTCTTATTTTCTTCAATTAGTGATGAATAGTAAGATGTCCTAGCTTTACAGAGGGCTTTTTTATAGAGCAACAGACTCTTTTTCCAGGCTAAGTGAAGATCTTCTAAATTGGTGAGACGCCATTTCCTTACGGGTTATCTGCTTTAAGCTGCGAGTTTGTGGGTTATACCACGGAGTCAGGCACTTCTGATTTAAGGCTCTCTTTTTCAGAGGAGCTACAGCATCTAAAGTTGTTCTCAATGAAGATGTAAAGCTATTGAAGAGATAATCTATCTCACTCACAGAGTTTAGGTAGCTACTCTGCACTGTGTTGGTATATGGCATTGAAGAACATAACAAAGAAGGAAACATTGTTGTGTGGCTGGGGGGGCCTGGCTGCCTTTTCTTTCTGTTTTCTGTCCTGTCTTTTGTTTTTCCTTCCAGGTGGCTTGCATTTGGGACTGAGTGGCTGTGTAGCTGAGTTTATCAGGACCTCACCCTGATCACCTGAGGCTGATCACCTGCGGCTCGTCAGGACTCACAGCTGTGGTGCATCTACAATGGATTGGAACATGGTGGCATTTAAGACTGGAGTACACAGTGTGTATTTGCCAGAGACTCGACCTTGTGACCAGACGGGTGAGATCGTCGTCTCAAGAGCCATCTCATCATCAGTGGATGCAGAGAACGTCCAGGTGTGATGCATGGTCTGTGAAAGAGGAGGGGGTGAGGTCTCACGCTCGTCAGCACACTTCCTGAGACTCAGTTTGTCGCAGCCACCTGGGGGGTGTCGGCGGGGTCCTTGGGTCCGAACCGGTTCTGGCTCCGGACCGTTAGCGCTGCTGGGAGCGCACCGCAATCCACCACGCCAGACCGCACACTTTTATATTTTTCACATCACTGTTATGTTTATTAAACTCTGTTATCCTTTGTACCGTGCTCTGCTTATTTTATACTGGGTCCTTCAAACGCTGGTCGGTTCTCCGGGCTGCGTCCGACTCATAACAAACATATCCTTAAACCTAGTTACAGCGTTTTCTGAAAGTCTTCTACTGTAATGAAACTTATTCCCCACTGCTGGGTAGTCCATTAAAGTAAATGTAAATGTTATTAGGAAATGATTAGACAAAAAGGGGTTTTCAGGGAATACTGTTAAGTCTTCAATTTCCATGCCATATGTCAGAACAAGATCTTAAGTGTGGCTAAAGTGGTGGGTGGACTCATTTACATTTTGAGCGAAGCCAACTGAGTCTAATAATAGATTAAATGCAGTGTTGAGGCTGTCATTCTCAGCATCTATGTGGATGTTAAAATCACCCACTATAATTATCTTATCTGAGCTAAGCATTAAGTCAGACAAAAGGTTGAAAAATCACAGAGAAACTCACAGTAACGACCAGGTGGACGATAGATAATAACAAATAAAACTGATTTGTGAGACTTCCAATTTGGATGGACAAGACTAAGAGTCAAGCTTTCAAATGAATTAAAGCTCTGTCTGGGTCTTTGATTAATTAATAAGCTGGAGTGGATGATTGCTGCTAATCCTCCTCCTCGACCCGTGCTACGAGCATACTGACAGTTAGTGTGACTCGGGGGTGTTGACTCATTTAAACTAACATATTCATCAATCAATCAATCAATCAATCAATTTTATTTATATAGCGCCAAATCACAAGAGGCAAGCAAGATCCCATTCATTCATCATATTCATCCATTCAGGCACTCTACTGGTGGTTGGCTCTCACTATGGTATTGTATCACTTCCTGTTCCGGAGCACAGCGGTGTTTTGCTGTATCTGTTAGCTGTTTAATCTGCGTAGTTAGATTGATCTAGTTACCTAGATAACGATTTGTTTCACAGTGTAATTTTCACGTGCCTTAACTAAAGCACTCCCTCTGCTGAATCACCTCTAAATTATTTACACATTATTCACTTTGTGTGTTTTTAGGAATCCGCTAGCTTAGCGCAGCTATTAGCTCTTAGCCGGTTTAGCATGGCAGCTTCTCCTGTCTCTCCCGCACTTTTCTGCGCTGGGTGTGAAATGTTTAGTTATTCCTCAGCCTCCTTTAGCAGTAACGGTACTTGTAATAAGTGTAGCTTATTCGTAGCTTTGGAGGCCAGGCTGGGCGAATTGGAGACTCGGTTCCGCACCTTGGAAAATCCTACAGCTAGCCAGGCCCCTGTAGTTGGTGTGGACCAAGGTAGCTTAGCTGCCATTAGCTGTCCCCCAGCAGATCCCAAGCAGCCGGGAAAGCAGGCCGGCTGGGTGACTGTGAGGAGGAAGCATAATCCTAAACAGAAGCCCCGTGTACACCACCAACCCGTTCACATCTCTAACCGTTTTTCCCCACTCGGCAACACACCCGCCTAGGATCAAACTCTGGTTATTGGCGACTCTGTTTTGAGAAATGTGAAGTTAGTGACACCAGCAACCATAGTCAAATGTCTTCCGGGGGCCAGAGCAGGCGACATTGAAGGAAATTTGAAACTGCTGGCTAAGGCTAAGCGTGAATTTGGTAAGATTGTAATTCATGTCGGCAGTAATGACACCCGGTTACGCCAATCGGAGGTCACTAAAATTAACATTGAATCGGTGTGTAACTTTGCAAAAACAATGTCGGACTCTGTAGTTTTCTCTGGGCCCCTCCCCAATCGGACCGGGAGTGACATGTTTAGCCGCATGTTCTCCTTGAATTGCTGGCTGTGTGAGTGGTGTCCAAAAAATGAGGTGGGCTTCATAGATAATTGGCAAAGCTTCTGGGGAAAACCTGGTCTTGTTAGGCGAGACGGCATCCATAGAGATGTGAACGGGTTGGTGTTGTACAGGGGGCTTCTGTTTAGGACTATGCTTCCTCCTCACAGTCACCCAGCCGGCCTGCTTTCCCAGCTGCTTGGGATCTGCTGGGGGACAGCTAACGGCAGCTAAGCTACCTTGGTCCACACCAACTACAGGGGCCTGGCTAGCTGTAGGATTTTCCAAGGTGCGGAGCCGAGTCTCCAATTCGCCCAGCCTGGCCTCCAAAGCTACGAATAAGCTACACTTATTACAAGTACCGTTACTGCTAAAGGAGGCAGAGGAATAACTAAACATTTCACACCCAGAGCAGAAAAGTGCGGGAGAGACAGGAGAAGCCGCCATGCTAAACCGGCTAAGAGCTAATATCTGCGCTAAGCTAGCGGATTCCTAAAAACACACAAAGTGAATAATGCAAAAATAATTTAGAGGTGAGGAGCTCCCTAGGAGGAGTTCGTTCAAATACGTGTGGAAATCACGCCAAAATGACAAGAAAATCCAAAATGGCTGAGTTCCTGTTAGGGATAGACCCATGGTGCAAAAGACTTTTTTTAAGTCTATGCAAGTCACACATGTGTACCAATTTTCATCTCCCTACTCCAAAAAAAAAACCCTATGGGGAGGGGTTTTTGAAAGTTTCAAGGGGGGCGCTATTGAGGCATTTTGCCCCACCCATGGACGATGCCCCTATGAATTGTAAGAGGTTGTCATGCTTGACCTGTGTATCAATTTTCACGATGATATGACAAAATAAAGCTGTCAAAAGGAAGAATGTAATTTCATGCCGAAGGGTCAATATTCGGCACGCCGCCACATGGACGCCATTACTAATAGCTTCACGGCGATCATCGCCTACATTCACCAACTTGTTCTGCATGTTTTAGAAGTGGAATGAAGTTGATGGACTATGTGACATCAGTACCCGTTAAAGTGAAAATAGGACATTTCCTGTTACCACTGGGGGCGCTATGCGTTAGGTGGGAAGTTAATATATGCAGACTTTCAGGGTGGAGGATTCATCATGTCCAGCAAGTTTGAAGGATCTACGATTAAGTACTGTATGTGGGTGTGACAGTCATTCGAAGTGAAATGGCGTGCTCCAAAACGCTCGTGAAAATTTGATGAACCCTAGCAGCCACGCCTTTTGACCGACAGAAATTCTTTTGATAACTTTAGATCACCATGGGGTCATGATGATGGGGACCAAATTTGAAGACGATTGGATGAAATCTCTCGGACGAGTTGGTTCAAATGTAAGTAGTGGAAATGGTCAAGAATGGCAAAAAATTACCTCAAAATCGAAACTTAAAATCAAAATGGCCGACTTCCTGTCAACATTTCACCATGACGGTAAGAGACTTTTTTGTGCGTCCCAGCATGGTAAATATGTGTACCGAATTTCATGAGGCTATGACCAAAAAAAAAAAAAAAAACAATCAGGATGGTTTTTTGAATATTTGTAGGGGGCGCCATTTTGCTGCAAGCATGTACGCAACCCCCAAAATATCAAATTTCAGATCCGGACGGTTGACTTTGCAAAGTTTTGTGACTTTTTGAGCGTGGGAAAAGGTCGAAATTGGGGCTTGAAAAGTGTGAAAGTGCTGTAGAGGCAATAAAAACAAACACAAACAGTAAGATACAGACCAAAGAATACTTAAAATAAATCAAAAATAACTCAAGAAGCATAACAAAGAATAAACCAGTGGGTCTTTAGCTTTGCTTTAAAAGCATCCACAGAGCCGGTTGGTCGAATGTCCACAGGAAGCTCATTCCACAACTTCAGTGCCCAGAAGGAAAAATGCTCGTTCACCAAGTCTTTTTCTTGACTTTCGTAACAACCAAAAGGCCTGTTCACTGAGAACGGAGGTTATGGGAAGGTGTATGTGTTTACAAGATCCTTTAAATAAGAAGGTACAAGTCCATTTCCAGTTTTATAAGTTAGCACCTTAAAATCACCGCAAAACTGACAAGAAATCCAGAGGAGAGAGGCCAGCACCGGGGTAATGTACTCGTATTTCCCCGCTCCTGTCAGGATACGAGCAGCAGTATTTTGAACCATCTGCAAGGAACAAAAGCTTTTCTTCAGGAGTCCTGACAAAAGCATATTGCAGTAGTCCAAGTGAGATGTCACAAAAGCATGAATGAGGACTTCTGCATCCCTGTCAGACAGAATTGATTTAATCTTAACAATCCTTCTAAGATGAAAGAAGAATGCCTTTGACGCCTCACTGATGTATTTCTCAAACACAAGAGTCTGGTCAAATATAACCCCAAGATTTTTCTTTTTTTTTCACTGCAATGAACCACACATTCATCCAGAGAAAGAGTAACATTTTCAAACCAATGATGTAAATTCTGAGGTGCAATGATCATCATTTCAGTCTTTGCAGAGTTAAGGAACTAAAAATTATTGGAAAACCAGCTCCTGAAAGTTAAACCCGTTTTCACAATTTACAGGCATTTATAGTTGTAAACCATCTGCATAACAGTGAAAACCAAAACCAAAAGAACATAATAACTGACCAAGTAGTGCAAGATAAAGAGAGAAAAGCAGTGGACCCAAAACAGAACCTTGAGGAACCCCTTGCCTGACTGCACAAGGCTCAGACAGAACATTATTAAACAGAACACATTGAGATCTGTTTAACAAGAAAGATTTCAACCACATCAGCACCTTGCCTGAGATGCAGAACTGTTGCTGTAATCTGTCCATGAGAATACAATGATCAACCGTATCAAACGCAGCACTGAGGTCCAATAACAAAAGAACAGAAGCACGTTCAGAGTCAACATTTAACAAGTCATTCACCACCTTTGTCAGTGCAGTTTCTCCGTGGAATGTGTTAAAGATTTTATATATATATATGTTATCACTGTTAAACATTTGTACCTTTGTCTTCTTTCTGTTGAAAATGTTATTGTGCTGCTTTGTACCTGTCTTTAAAATAACCCTGAGAATATACTTGTTATTCAACTTTGTCTTAAGTATGCTGAGGTCAGTCTGAACTGGGAGTGAAGATAGTATGCTGAGGTCAGTTTTGACTGTTGTGAATTTATGATGCAGAACAGATGATAAGTGCAACAGAAGAGCCTGCAAGAACGGGATGTGTTGACCTTTGATGATAAGATTGAAGGAAAGAAACTGTTTCTCCACGCAGCTGCACTTATTGACGCATGTGTTTGTTTTACTTGAAGAAACTTGTCATGCGTTCCCCCCCCCTTTAGGACAAGTTTCACGCTGTGGGTAGGTTTTCCTAATAAAAAGAGTGAGCAGGCGCAGCAGTCCTTAGTGCTTTCAGTGGTACTACGTGTACGGACTGTTTGCACTCCTCGCGAGCTAAATTTGACTTTCTGTCTCACTGGTGTTTCTTGACTCTGTTTGTCTTGTTAAAGGTTTTAAGATGTTTGGAGGAGAAAATACCCAACATTGACTGGGGGCTACGTCCGGGATCTCAACAACACCGAAGGTGTCCGGCGGGGGTCGCCAAGTCCAGACGAAAATCCTTGGCCAAGGTCCGATCGATTGATCGTGTCTGCAATTGTCGACCGCCGTTGGCATCGTCTGGTTGACGAGATTTCCCGAAGAAGACAGACAGGAAGTCGAGTCAGTGAGTAAAATTTCTTTGTAAACAGTACTGAGTGAGTGGTGATCAGATCACATAAACAGTTAAATTCCGCAAGCGATGATACAGAATCGCCTGTTAATGAAACACAGTTAAACTCTGTAAGGAGGTCGGACTCCTCTACGATGGCGAGGAACGCACGTAGTTAAATTCCGAAGGAGGGTGCGGACTCCTCTGTTTATATACGCGTACCGGTAGGGGATAAAAGTGTGATCACATAAACAGTTAAACTCCGTAAGTGATGGCGTGGAATCGTCTGTTAATGTAAAGCAGTTAAACTCCGCGAGGAGGGCGGACTCCTCTGTTTTAAATACGAAGTAATACCGGTTTTGAGAATAAAAGTGTGAAAGTGTAATACTTTGGACAACGTAAGTGACAACCGTGTGTGTGGATGCAGAGGCAAGTGATTCCGCTTCCTACGGGAGGTGAAGGAATCAACCACACGACGGCAAATTAATTGTCACGTCCAAAGAAAGTGAAAACTTCAGATTTAGAACACCCTAGGTGTGCCCCCGTCTGAAGTCCAAATTATAACAAAGAATAATAATAAAAATGGGGGGAAAGACGTCTAAAAATAAGGGAAATTTATCAACTGACGACTGGAAATTTATGGAAGCAAAAAATCCAAAAGCAACAAAGAAATTGGAGACCTGGATAAATAAACATGACTTTGACGGACGACTGAACCTGACTAGTATTCAGAAGTTGAAGGAAAGGTTAGAAAAGGAACATAAAGGTGATGAGAAAAAAAAAAAAAAAAAACAGCAAGAGGGGCAGATTTAGTGGCGTTTTGGGAGGAGGAAGCAGAGAAAAGGAGACTAGAAAAAATGAGGAAAAAGAAAGGAGTAGGGAAGAGGTAATAGTACAACAAGAACCACAAGAACCTCAGAAACAGGCAGCAGGACCGTCTGGAAAATCATTATATCCTCAGGTAGAGGACGAACCACAGCATTATGACTTAGCAGTAGGACCAAGAATAAATTATACTGAAATTACCAGGACAGCTCAGAAAGAAGGAGAGCCATGGACAGAGTTTAGATGCAGATTTGAGAGTGTATTTAAGGTCCACAGTGGCATAATGCCAGGAACACCAGTGTATGAACAACAATTGAAAAACGCTCTGATCCAGCAATCCAACAAGGATATAAAAGCTTGGATACAGAAGCATTGGATTGGACTGCCTACAGGCACATTGGAAGAAACACGCCCATATTTCAGCGCACAGGTGGTGTTAACATGGTGAGAGAAGAAAGCGATGACCCCACATTCCACTATTACTATACATTTGACATTTCTGAAGAAGATGCTGCAGGATGGGGTAAAGATGTCGTTTTGCAAGCAACAGCCCTACTGAAACATCCTGAACAAAAGATGTCACCACCTGACCTGCATGTCACAATGTGGCATAAAGATCCTCCAGGTCCGGATGGTGACTATGAAAACAAATTGAAAGACATTTCACCTGTGAAGCTGACAATAACCGATTTGATTCATGATGGCAACTCAACAGCTGTCATAACAGTGACAGGTGCCACTGAAGATGTTTTAAAATTGAGATTCACAGGTATGCCATTACATGTGTCACTTTGTAAACCATATTTGACAGAATGGCAAGATTTGGGACTGACAGTCATGACAGCCTTGTCAGCCACTGATTGGAGCAGAGTTGGACCACGAACGGAGTTCAGTCCATCAACTAAATTGTATAAAGTGCCAGTTAATGTCTCATTGGTGCTGACAGCCGGAACACATATTGATGTGTCCACTTCACAATCCTGAGTGTTTCAGTTGAGTCCTGAAGAGGATGATCTTCTTTCTTCAGTACCATCAGGATTGTGGACAACAGGTCCTTCAGACGTAGGACTGATAAAAAATGCACAACCTGTAGTTATAAGACCAAAAACAGAATACAGACCATGTGTAAGACAGTATCCATTGAAACCTGATGCAATTGAAGGAATCAGGCCAGTAATAGAGGATTTGTTAACAGCAGGAGTAATAGTGCCATGTCCAGATTCACCATGTAACACACCCATATTTCCTGTAAAAAAGGCTCCGCCCTCAGTGGGATGGAGAATGATTCAAGATCTGCAGGCAGTAAATGCTGCTGTGATTAAAAGAGCACCATGTGTTCCAGATCCACACACCTTGTTAAATTCGCTGAGACCAAATTCTAATAGTTTCTCAGTAATTGACATAAGTAATGCATTTTTCTCTGTGCCAGTACATCCAGATAGTCAATTCTGGTTTGCTTTTACCTTTAAAGGACAACGATATACATTTACCAGATTACTGCAGGGCATGGATTCCCTGCTATGCAGAATTGACTAGTCCACTTTCTGATTTGATGTACAAAGATGATATTTCAATGTCAACCGTGTTGGAATGGAACAAAGAAGCTGAGGAAGCTTTTGTAAAAGTAAACAAACATTAGTGTCATCCACCAGTTTTGGCACTACCCAGATTATAGTAAACCATTCATTCAAACAGTTGATTGTAAGAATAAGTTCATGACTAGTGTTTTGGTACAAGTGTATGGCTCAAAATTAAGGCCAGTTGCCTACTACTCATCTAAATTGGATGCAGTAGCACGTGCTCTACCACCATGTGTACGCGCTGTAATTGCAGCCTCTATGGCTATTCAAAGTAGTAGTAATGTTGTTCTATTCCATCAGTTGACACTGAAAGTTCCACATGCAGTTTCTGCACTTCTGTTGCAGACAAACATGAGCTTTTTGTCCCCAGCAAGACATCTTTCGTGCATGTCCTTGCTATTATCTCAACCACACCTTACGGTAGAACAATGTACAACATTGAATCCATCCACATTGATACCTTTACCTGAGGATGGTGAGCCGCACAGTTGTCTTGATGTAGCAACTGTTTGTATGAAGGCCCGTGTTGATCTTTTGGATACGCCCATCCCACACAGTACAATTGTGTATGTGGATGGATCCTCCACTAAAAATGCTTATGGACAAACACAATCTGGATATGCTGTTGTCACAAATTCAGAAGTATTGGATTCTACTTCATTGCCATCGTCATTCTCAGCGCAAGCAGCTGAATTAGTTGCTTTAACTGCAGCTTGTCATTTGTTTAAAGGAAAAGCTGTGACAATCTATACGGACAGCCAGTACGCTTTCAGCACAGTGCATGTGTTTGCAGAACTGTGGGAAGAGCGTGGAATGGTGACATCATCTGGAAAGCCAGTGACTCATGCCACTCTCCTAACTGCACTACTGAAAGCTGTAAAATTGCCTAAACAAATTGCTATATGCAAATGTGCGGCTCACACCAAAGGCTCTGATATAGTTTCACAAGGAAATGATTTTGCTGACAGAGCTGCGAAGGTGGCAGCAGCAGCAGCTTCTTCTATTTTTGTTGTACAGGAAACCACTCCAGATTTGCACTTAGGTCACATACTGCTTGCTGAGATGCAACAGCAGGCACCTGAGAAAGAAAGGCAGATGTGGTTACACAAAGGAGCTACATTCGCAAATGATTTGTACTTATGACCACAAAAGAAACCCATATTGCCAAAAATATGTTTAAATGGGCAGCTATTATGAGCCATGGCGTGACGCATGTCTCATCAGGGGGTATGATATCGCAATTACAATCTATTTTTTTGTCTTATGGGTTCGATGCATATGCAAAACAGCATTGTAGAGCATGCATGACATGTGCAAAACACAACTCACAAGGCAATTTGAGACCCCAAAGAGGCAAATTTCCAACACCACAATATCCCTTTCAAGTGATTCATATGGATTATATACAGCTGAGTAAACATGAAGGGAAGGAATTTTGTTAGTCATAATTGATGCCTTCTCAAAATGGGTAGAATTGTTCCCCACAAAACATGCAGATGCACTTACAGTGGCTAAAGCATTGTGCAAAGACATCATTCCACGATTTGGAATACCAGAAACAGTCTATTCAGATAATGGAGCGCATTTTGTTAATACAATAGTGCAATACGTAGGAGAAGCGCTACAGATTAATCTCAAAAATCATTGTGCTTATCATCCACAAAGTGCCGGATTAGTGGAAAGGATGAATGGAACAGTAAAAAACAGACTTAGAAAGACAATGGAGGAAACAGGCAGACCATGGACACATTGTGTAGATTTGGTAAAATGTATATAAACATAACTAGTACCATGGGGTTGACACCTTATGAAACATTGTTTGGCAGAACATACCGATTGCCATATTATGGGCAAATTTGGGATGTACCTGAGGAAGCCAATTTGGCAGATTACATGAGGAAGATGTTAGAAAGACAACGAGGGAGAGTTTCAAACACTGATGATCCCATTTCTCCACAGGATGACCCTAAAGTGGTACCTGGAGACTGGGTGTTGATAAGAAGCATCAAGAGAAAACACTGGCATTCACCTAAATGGGAAGGGCCCCATCAAGTACTACTCACAACACCCACAGCCTTGAAAATTGGGGAAAGAAGTACATGGATTCATTTAACTCACTGTAAGAAAGTCATTTCTGCAGACACAGACAAACAGTAAGAACAGTAGGATAAGACTAGTAATAGTGTGTGAGCTTGGTGTTAAGATCCAGGTTAGACACGAAAGCTAGCAGAAGACATTAAGAAGCCACTGTTCTGAACATAGGTGTGCTGTAGTGTGCAGAAATGGCGAAAGAAAAAAACAAAAAGAACGAGGGTTCCTGGACCCCATGGACAGCCCTTATTATGCTACTTTTCTTTTTCGGATTGGGCTTATTATTAAAAGCCATAAGCACGGGACATGATAAAAGGATCACATCCGCAGATTGCAGAGACCAAAAAGGAGTAACGAAGACCCCAGTCCGATAACAAATGCCACAGTACATAGGTGTGATAGGAACAATGCGTACCGATTTGGTGTACAAGCCTGCATTCCTAGAAATGCTTCTGTGGTCATCTCTGTACCATATAGTGCTCTTACCCATGGAACATGGGATGGTGATAGAGGGACTAATTACGGAAATAGTTTCCCAAAGACTGTCTGCTGACTGTAATGACACAGACATACATTGCAGCAAACAACAATTGTTCTAAGTGGGACAAGATCTATCCATTGACCAAATTGACTAAGATTAAACCTTTATTTTCAAGCAAAGTTGGGCATGCTAACCATACATGTGTAAACTTGACAGGGACAAGTAAGACTTTGGGTAGCTTAAACCACACTGCCTGGTGTAAGGATGTGGTCCATAGTACTCCCACATTCAAACCTGTCAGTAGGAGTGACGTATGGTGGTGGTGTGGTGATAACTAAACTTTAAAACTTTCCTTTTCGCTAAGCTTATAGTTAGGGCTGGATCGGGTGACCCTGGACCATCCCTTGGTTATGTTGCTTTAGACGTAGACTGTGGGGGGTTCCCATGATGCACTGTTTCTTTCTCTTTTGCTCCGTATGCATCACTCTGCATTAATCATTAGTGATCGATCTCTTTTTCCTGGTTCTTTCCCTCAGCCCCAACCAGTCTCAGCAGAAGACTGCCCCTCCCTGAGCCTGGTTCTGCTGGAGGTTTCTTCCTGTTAAAAGGGAGTTTTTCCTTCCCACTGTGGCCAAGTGCTTGCTCATAGGGGTCGTTTGACCGTTGGGGTTTTTCATAATTATTGTATGGCCTTGCCTTGCAATGTGGAGCGCCTTGGGGCAACTGTTTGTTGTGATTTGGCGCTATATAAGAAAAAAGTTGATTGATTGATTGATTGATAACAGAATCTTTGACAGACTGCCAAGAAATGTGTCAGGTTATTGTGCATTTATATCATTATTGTTACCAGTTAAAGCCATGCCCATGACACCTGAAGACGTTATGACATATGCAGCCTCTCTTATTCCTGAAGACTGGCAGAAAGGCATAATCAGACATAGAGTAAAAAGAGATTGGAAAGGAGTGGGAGATCCAACATATATTGATGCGATATGAGTCCCCAGAGGAGTGCCTGACGAGTATAAACTGGCTGATCAGATAGCAGCTGGATTCGAATCCTCCATCTGTTGGTGGTGTTCAATTAATAAGAACGTAGACAGAATAAACTACATCCACTACAATGTGCAGAAATTAGGAAATTGGACTGAGGAAGGATTTAAGGCTGTCCATTCACAGTTAGAAGCCACATCCCTTATGGCCTTCCAGAATCGTATTGCTCTGGATATGTTGTTGGCAGAGAAAGGAGGTGTTTGTGCCATGTTCGGAGAACAATGCTGCACATTCATTCCCAACAACACAGCTGCAGATGGCAGCCTCACTCAAGCCATCGACGGGCTGAGGACGTTGAACAGGAAGATGAAAGAGCACAGTGGAGTAAACACCGAAGGCTGGGATTGGTGGCTGGAAGGGATGGGAAAATGGAGGTCTTTAATTTCTTCACTATTAGTGTCTATAGCAGTGTTTGCTGTGATTCTGACATTGTGTGGATGTTGTTGTATTCCGTGTATACGTGGACTTATTAATCGAATGATTACAACAGCAATCAATCAATCAATCAATTTTTTTATATAGCGCCAAATCACAACAAACAGTTGCCCCAAGGCGCTTTATATTGTAAGGCAAGGCCATACAATAATTATGTAAAACCCCAACGGTCAAAACGACCCCCTTTAATAAGAATCCAGCGCTCTCCTTTTGGGATCACCAACCCTATGACTGCTCCATCGATTTATTTCCGGGCGCGTCATTTCCCTCCAGCAGACTTTACAACCTGTCACACCCGGAGACGGAATCGATGGAGCAATACCCTTAGGGCCCGGTCATTCTCCCTCTCTTGGCCGCTCTTCTCTCTCCACCAACCTCAGCCGCTTCTTTGATCCAGATTTCCAAAGGAAAGCCAATCAGAAGCCGCTCCTTTGACTTTGTGTTCGGAATGACATCATCATTTTATTCATTTTTATTGTCAGTATTTTGAGATGATTTTCTGTGTTTTTTTCCCCATCATTCTGTTTGACTCTGTTTTAAACTGTGTTGAACAACTTTCTGTAAGTAAGTCACTTCGGCTGCTCCCTTGTTTGCACTCGGGGTCGCCACAGCAAATCCAAGGTGGATCTGCATGTTGAATTGGCACAAGTTTTACGCCGGATACCCTTCCTGACGCAACTCCACATTACATGGAGAAATGTGGCCAGGGTGGGATTTGAATCCGGAACCTTCTGAACTGAAACCAAGCGCATTAAGCACTTGGCCACCACCCCTGCTTTTGAACAACTTTCTGTAAAAGAGTTTTTTGCAGGTGGTGAACTAGTAACTGAGAAAAGGGTTGATGAGTTTTGGTCACTGAATGTATTTTGTGTGAAAGCAGTGAAAAGTCATTGACAGTTTGATCCACATGGACATCTGTTCTACAGACTGTTTGAAGAGTTTTAAACATATGACTTCAGTTTCGACCAATGCTTGTTAGCAATCAAGAGAAAACCTGAAATTATTTACATTCAATTTAAATGTATAATTTTTAATATTATTTTATTGTCTTAATGTATTTATAAATTGTTTAGGTTATTGTTACCATATACACACTATTATTATTATCATTATTATTATTTTATTATTACTTCTATTTTGTCATTTGATTTTTAAATGGACCACAATTGAAATAAGTGTTTTCACTTTCTTCATTCATCTCATTTTAACCTCCAGTAAAACTCACAATTAATGGATTCAGGTGGACCAGCAAATTTTGTCTGTTATAATTGAAATCTATTATATGTAAGAAACTGACAAAATTTTTTATATTCATGTGCCGGATTAGTGACAGTCAGAAGCCGCAGAATGATCTACGGGGAATCCTGAATCGGGACCTGCCTCATTTAATGACTGGGTCAAAAATTCCTCTGGAAAAAATAAAGGCCTGCCTTAAATAAGCAGCAGGTATTATGTCCATTAAAAAGACGTTTGGTCGAGTCAGTCTTTCTTTCTACATCCGCTGTGGCACCTTAAAGTCCTCTGCAGCTCCTCTGTAACTCCGGTTCATGCAATGATGTCGACGTGCGTGACAGTTTTAAAGTTCTCCGTCACATCTTTATGCAATTTTTCTGGATTACACTTTTTATGAATTTGTCAAGCTCTTTTCTCCAGTCACTTACTGTAACTCCAAATCAAAGGTGGTGTACAATTTCCTCCATGGATCAAATACATTGTGCCAAATGTTATTTGATCCAAACTGGCATCTGCAGTGCTTTTAAAAAATGACGGGAAAAGTGACAAATCACAGGCTGCAGGTCCCAGGTCTGAGCACAGTTTGACAACAAAAAAAAATTAACTTTTAAACACAGAAATACGGTACCCACCTTCCTTGAATCTGCAAGTGTTAGTGCTGAATATCATTTCGTCCATCTGTTACTGGGCACGTCAGTGCAGACTGCTCTGTCTGGTACAGGATCGCTGAGACTCTTGACACCAGTACATGCTAAGTATTTTTAATGAAAATGTATTGCAGGCAGACAGGACGTTTTGTCCAATATGGGTGAGAATCTGTTATACAAAATCCAGTATGTATGTTGTTTATTACATGGAAAACAACCCAAAGCATTGGTGACAAGCCACTCGGCACCAAGTGGTCGGACACAAATGCAGGATCCAGGTCTCAGCTTAACAGAGTTTAATGTCAGGGCTAGGGTGGGTCTGTACACAAAAAGACAGTCCAGCAATAGCAACAGTAACCGAAGCATTAGGCAGACAGGATCCAAAAAAACTGACAGACAGGTCAATACACCAAACACTCAACACCAGACAAGAGAAATCCCTCCACAAAACCCCAGTGCAAAAGTACCCACATACAATAAACGGGAGGAAAAAACACAAAACAATAAACCCCACAGACCCCAGATCATGACAATTGGGACTTTTGCTTTCGTCCCGTGAGTATGAATATCCAGTTTATATGATGACGGTTTTGGCAGGTTTTACTGTATTTACTGTATGGCTTGCCTCTACTGGTGGTTGGCTCTCACTGCGGTATTGTATCACTTCCTGTTCCGGAGCACAGCGGTGTTTTTCTGTATCTGTTAGCTGTTTAATCTGCGCAGTTAGATTGATCTAGTTATCTAGATTACGATTTGTTTCCCAGTGTAATCTTTACGTGCCTTAACTAAAGCACTCCCTCTGCTGAATCACCTCTAAATTATTTACACATTATTCACTTTGCGTGTTTTTAGGAATCCGCTAGCTTAGCGTAGCTACTAGCTCTTAGCCAATTTAGCATGGTGGCTTCTCCTGTCTCTCCTGCACTTTTCTGCTCTGGGTGTGAAATGTTTAGTTATTCCTCTGCCTCCTTTAGCAGTAACGGTACTTGTAATAAGTGTAGCTTATTCGTAGCTTTGGAGGCCAGGCTGGCCGAATTGGAGACTCGGCTCCGCACCGTGGAAAATTCTACAGCTAGCCAGGCCCCTGTAGTCGGTGCGGACCAAGGTAGCTTAGCCGCCGTTAGTTACCCCCTGGCAGATCACGAGCAGCCGGGAAAGCAGGCCGACTGGGTGACTGTGAGGAGGAAGCGTAGTTCTAAACAGAAGCCCTGTGTACACCGCCAACCCGTTCACATCTCTAACCGTTTTTCCCCACTCGACGACACACCCGCCGAGGATCAAACTCTGGTTATTGGCGACTCTGTTTTGAGAAATGTGAAGTTAGCGACACCAGCAACCATAGTCAATTGTCTTCCGGGGGCCAGAGCAGGCGACATTGAAGGAAATTTGAAACTGCTGGCTAAGGCTAAGCGTAAATTGGTAAGATTGTAATTCACGTCGGCAGTAATGACACCCGGTTACGCCAATCGGAGGTCACTAAAATTAACATTAAATCGGTGTGTAACTTTCCAAAAACAATGTCGGACTCTGTAGTTTTCTCTGGGCCCCTCCCCAATCAGACCGGGAGTGACATGTTAGCCGCATGTTCTCCTTGAATTGCTGGCTGTCTGAGTGGTGTCCAAAAAATGAGGTGGGCTTCATAGATAATTGGCAAAGCTTCTGGGGAAAACCTGGTCTTGTTAGGAGAGACGGCATCCATCCCACTTTGGATGGAGCAGCTCTCATTTCTAGAAATCTGGCCAATTTTCTTAAATCCTCCAAACCGTGACTATCCAGGGTTGGGACCAGCAGCAGAGTTGTAGTCTTACACACCTCTCTGCAGCTTCTCTCCCCCTGCCATCCCCTCATTACCCCATCCCCGTAGAGACGGTGTCTGCTCCCAGACTACCAATAACCAGCAAAAATCTATTTAAGCATAAAAATTCAAAAAGAAAACATAATATAGCACCTTCAACTGCACCACAGACTAAAACAGTTAAATGTGGTCTATTAAACATTAGGTCTCTCTCTTCTAAGTCCCTGTTGGTAAATGATATAATAATTGATCAACATATTGATTTATTCTGCCTTACAGAAACATGGTTACAGCAGGATGAATATGTTAGTTTAAATGAGTCAACACCCCCGAGTCACACTAACTGTCAGAATGCTCGTAGCACGGGCCGAGGCGGAGGATTAGCAGCAATCTTCCATTCCAGCTTATTAATTAATCAAAAACCCAGACAGAGCTTTAATTCATTTGAAAGTTTGACTCTTAGTCTTGTCCATCCAAATTGGAAGTCCCAAAAAACAGTTTTATTTGTTATTATCTATCGTCCACCTGGTCGTTACTGTGAGTTTCTCTGTGAATTTTCAGACCTTTTGTCTGACTTAGTGCTTAGCTCAGATAAGATAATTATAGTGGGCGATTTTAACATCCACACAGATGCTGAGAATGACAGCCTCAACACTGCATTTAATCTATATTAGACTCTATTGGCTTTGCTCAAAAAGTAATGAGTCCACCTACCACTTTAATCATATCTTAGATCTTGTTCTGACTTATGGTATGGAAATAGAAGACTTAACAGTATTCCCTGAAAACTCCCTTCTGTCTGATCATTTCTTAATAACATTTACATTTACTCTGATGGACTACCAGCAGTGGGGAATAAGTTTCATTACACTAGAAGTCTTTCAGAAAGCGCTGTAACTAGGTTTAAGGATATGATTCCTTCTTTATGTTCTCTAATGCCGTATACCCAACACAGTGCAGAGTAGCTACCTAAACTCTGTAAGTGAGATAGAGTATCTCGTCAGTAGTTTTACATCCTCATTGAAGACAACTTTGGATGCTGTAGCTCCTCTGAAAAAGAGAGCTTTAAATCAGAAGTGCCTGACTCCGTGGTATAACTCCAAAACTCGCAGCTTAAAGCAGATAACCCATAAGTTGGAGAGGAAATGGCATCTCACTAATTTAGAAGATCTTCATTTAGCTGGAAAAAAGAGTCTGTTGCTCTATAAAAAAGCCCTCCGTAAAGCTAGGACATCTTTCTACTCATCACTAATTGAAGAAAATAAGAACACCCCCAGGTTTCTTTTCAGCACTGTAGCCAGGCTGACAAAGAGTCAGAGCTCTATTGAGCTGAGTATTCCATTAACTTTAACTAGTAATGACTTCATGACTTTCTTTGCTAACAAAATTTTAACTATTAGAGAAAAAATTACTCATAACCATCCCAAAGACGTATCGTTATCTTTGGCTGCTTTCAGTGATGCCGGTATTTGGTTAGACTCTTTCTCTCCGATTGTTCTGTCTGAGTTATTTTCATTAGTTACTTCATCCAAACCATCAACATGTTTATTAGACCCCATTCCTACCAGGCTGCTCAAGGAAGCCCTACCATTATTTAATGCTTCAATCTTAAATATGATCAATCTATCTTTGTTAGTTGGCTATGTACCACAGGCTTTTAAGGTGGCAGTAATTAAACCATTACTTAAAAAGTCATCACTTGACCCAGCTATCTTAGCTAATTATAGGCCAATCTCCAACCTTCCTTTTCTCTCAAAAATTCTTGAAAGGGTAGTTGTAAAACAGCTAACTGATCATCTGCAGAGGAATGGTCTATTTGAAGAGTTTCAGTCAGGTTTTAGAATTCATCATAGTACAGAAACAGCATTAGTGAAGGTTACAAATGATCTTCTTATGGCCTCGGATAGTGGACTCATCTCTGTGCTTGTTCTGTTAGACCTCAGTGCTGCTTTTGATACTGTTGACCATAAAATTTTATTACAGAGATTAGAGCATGCATAGGTATTAAAGGCACTGCGTTGCGTGGTTTGAATCATATTTGTCTAATAGATTACAATTTGTTCATGTAAATGGGGAATCTTCTTCACAGACTAAAGTTAATTATGGAGTTCCACAAGGTTCTGTGCTAGGACCCAATTTTATTCACTTTATACATGCTTCCCTTAGGCAGTATTATTAGACGGTATTGCTTAAATTTTCATTGTTACGCAGATGATACCCAGCTTTATCTATCCATGAAGCCAGAGGACACACACCAATTAGCTAAACTGCAGGATTGTCTTACAGACATAAAGACATGGATGACCTCTAATTTCCTGCTTTTAAACTCAGATAAAACTGAAGTTATTGTACTTGGCCCCACAAATCTTAGAAACATGGTGTCTAACCAGATCCTTACTCTGGATGGCATTTCCCTGAGCTCTAGTAATACTGTGAGAAATCTTGGAGTCATTTTTGATCAGGATATGTCATTCAAAGCACATATTAAACAAATATGTAGGACTGCTTTTTTGCATTTACGCAATATCTCTAAATCAGAAAGGTCTTGTCTCAGAGTGATGCTGAAAAACTAATTCATGCATTTATTTCCTCTAGGCTGGACTATTGTAATTCATTATTATCAGGTTGTCCTAAAAGTTCCCTAAAAGCCTTCAGTTAATCTCAAATGCTGCAGCTAGAGTACTGACGGGGACTAGAAGGAGAGAGCATATCTCACCCATATTGGCCTCTCTTCATTGGCTTCCTGTTAATTCTAGAATAGAATTTAAAATTCTTCTTCTTACTTATAAGGTTTTGAATATTCAGGTCCCATCTTATCTTAGGGACCTCGTAGCACCATATCACCCCAATAGAGCGCTTCGCTCTCAGACTGCGGGCTTACTTGTAGTTCCTAGGGTTTGTAAGAGTAGAATGGGAGGCAGAGCCTTCAGCTTTCAGGCTCCTCTCCTGTGGAACCAGCTCCCAATTCAGATCAGGGAGACAGACACCCTCTCTACTTTTAAGATTAGGCTTAAAACTTTCCTTTTTGCTAAAGCTTAAGTTAGGGCTGGATCAGGTGACCCTGAACCATCCCTTAGTTATGCTGCTATAGACGTAGACTGCTGGGGGGTTCCATGATGCCTGTTTCTTTCTCTTTTTGCTCTGTATGCACCACTCTGCATTTAATCATTAGTGATCGATCTCTGCTCCCCTCCACAGCATGTCTTTTTCCTGGTTCTCTCCCCTCAGCCCCAACCAGTCCCAGCAGAAGACTGCCCCTCCTGAGCCTGGTTCTGCTGGAGGTTTCTTTCCTGTTAAAAGGGAGTTTTTTCCTTCCCATTGTAGCCAAGTGCTTGCTCACAGGGGGTCGTTTTGACCGTTGGGGTTTTACATAATTATTGTATGGCCTTGCCTTACAATATAAAGCGCCTTGGGGCAACTGTTTGTTGTGATTTGGCGCTATATAAAAAATTGATTGATTGATTGATTTACAATTATATTATGTACTTACATTGAACTTACTAAATAAAATCACACACATGCACTTTTAATAGATTAATGATTTACCACCTCCTGGATTGGTGTGTGAGTCCGGAATGTAAATATCAATCTCCATTGTTCAGTGTTGTTAGCTAATATATGTACCTTCTCTGTTCATCCTTGACCCAAAATACATAAACACACCAAACGTCAGCTGTCCACAGTTTGTGCATAATCAAAATTGCACACACACGTGCGCACTCACATGCACGCACACACTGCTGTAAGCAGGTACTTAATTTGACAAACAGAGATGGTGGCAATAGACATTAATATTGTTGGGGTTTGCCCTGGTTCCTGTCGGGTCTGTCTTGTTCCTGCTCTTTCCGTCTTTCCAGGTGAAGCTGACTGTGGCAAGTTTTCTGTTTGGTCGGTGCGTCGGTTGTTGGTGATGTCATGGCTCATCCTATGCTGCCATCACAGCACATGGGAGGTGTCAGAGCGGCATCTTCATGTCAGGGCTCCATCCCTCCTGTCAAGACAGCACATGGGCTCTGTTCGGAGCAGCGTCTCACAGCTGATTGTCATTCCTGCAGAGCGGCGCGTCACAGCTGCCTGTCATTCTGCCTCATTACCACCAGTATATCACAGATCATCCATTGAATGATTGGAAACCAATGAATCTCTGTGTTCCTCCGGGTTAAATCCGGGTTGAATCCGGGTTCCCACGGGTTGTAGCTGTGCTCCAACAATGCACCCAGCCGGTAACCTGGTCTTATGTCTTGTCTGTCTAATTATCTTGGTTTGGCGTCCCTCACCATTTATGGAGCTAATGTCACCTGCTGTGGATTTCTGCTGGGAGCTTCTGTACTTAGAATGGTTTCTTGTCATGTTTTCCTGTTGTGAGCCTCCATGCTCATGATGCTACCTGCCATGTTTTCCTTGATGTGAGCGTCCATGCTCATGAACATTATTCTGTTGGGATTTTCTGCTGTGAGCTACCACGTTCAAGAATGTAACTCATTGTATTTTTTCCGCTGTAGCTCCCAGGCTCAGTATTTAATTTGTTGTGTTTTTCCTGCCGTGATATTCCAGGCTTAGAATGCCACCTGTTGAGTTGAGCTTCCAAGCTCAGATTGTAATTAGTCATGTTTTCCTGTCACGAGCTCCCAGGCTTAATTCAGCAGTATTTTTATTTCCTCTGCAATTTTCTGATTCAGACTTGACCGGCCGTTTGTGAGCTTTAGGTTCATAATGTTAAAGTTATCAATCATGTTTTTCCTGCGGTGTGAGCTCCAGCTCTTAATATTACTTCAGTTATTTATAGTGGATCATTGGTGTTTTCCACAGTCATGCTATTATGCCTGTTTACTTCTACCCTGACGTATTCTGCTGTCCGCCTGGTGTGTGATCACACGCTGCATTTAGCATTATCACCCTAACCCTCCTCGGCGCTGTTCATCAACATCAGCTGTTATTCAGTAATCAGAGGTCATGCATGTCCGCGCTGTTAAGGAACAGTGTGCAGAGTAATCTAGTTTCTCCACTGGCTGAACTGTTAACTTATTATGTATTTTCAGTGATCAGACCTACTAACGGTCTGGAGTGGGTCCGCATGTAGCTGTGGTTCTCAGACAGGCTTGCATCTCCTGGTCCCTGTCCTGTCTGACCTGTCTGTCTTGTTGGTCCAGTCCTCGTGGTTCCTCCTGGTTTTGTCCTTCCACTGTGCAGCTTCCATTTTTGTTCAATAAACTCTTGTTTATTTCACCCTGCCTGCCTCGCTGCCTTACATATGGGTCTAACACAGGGGTGGCCAAGTTCAGTCCTCGAGAGCCACATTCCTGACACTCTTAGTTGTCTCCCTGCTCCAACACACCTGAATCCAATGAAAGACTCAGCAGACTTTTAATGAGCCTTTCATTGAATTCAGGTGTGTTGGAGCAGGGAGACAACTAAGAGTGTCAGGAATGTGGCTCTCCAGGACCGAACTTGGCCACCCTGGTCTAACAGGTTTGATTGTTCTACCTCTGCAAACCCCTCCCGCAGCAGTTATCACTTCATCACCATCAAAACCCCCAGCAGATCAGCCCTCACCCTCACCATCATCATCATCACCGTCAGCATCAAAACCCACAGTAGATCAGCCCTCGCCCTCACCCTCACCACCATCATCATCATCATCATCATCATCACAGTCAGCCAGAACAAACACCCACTCTCACCGCCCTCCCTCCTTCACGGTAGACCAGGTCAGGAGAGAGTTAAGGAGACTCCACCCCAGGAAGGCAGCAGGCCCAGATAAAGTGTGTCCCAGAATGCTTAGGCCTGCACCAACCAACTGGGGGAGCCCCTCCAGCATGTTTTCAACCTGAGCCTGCATCTCGGAAAAGTCCCAGTCATGTGGAAGACATCCTGTGTCATTCCAGTTCTCAAGAAGGCACACCCAAAGGAGCTGAATGACTACAAGCCGGTCGCTTTGACATCCCACGTGATGAAGACCATGGAGCGACTGCTGCTGAGCGTCCTCAGACCTCAGGTTAGACATGCTGAGGACTCACTGCAGTTTGCATACAGGGAGAAGGTGGGAGTGGAGGACGCCATCCTCTACCTCCTTCACAGGGCCCACTCTCATTTGGACAAGGGTAACAGCGCTGTGAGGGTCATGTTTTTTTACTTCTCCAGTGCCTTCAATACCATCCAGCCCCTGCTACTGAGAGACAAGCTCATGGAGATGGATGTGGACACTCATCTGGTCACCTGGATCACTGATTATCTAACTGGAAGACCACAATACGTTAGATTCAGTAACTGCACCTCGGACACAGTGATCAGCAGCACTGGAGCACCACAAGGAACCGTGCTCTCTCCAGTTCTGTTCACTCTGTACACATTAGACTTCAATTACAACTCGGAGTCGTGCCACATGCAGATGTTTTTGGATGACACTGCAATTGTGGGATGTGTGCGAGAGGGACAGGAAAGAGAGTACAGGGACCTGATACAGGACTTTGTGGAGTGGTGCAAATCAAACCACCTGCAGCTGAACATTACCAAAACAAAGGAGATGGTAGTGGACTTTAGAAGGTTCAGGCCCACTCTGCAGCCAGTCTCCATTGAGGGGGTCAATGTGGAGATGGTCCGGTCTTACAAATATCTGGAGACACTTATGGACAATAGATTGGACAGGTCAGCTAATACTGACACCCTCTACAGGAAGGGACAGAGCAGACTGTACTTCCTGAGGAGGTAAGGGTCCTTCAGGATCTGCCATAAAATCCTGCGAATGTTCTACCAGTCTGTGGTAGCCAGTGTCCTCTTCTCTGTGGTGGTCTGCTGGGGGAGCAGCATGAAGAGGAGGGACGCCGGGTGACTGGACAGGCTGGTGAGGAAACCTGGTTTAGTGCTGGGAACAGAGCTGGAGACACTAACATCAGTGGCAGAGAGAAGGACCCTCAGTAAACTGCTGGCCATCATGGACAATGTTGAGCACCCTCTGCACAGCGCCATCATCAGGCAGAGGAACTCATTCAGAGGCAGACTGCTGTCCCAGTCCTGCCACACGGACAGATTTAGGAAGTCTTTTGTCCCTCAGGCCATCAGACTGTTTAACTCTTCCCAACACAGCAAAAATAATCCTGTGATACATCTGATTAGACTTTTTTTTTTTTTACACTACCAACAATGTTTTACACTGTTTACTTCTTTGTACAACCTACACTGTTTATATTGTGTACTGTTTACATCTGCACTACCTCCTTATTACTGC
Organism: Thalassophryne amazonica; assembly: GCF_902500255.1. Classification (NCBI taxonomy): domain Eukaryota; kingdom Metazoa; phylum Chordata; class Actinopteri; order Batrachoidiformes; family Batrachoididae; genus Thalassophryne; species Thalassophryne amazonica. Next base: position 32,413 of record NC_047114.1, on the reverse strand, counting down.
ATTATTACACAATATTTACTCCTCCGTTATATTCTGTGAGACTGGATGCTGACAAAATTTTATTTTTAGTTTAGTTAGTGGTATTTATTGAGTGGTCTATTTTCTTTTATTTATTTAATCTTATTTGTGTGTCTGGTGTAATGTGTGTGTCTTGTCTACTGTGCAAGCTGCTGGATGCCTTGAATTTCCCTCTGGGATCAATAAAGTATCATCTATCTATCTATCTATCTATCTATCTATCTATCTATCTATCTATCTATCTATCTATCTATCTATCTATCTAACTATCTATCTATCTATCTATCTATCTATCTATCATCCAAACCACAACAAAAACACACATTTCACTCATGGTAACAGCAACATGACACTTAACTAAACTGACTAAACCAACTGAACTACAAAAAACACAATAAATCAATAACACCAACAACACTGTTAAACTAACATGAACCACAATAACATTTGAAACTCCAAAACCCTGAACTCCTATGGTGCATGGCAGCAAAACATCCATTGTTTACTGTCACCTACAATCACTAATTTCTGAAAAGGGATTAGTCCTATCAACTTTGTATATTCATACCATTCATCCTTGACCCAAAATACATAAGCATACTGTCAGGTTTAACCCTTTTTACCTGCACATACAAAAACAAGACTCAACAGAACCAGACAGAGAGTAGAAATTCTTTTGGTGGCTGTGCGCAAAGGGGAAGAGCTCAACAGAACTTGCAGCTTTTCTGTGCAGTCTTCCGAAGAGGTCCCACTTTGCAGAGCCTTTTATTGTAAGAAACATGGGTGGTTACAGGGTGAATCATTCATTTATGTACACGTGATCGTATGATGCACATCGCAGGCAGACAGATACAAGGGACTTCAAGGCTGTGGAACATTCTGTTGCTCTGACTAATCAGTTTCTGCTGGCACATAAACCACAAACAGGGACATGCAGTCCTTGATCAAGCCTCTGTCTGCAACATTGAAAGTTTTGGAATGTTAAGCAATTATTTTCATAGGATTCATCTCAGGTTGTGGTAATAGGAGGATGATGGTCAATAGAAAAACATATATACATATACACACACACACACACATATATATATATATATATATATATATATATCAAATCAATTTTATTTATATAGCGCTAAATCACAGAAAAAACTCACATCACATAATGTATACTAACAAATCAAATCAAATCAATTTTATTTATATAGCGCCAAATCACAACAAACAGTTGCCCCAAGGCGCTTTATATTGTAAGGCAAAGCCATACAATAATTATGGAAAAACCCCAACGGTCAAAACGACCCCCTGTGAGCAAGCACTTGGTGACAGTGGGAAGGAAAAACTCCCTTTTAACAGGAAGAAACCTCCAGCAGAACCAGGCTCAGGGAGGGGCAGTCTTCTGCTGGGACTGGTTGGGGCTGAGGGAGAGAACCAGGAAAAGACATGCTGTGGAGGGGAGCAGAGATCAGTCACTAATGATTAAATGCAGAGTGGTGCATACAGAGCAAAAAGAGAAAGAAACAGTGCATCATGGGAAACCCCCCAGCAGTCTAAGACTATAGCAGCATAACTAAGGGATGGTTCAGGGTCACCTGATCCAGCCCTAACTATAAGCTTTAGCAAAAAGGAAAGTTTTAAGCCTAATCTTAAAGTAGAGAGGGTGTCTGTCTCCCTGATCTGAATTGGGAGCTGGTTCCAGAGGAGAGGAGCCTGAAAGCTGAAGACTCTGCCTCCCATTCTACTCTTACAAACCCTAGGAACTACAAGTAAGCCTGCAGTCTGAGAGCGAAGCGCTCTATTGGGGTGATATGGTACTATGAGGTCCCTAAGATAAGATGGGACCTGATTATTCAAAACCTTATAAGTAAGAAGAAGAATTTTAAATTCTATTCTAGAATTAACAGGAAGCCAATGAAGAGAAGCTAATATGGGTGAGATATGCTCTCTCCTTCTAGTCCCTGTCAGTACTCTAGCTGCAGCATTTTGAATTAACTGAAGGCTTTTCAGGGAACTTTTAGGACAACCTGATAATAATGAATTACAATAGTCCAGCGTAGAGTAAATAAATGCATGAATTAGTTTTTCAGCATCACTCTGAGACAAGACCTTTCTAATTTTAGAGATATTGCGCAAATGCAAAAAAGCAGTCCTACATATTTGTTTAATATGCGTATTGAAGGACATATCCTGATCAAAAATGACTCCAAGATTTTTCACAGTATTACTAGAGGTCAGGGTAATTGCCATCCAGAGTAAGGATCTGGTTAGACACCATGTTTCTAAGATTTGGGGGGCCAAGTACAATAACTTCAGTTTTATCTGAATTTAAAAGCAGGAAATTAGAGGTCATCCATGTCTTTATGTCTGTAAGACAATCCTGCAGTTTAGCTAATTGGTGTGTGTCCTCTGGCTTCATGGATAGATAAAGCTGGGTATCATCTGCGTAACAATGAAAATTTAAGCAATGCCGTCTAATATACTGCCTAAGGGAAGCATGTATAAAGTGAATAAAATTGGTCCTAGCACAGAACCTTGTGGAATTCCATAATTAACCTTAGTCTGTGAAGAAGATTCCCCATTTACATGAACAAATTGTAATCTATTAGATAAATATGATTCAAACCACCGCAGCGCAGTGCCTTTAATACCTATGGCATGCTCTAATCTCTGTAATAAAATTTTATGGTCAACAGTATCAAAATCAGCACTGAGGTCTAACAGAACAAGCACAGAGATGAGTCCACTGTCTGAGGCCATAAGAAGATCATTTGTAACCTTCACTAATGCTGTTTCTGTACTATGATGAATTCTAAACCTGACTGAAACTCTTCAAATAGACCATTCCTCTGCAGATGATCAGTTAGCTGTTTTACAACTACCCTTTCAAGAATTTGTGAGAGAAAAGGGAAGTTGGAGATTGGCCTATAATTAGCTAAGATAGCTGGGTCAAGTGATGGCTTTTTAAGTAATGGTTTAATTACTGCCACCTTAAAAGCCTGTGGTACATAGCCAACTAATAAAGATAGATTGATCATATTTAAGATCGAAGCATTAAATAATGGTAGGCCTTCCTTGAGCAGCCTGGTAGGAATGGGGTCTAATAAACATGTTGATGGTTTGGATGAAGTAACTAATGAAAATAACTCAGACAGAACAATCGGAGAGAAGAGTCTAACCAAATACCGACATCACTGAAAGCAGCCAAAGATACAATACGTCTTTGGGATGGTTATGAGTAATTTTTTTCTCTAATAGTTATAAATTTTATTAGCAAAGAAGTCATGAAGTCATTACTAGTTAAAGTTAAAGGAATACTCGGCTCAATAGAGCTCTGACTCTTTGTCCAGCTGGCTACAGTGCTGAAAAGAAACCTGGGGTTGTCCTTATTTTTCTTCCATTATTGATGAGTAGTAAGATGTCCTAGCTTTACGGATGGCTTTTTATAGAGCAACAGACTCTTTTTCCAGGCTAAGTGAAGATCTTCTAAATTAGTGAGACGCCATTTCCTCTCCAGCTTACGGGTTATCTGCTTTAAGCTGCGAGTTTGTGAGTTATACCAAGGAGTCAGGCACTTCTGATTTAAAGCTGTCTTTTCAGAGGAGCTACAGCATCCAAAGTTGTCTTCAATGAGGATTGTAAAACTATTAAATTGATACTCTATCTTACGTAATTTTTGTATGGCCTTGCCTTACAATATAAAGCGCCTTATGGCAACTGTTTGTTGTGATTTGGTGCTATATAAATAAATAAAAATTAAAAAAAAAACTAGGGTGCGCTTGGATCGTTTGATATTTGTGGGCTTCCCTGAATTTAAGAGTAGAGGTTGACCATAAGTGTTTAGGGATGTAAACTAATTCTTCATGTAAATACACTAATCCGCATGTCCCCCCAAACCTGGAGGGAGGTGGGCATAGACATTGGTGCCGCAGAGCCAGTAGTAATCAGTTAGTATCCTCTTACCCTTTTTGGAGGGAGCAATTGCAGAACGACATCCTGATTAATTAATTATAACACCACTTTTGTTATCAAATGATTTCTTGTAGAATAATTGTCTTAAGGTTGCATTGTTAGCACAAGTATTATTATTCATGCATTGTTTTGGGGCAGTTGTATTCTCATACCGACAATAGGTGTAGATGCATTGCACAACCATTCGGGAACATCGCCTAATCGTCTAGAACCATTGGCCGTCACGCAATAGTCAAAAGCGTGGTATATCAGTAGGTCAGATATTAGAAGGGGATTTTTATTTGGGGCCATGCTAATTGCGTCGGGTGTTCCACTCGCTGAACAATCTATGTGGGGATAACGCGGAAAACCCAGTTATATTAATTGGGATGGTGAAATTGGCCTGATCTATATCTGTATTTAGTCCTGGGTGCGTGGACAAAGCTAATAAACAGTTTGTTTTAATAAGTGGTGGTACTGTAGCTGTAGCCCATTGTGAGTCCTAGACACTGGCATGTGAGCGCATACATAACAGTTAGATTGATTAGCCATGTGTGAAGTGTAATTCACAAATCTCCACACATAGTCATGGCATATGGGTGGCAATGGTGTCTCCGGTGTGTCGACATATCGTTCTCTCTGGTGGTCAGCTGTTGTTTCACCATTGAACACGTAGCATCCTTGTTGGGCTATCCACCAAAACATTAGTCCCACCAGAACCATACATGCTAAGACCACAGCACAACAGCCTGTCCTGCAATGGAAGGGGACGAGTACGCCTCTTGGGCCACGCTCTCCCTGCTCATTCATTTCAGGCATTGTTGCTAGGCTACAGTGTCTCAAGGGAACCACATCTAATTGAGTAGGGATCCCCCTGCTTCACTGACGTTGAGACGAACCACCATCATACAGTGGAGCCCCTTTGTGGTCAGATTTCCCCACTACTCGTTTGAGGCTCCTGGCACACGCTGCAGCTTACAGTGGCTTAGATGTATCCACGTCAGTCTTTCCGCAGTCTTCACTGTGGTGGGTGTAGTCAGTAGCACTTGATATGGCCCTTCCCAGCGTGGACTGGACCAACACTTTCTTTTGATGACTTTCATGATCACCCAATCTCCTGGCTTCACCAGCACTTTATCCTGTGGAGACAAAGAATCAGGCAGCAGTGAATGTGCATTGGATATTTCTTTTTGTTGTAAAGTTTGTCTCATAAAATCAGCTAGAGTCTGTTCTTTGTCTGCTGTCTTCAAGTCCATTGAAAAGAGTGGTAGCCTATAAGGTCGTCCATAGAGGATTTCAAATGCGGTCAGTCCAGTCCAGGCATTCAGGCCAGGGACGGCCTGTGTCCTCCATGCATTTTTTCAGTCTGCTTTCACTGTTCCATTTGTACGTTCTATCAGTCCTGCACTTTGCGGGTGGTTGCACATTGGTGTTTCAGATTAATTTTCAAATTGTCAGCCATTTTCTCTACTACTTCATTCACGAAGTGTGTCCCATTGTCACTGTACATTGTTTCTGGTATCCCATATTGTGGGACAATGTTTTTTACAGATTGCTTTTGCGACAGTCAGTGCGTCAGCCTGTCTTGATGGAATGATTTCAACCCCATTTGGAGAATGCATCACATTAACACCAGGAAGTATTTGTATGGACCACTTTGATTTAATTCAATGAAATCCATATGTACTGTCTGAAATGGGTACGGTGGCTGTGGAAACAGTCCACGTTTTGGTCTCATATTACCCTGAGGGTTGTGTTTCATGAATACAATGCATATTCTGCAAAAGTTTTTTGCGTAGGAATTAAACCCAATGTTGTGGAAAATGCTGTTCAATCAGTGATACCATCCCTCCAGTTGACACTTGGCAAGGACCATGGGTCACAATGGCAGCTGTCCTATGAAGATTTTTATGAAGGATGGGCCTGTCACCAATGAGGTAGATGTTTGAGGAATTCAATGTCGCCCCTTTGTTCAACCACATAGTTTTTTCCTGCTGTGGTGATTGTTGTTGCATGTCTTTCAGAATATCTGAATCAATAAGTGGAATGTCTGTGTCTGCTGTATAGGCGTCAGAAACACTGTAATTACCAGCCGCTGCCACTTTAGCAACTGTGTCAGCGAGGTGGTTTCCATTGGAAACATAATCAGTGCCTTTAGTGTGTGCAGCACATTTCCATAAAGCAAGAGCAGACGGGAGGGTTACAGCATATAGAAGGTCTCGCAAAAGGCCAGCATGAGTGACTGGTTTTCCTGTACAGGTCACCATGCCTCTTTGTTCCCATTGTTTAGCAAGAAGAAAACTGTAGAGAATGCACACTGGCTGTCGGTATAAATGGACACCTTTTTCCTTTGGACAGTATGCATGCTCTTGTCAAAGCAATAAGTCCTGCTATTGTATTGGCCTCTACTGGTGGTTGGCTCTCACTGCGGTATTGTATCACTTCCGGTTCCGGAGCACAGTGGTGTTTTGGCTGTATCTGGGGGTTAGCTGTTTAATGCTGCACAGTTAGATTGATCCTGGATAACTTTGATAACGATTTGTTTGTCACAGTGTATCTTCACGTGCCTTAACTAAAGCACTCCCTCTGCTGAATCACCTCTAAATTATTAGACATTATTCACTTTGTGTGTTTTAGGAATCCCTAGCTTACGCAGCTACTAGCGCTTAGGCCGGTTTAGCATGACGGCTTCTCTTGTCTCTCCCCCGCACTTTTCTGCTCTGGGTGTGAAATGTTTAGTTATTCCTACGGCCTCCTTTAGCAGTAAGGGTACTTGTAATAAGTGTAGCCTTATTCGTAGCTTTGGAGGCCAGGCTGGGCGAATTGGAGACTCTGGCTCCACACCGTGGAAAATTCTACAGCTAGCCAGCCCCTGTAGTTGGTGCAGACCAAGGTAGCTTAGCTGCCGTTAGTTCCCCTCCAGCAGATCCCGAGCAGCCGTGAAGCAGGCCGCTGGGTGACTTTAGGAGGAAGCGTAGCCCTAAACAGCAAGCCCCGTGTACACCGCCAACCCGTTCACATCTCTAACCATTTTTCCCCACTCGACGACACACCCGCCGAGGATCAAACTCTGGTGATTGGCGACTCTGTTTGAGAAATGTAAAGTTAGCGACACCAGCAACCATAGTCAATTGTCTTCCGGGGGCCAGAGCAGGCGACATTGAAGAAATTTGAAACTGCTGGCTAAGGCTAGCGTAAATTTGGTAAGATTGTAATTCACGTCGGCAGTAATGACACCTGGTTACGCCAATCGGAGGTCACTAAAATTAACATTGAATCGGTGTGTAACTTTGCAAAAACAATGTCGGACTCTGTAGTTTTCTCTGGGCCCCTCCCCAATCAGACCGGGAGTGACATGTTTAGCCGCATGACAAAGAGTCAGAGCTCTATTGAGCCGAGTATTCCTTTAACTTTAACTAGTAATGACTTCATGACTTTCTTTGCTAATAAATTTTAACTATTAGAGAAAAAATTACTCATAACCATCCCAAAGACGTATCGTTATCTTTGGCTGCTTTAAGTGATGCTGGTATTTGGTTAGACTCTTTCTCTCCGATTTTTCTGTCTGAGTTATTTTCATTAGTTACTTCATCCAAACCATCACATGTCTATTAGACCCCATTCCTACCAGGCTGCTCAAGGAAGCCCTACCATTAGTTAATGCTTCGATCTTAAATATGATCAATCTATCTTTATTAGTTGGCTATGTACCACAGGCTTTTAAGGTGGCAGTAATTAAACCATTACTTAAAAAGCCATCACTTGACCCAGCTATCTTAGCTAATTATAGGTCAATCTCCAACCTTCCTTTTCTCTCAGAAATTCTTGAAAGGGTAGTTGTAAAACAGCTAACTGATCATCTGCAGAGGAATGGTCTATTTGAAGAGTTTCAGTCAGGTTTTAGAATTCATCATAGTACAGAAACAGCATTTGTGAAGGTTACAAATGATCTTCTTATGGCCTCAGACAGTGGACTCATCTCTGTGCTTGTTCTGTTAGACCTCAGTGCTGCTTTTGATACTGTTGACCATAAAATTTTATTACAGAGATTAGAGCATGCCATAGGTATTAAAGGCACTGTGCTGCAGTGGTTTGAATCATATTTATCTAATAGATTACAATTTGTTCATGTAAATGGGGAATCTTCTTCACAGACTAAGGTTAATTATGGAGTTCCACAAGGTTCTGTGCTAGGACCAATTTTATTCACTTTATACATGTTTCCCTTAGGCAGTATTATTAGACGACATTGCTTAAATTTTCATTGTTACGCAGATGATACCCAGCTTTATCTATCCATGAAGCCAGAGGACACACACCAGTTAGCTAAACTGCAGGATTGTTTTACAGACATAAAGACATGGATGACCTCTAATTTCCTGCTTTTAAACTCAGATAAAACTGAAGTTATTGTACTTGGCCCCACAAATCTTAGAAACATGGTGTCTAACCAGATCCTTACTCTGGATGGCATTACCCTGACCTCTAGTAATACTGTGAGAAATCTTGGAGTCATTTTTGATCAGGATATGTCATTCAAAGCGCATATTAAACAAATATGTAGGACTGCTTTTTGCATTTGCGCAATATCTCTAAAATTACAAAGGTCTTGTCTCAGAGTGATGCTGAAAAACTAATTCATGCATTTATTTCCTCTAGGCTGGACTATTGTAATTCATTATTATCAGGTTGTCCTAAAAGTTCCCTGAAAAAGCCTTCAGTTAATTCAAAATGCTGCAGCTAGAGTACTGACGGGGACTAGAAGGAGAGAGCATATCTCACCCATATTGGCCTCTCTTCATTGGCTTCCTGTTAATTCTAGAATAGAATTTAAAATTTCTTCTTCTTACTTATAAGGTTTTGAATAATCAGGTCCCATCTTATCTTAGGGACCTCATAGTACCATATCACCCCAATAGAGTGCTTCGCTCTCAGACTGCAGGCTTACTTGTAGTTCCTAGGGTTTGTAAGAGTAGAATGGGAGGCAGAGCCTTCAGCTTTCAGGCTCCTCTCCTGTGGAACCAGCTCCCAATTCAGATCAGGAGACAGACACCCTCTCTACTTTTAAGATTAGGCTTAAAACTTTCCTTTTTGCTAAAGCTTATAGTTAGGGCTGGATCAGGTGACCCTGAACCATCTCTTAGTTATGCTGCTATAGACGTAGACTGCTGGGGGGTTCCCATGATGCACTGAGTGTTCTTCTCTTTTTGCTCTGTATGCACCACTCTGCATTTAATCATTAGTGATTGATCTCTGCTCCCCTCCACAGCATGTCTTTTTCCTGGTTCTCTCCCTCAGCCCCAACCAGTCCCAGCAGAAGACTGCCCCTCCCTGAGCCTGGTTCTGCTGGAGGTTTCTTCCTGTTAAAAGGGAGTTTTTTCCTTCCCACTGTCACCAAGTGCTTCTTCACATGGGGGGTCGTTTTGACCGTTGGGGTTTTACATAATTATTGTATGGCTTTGCCTTACAATATAAAGCACCTTGGGGCAACTGTTTGTGTGATTTGGCGCTATATAAATAAAAATGATTTGATTTGATTTGATTTGGGCAGAGTGGGAAGAGTTGAGTTGTTTTGCTTCATCACAGAATCAGGCAGGGCTACAACAGCATAGCCTGTGAATGTTTGTCCATTAGCACCTTCAAAACAAGAACAATCCACAAACCAGTGCTCACTGTCCTCATAGGGAACGTCAGTGAGTTCGGTCTGGGGAGCTGAAGTTGTTGTGTTTCAGAGAGGCAATCATGTCTTTCTCCATCGTCTGTTGTTGGCAACAGAGTAGCCGGATTGAGAACTGAACATCTTTCAATAGAAAAGTGCGGTTGTGACAACAATGTAGCCGTATAGGCTAATTGTCTTGGCGGGTGACAAGAAAGACATTTTGATTGTAACAGTAGGACACTCAGCTAGATGTGGAACTTTGGTCCACCAGCGGGTGAAACAAAACCACATCAGCCATCTTTTGTACAGCCATAGCTGTGGCACATACTGCTTGGACACAGGGTGGGAGCCCTTGTCCAACAGGATCAAGACATTTGGAGTAGTATCCCACTGGGTTTCAATTTGTCACCATGCCATTGTAACAAAACAGCACACATGAAGTCACGTTACAATCCACCATTAAGGTGAATGGTTTATTGTAGTTCAGCAGGGATAAAACTGTGGAACCCACAAGTTCATTTTTGAGGTTCACAAATTGTTCTTCTGCCTCAGGAGTCCACATGATTGCATCTGTCATGTTCATAGGGGTGGAGTAAATGAGATCAAGTAAGTGGGTTTTTCTGCATAGCAAGAGATCCAGGTACGACATTAATTACAGAGACCTAAAAAGGCCATCATGTCACGTTTTGTGATCGCCTTCGGAGCATTTAAAATTGCTCTTTTTCTCGTCTCCTGGACACATTTGCCTTCTGCAGAAAGTGGTGTGGCCCAGATAGGTCACAGATGGTTGCACAAACTGAAGTTTACACATCTTAACCCTGTTTCATTGTTTTTGCAAGATGTTTAAGCAAGCCATAGTTGCATTTCTACATGCTCCTTCCGTTTTCCAGCCACCAAAATGTCATCGACATATACCCAGCAGCTGAGAATCTGAGGGTGGAATCAAAAGTAGCCAAGCAGCTGTTAATAGTTTGTGTAAATAGTGGGGCTGTCAGTGAAACCTTGTGGTAGACGAGTGAAAGTGTATCGCTTGTATCGGAAAGTAAATGCAAACCAGAACTGAGATTCTTTGTGGATAGGAACCGAGAAAAGGCACTGCTAATGTCAATCAGTGAAATGTGTGTGTTCAGGTCGCAGAGTGTTCAAGAGCGGATGTGGGTCAGCACAAGAGGTGCTCGTGACTCCACAGCTTCATTGACTGCTCTGAGATCTTGAACCATTTCTCCAATTTTTACCGTCAGCTTTTTCACTGGGAAAATAGGTTTATTGCATGGTGAATAAGGACATTCAACAATGATCCCTGCTTTGAGCACATCATCATAACAGGTCAATGCTCACTTCTGCATCAGGTTTGAGTGGGTATTGTTTCACAAAAGGTCTCCACTCAGATTTTGGTTTGATTTGGACAGGTGCAATGGAGGTCAGCAGGCCCACAACCATGGGACTGTTAACCCAAAGTTCAGGTGGGAGTGTATTCAGCAATGCTTTATCTGTATCTGAGAGCATGGCTGATACTAGCTCCTTATCTCATTCTTGTTCATCGTGCACCACAAGGAAGTACATCAACCTTGCAATACATCAGTCTTCTGTATAAGTTCAATGATGGGCTGTATTCCCAGTCGTCGATTGAATTGGCATCCCAATCTAGTGCATTTTCAGCTTTTTTGGTCAGAAAACTGAGATCCTTCCACTCAGACGTTTCTGGTTTGCACAGGGAGAGGTGGGGGGCCCAGCCTCCGAAAAACAGGGCTTTTGCAGATGGAGAAAGAGTCACTCCACAAACCGCTGTTGATTGTCTGTCTGTGTACATGGATTTGACAGACTGTGGTTCTGACGTCATTTTAGAAAACTTAGTTTGATATCTGGGGTCTGGTCTGTGAGTGTAGTACAATGTGATGTGTAACTATTCAAAATGGAGCGCATGCTGTAAATCAGTCAATTGCTTTACAGCCTTTTTGAAGTAGGCATGAAGCCTGTGTCATGTCCATCTGGTCCAACGAGTATCTAGTCGCTTCTGTGGCGTCATAAAATATGTCATCTGTAGTCAGTCTGACCACTTTCATTCCTCCTGAAGTTGGGAGGATGCCAATCTTTAGACTTTGTAACAAGTCTCGTCCCAGGAGATTCACTGGACATGTTGGAGAAAAGACAATGGGTTTGTTTATTTCACGGTGGGTGTCTGGATCAGTAATGTTCACTGGTTTCAACATTACTTCTTGGTTAGTCATACCATTTGCTAATTTCACATAAATTTTATTGTGTGACTCTTTTGCTTTAGGGGGCAGTGTGTTGCCCGTATCACACAAGAACTCAAACGGAAAACCATTTACCACCAAAGTGATGCTGGGTTTGTCTTTCATACTCTATTGTCCATGCTCCACAAATGTCCACTGAATCCAAATTGTCATTGCCAGAATCATCAGAGTTATCCTGCCTGTTAGTTGATGTGACAGGAATGTCATCTGATTTAAATACTGCAGTTTTTCAGCTTCTAGTCATTTTTCAAAGGGAGGGGCTGATGGAGCGGGGCCCTTCCTTTGAGATGGACCTTGCTGATAGGGGCAGTCTCGTGCCCAATGTCCAAATTCTCCACAACTTAAACAGGTATTTTCCTGTCTGTCAAATATCACATGTGCTCCTCCCCTGTCCCGAGGGCGGCATCCACCACGTCCATGACCTCAGCTGCGGCCACGTCCATAGGGAAATCCACCCTGGAAAAACATCTCCTCATTTGAATAGAACTCATCCAAAGAGAAAATATTAGAAAATATATAGAAAAAAAAATAATATATATATATATATATATATATATATATATATATATATATATATATATATATATATATATATACATACACATGATTGCATGATGCACATCACAGACAGACAGATACAAGGCACTTCAAGGCTGTGGAACATTCTGTTCCTCTGTCTAATCAGTTTCTGCTGGCACATGTTAAATCACAAACAGGGACATGCAGTCTTGATCAAGCCTCTGTCTGCAACCTTGACGGTTTTGGAATGAAAGCAATTATTTTCACAGGATTCATCTCAGGTTGTGGTAATAGGAGGATGATGGTCAATAGAAAAACATATATATATATATATATATATATATATATATATATATATATATATATATATATATATATATATATATGAGTAAATGATCATTTTAATGGCATACGTATGTGAATTTTTCCAACACATACCAAACGGCAAATGTCAGCTCTCCCTGGTTTTGCTTGAGGTTTCTTCCTCAAATCATCAGAGGGAGTTTTTCCTTACCACTGTCACCTGTGTGCTTGCTCTGGGGGTTGGTAAGGTTACACCTTCAGCCTGGTTCACACAGCAACATTTTAAAATTGTCTGCTGGTTTCCAAAACCTGAGAGACCACACACATGGAGATAAACAAATCATAGATCTGACAGGATTTGGTTGTACAGTGTGTGGTGATCAGCCACATGGTAAGGACAACAACACCACACACAAACTGATTTCACACACCAACATTCCCAGCTCAGACAGGAAATCTCACAAAATCTCTCAAGATTAAACATGAATTCAGAGTAAACAAATGGCGATAGTTTGTGGACTATTTAAAACAGAGGGATAAAAACAATACAAAAAGAAAAAGAAAAGGTGTTCTTTACAGGAGTGGAGACAGCGCCACCACCAAACTTTCTGGTAAGTCAGAAGAGCTGTTTTGATTTTAGATTTCGCTCCGTGCATCCGTCACCTCGCTTTCTGATTTGCTGCACTTCACATTCAGCAGGCTGCTCGTTTGTGGTCGGAGGACAAACACACAGTGTGATATCAGGCCAAGACAATCCAACATGGTGAATATCCCCAATTTGTGTTCAGCGCGCCCTGATGTTCTTCTGAGCAGATCAGAGCGCTCTGAACACACTACACACGGCAGGAATGTCTGATAAGATTATTTTTAGTGTCATAAGATTGTTTGGAGTCCTTAAGATTGTCAGAAGGGGAAGATCGGGTCCGATATCGGCCTAATTATCTTGCCGTGTGAACCAGGCCTTACTAATGTGAAGTGCCTTGAGGCAGCTTTGTTGTGGTTTGGTGCTATATAAATGAACATAAATTGAATTGAGTCAAAATTTCACACATTTGAGAAATGTTTGTTTAGATAGAAAAGTCATGATCAAAACTATTCAATCTCTCCTTGTTTTTTATATATATATATATATATATATATATATATATATATATATATATATATATATATATATAAACAGACTTTGGCACTTTTACCATAAAATTCATAGTTATAGTTAATTCACAAATCTGTCCAGATTGAAACTGCTAATTTGGATCCAGTACATCAAAGACAATGATAGCTTCCTGTGTTGGTGTAATTTGCCATCTGGCTGCCACCCAGAACTCAGGCGGTTCTGTGGTGGAATGGACAGAGTGAAGTGTGACACCAGCACATGCTCCCAGAGTTAACAGCAGCAGCGTTTGGTCTGATTCCCTGTCAGACAGAAGTCATTATGTGTGTGTGTGTGTGTGTGTGTGTGTGTGTGTGTGTGTGTGTGTGTGTGTGTGTGTGTGTGTGTGTGTGTGTGTGTGTGTGTGTGTGTGTGTCCATTTTCTGTTCTTCTCTCTCTCTCTAAACTTTATTCCTATTATATTCAGTCTGAAACAGCCAAACATCGATAAGAACTTTGACAAGACTGTCAAATTTGTCTGCAAATATTCTCGTGTTGATTCTTGCTCCTATTTTGTCGTTGG